>NW_018363728.1:99811-420824 GCF_002078875.1 Numida meleagris | reverse complement strand
TTGGCTAAAGCAAGCTGATATTGTCACATTCCCAGAAGTTAATGTAATGAATAGTAACTCTGAACTGTATACCCAGTTGTCCAAATATCAACAGATTCTTGAGCAGTCTCCAGAATATGAAAATCTCCTACTTGCTTTGCAAAGAGATGGCCAAGAAATCCTACCATCGCTTAATGAAGTGGATCATTCTTATCTGGATGAAAAACTTAATGTTCTCCCTCAGCAATTCAATACTGTCACTGCTCTAGCAAAAGATAAATTCTATAAAGTTCAGGAGGCAATTTATGCTAGAAAAGAATATACCTCTTTGATTGAGTTGACAACTAAAGCCTTGACTGAGCTAGATGATCAGTTTATTAATATGGACAAAGCTCCAGCTGTTTTTTTAGCCAAAGAAGTTGTGTCACTCCAGCAGGCCTTCAGAGACCTCCTAGGTGAAGTGATGAGCCTTGGTGCAGCAGTGGATGAACTAAACCAGAAGAAGGAGGCCTTTCGAAGCACTGGCCAGCCATGGCAACCAGATGAGATGTTAAAACTTGTCACGTTATATCACAAGCTGAAGAGGCAAATAGAACAGAAAATCAACCTGTTAGAAGACACAATAGAAGCATGTCAAGAACATGAGAAAATGTGTACACAGCTTGAGGCACAGCTAGAGGCAGTGAAAAATGAACAGATGAAGGTAAATGAAGAAATGCTCCCAGTAGAAGAAAAATTGAAAATATACCATTCTCTGGTGGGCAGCTTGCAAGATTCAGGGAGTCTTCTGAAGCGAATAACTGAGCATATAGAAGCACTTTCTCTTCAGCTTGATCCATCTGCACGTGAAACAACAAATCATCAAGTGCTGTCTTGGCAAGACAAACTAAAGAATTTGCATGCTGCCATTGGTGACACAGTGATGGACTGTGAGAATAGACTTGTGCAAAGCATAGACTTCCAGACAGAAATCTGCCGCTCGCTTGACTGGCTCAGATGGGTGAAAACAGAACTCAATGGAAAATTAAGTTTGGACCTAAAACTGCAGAGCATCCAAGAAGAAATCCGAAAGGTTCAGATACATCAGGAAGAAGTGCAGTCAAGCCTGAGAGTAATGAATGCACTGAGCAATAAAGAGAAAGAGAGATATATGAAAGCAAAGGAGCTGATACCTGCTGATCTGGAAAACACTCTTGCTGAGTTGACAGAACTAGATGGTGAAGTTCAAGAAGCTATACACATGAGACAGGTTAGTGTATACCTATTGTCATTAGTTTCTTACTCATGAAGCTGAAAAATATAGCTCTGAGGCTTGATGTTTGTAGTCTGCATGAAAGGATTGATTTTAATAATCCCGTTGGTTTTTTTGAAATACTTAAGATTGTGGTCTGCTGCCACTATTGAAAGAAAGAGCAGTAAGAGTTCCTCGATATGCCTATATACTTATACACAGAAGTGCAGGCTCGCTCCATCTGATCTCCCCAGACCTGCATCTTAGATGTAGTAAAAGGAAAAGAAAGCAAGTCTCTCCATGGCAATCGGTCCCGGTGCAAGCAAGTTCTGCAGCAAAGCAGGGGATTGCAGTGTGTGAGGGAGGCCTGCAATCAAAGAAACCCCAGGGTGAGGAGGGAGAAGCTGGCAACTACCAGGAGTCCTCAGCCCTTGAGAGAGTGGCTTAGGAAGTGTGAGGAGGGCCAGGACATATTTGTTGGTAATGTGAATTTTTGCCTGTTACTGTTTTAATTTTCACTTTCATTTCAGGCTACCTTGGATAAATTATATAGCCTTTGCCAAAGATACTACCAAGTGATTCAGATAACAAATGACTGGCTTGAGGACGCTCAGGAGTTTCTGCATTTAACGAGAAATGGTCTTGATGTTGAGAACTCTGAAGGGAACCTAGGGAACCACATTGAATTTTTCAGCACAGAAAGTCAGTTCAGTAATAATTTGAAGGAGTTACAGGGCCTGGTGTCTGAGCTGGAGCCCTTTATCCATGCCACAGCAAGAGAGCAGCTCATGCAGAATCTAGCTTCATTGGAAGAGAAGGGCAAAGGGACAAAGCAGGAAGCCAAAACTCAGCAGGAACTGTTGCAAAGGTATAGTCTTCTTTTATTCTTTCATTTTGTTAGTGATTTTTTTTCATTGTGTTAGTGATGAAAGGAACAGATCCCATTACTTGATTTAATTTGTGCTGGAGTTTTGTAAAATGTGTTACTGATGACAGAAGCAGATACTAGGATTCAGAACTCTTGGATTCTGATTTTTCCTCTGCTACTGACTAGATATGTGATCCTGAGGAAGATATGATAAAGTTGTATAAAGCTTGGAAGAGCATGAAGAAGCTAAATAGAGAATGGTTACATATTATTTCACATGGGATAAGAACCATGGAGGAGCAAATGAAATTGAAGTAGACATTTTGAACTACAAAGAAATACCATTTTAACCAGCATGACTGTATTACTTATTCCAGAGTGTTCTGGATGCCGAAAGTTTGGATGGGTTTGAAACACAACCTAGACAAAGTCACTAATGAAAGTGTTCATCAAAGGCTATTCAATGCCAAGCTATGAGCACAGTTTTTCATTACCACTAAGGCACAGTTGAAAATCAACAGCATATACTTCTGTATGTGTGCTCTTTCCCAGTAGTCTTTCTTTTTCTTGGAAAATAATGGTTTTATATTACATTAAATTGATCTTTCTGGTACTGCATTTGTTTAAGGTGTGCTTCTGAGTGGCAGGAGTATCAGACAGCAAGACAAAAGGTCATTGAAGTGATGAATGAGGCTGAGAAAAAATTATCTGAATTCTCAGTAGCTAAAGCTGCTTCTTCTCATGAAGCAGAAGAGAAATTGCTAACACATAAGGTAAGGTGCTGAAAATTATATGAAATCATTTTCCTTCAGTTAAGAATGAATGTATTTTATAGAGGTGCTGACCCAGGGAAACCTGAAGTTGAGTTTTTAGATCTTTTCCTGTTGCTTTTAAGCATTAGAGTACATAAAGAATTGTGGTTTTTTTCTTTTCAATTACAGACTTTAATAGTAGAGGTTAAAATCTTTGCTATGAAAAGGTTCCTGAATACATATTTCCAATCCTTTTGAGGCATTAGCAAGGACAGAAAATCTGATTACACCAAATTTCAGCTGCTTCCAGAGATTTGAATTTTGGAGCAAATTCCTTGGATCATGATAGCTAATATATTGTATCTGCAAAATGAAGTGGAACTTAACCAAGTCACTCAACACAGGGTACATCTTTTTTATCTGCAGTGGATGGAAGTGGCTCATCTGCCTGCAAATGTGTTGAAGAGTTATGAATTGTATTGTTAAGAAAAGAAAAACTGAATGTCCATTTTTGCTTTTTCAGACTCTTGTGTCTGTAGTTAATTCTTTCCATGAGAAGATCACAACTCTAGAAGAAAAGGCTTCACAGCTGGAAAAAGTTAGCAATGATGCCAGCAAGGCTACTGTAAGTAGATCAATGACAACAGTTTGGCAGCGCTGGACACGGCTCCGGAATGTAGCCAAAGAACAGGAGAAAATTTTGGAAGATGCAGTACAGGAATGGAAGGGCTTTAATGATAAGGTAACTTCTGGTCTTGGTAACTCCTCTAACTGTACGTAGGATTTTGCTCCTTATACTGGCCTTTACAAACATTGAGTACAGATTATAAGAAAGTCTTGTGAAACAAATAAGTCAATTTTATTTATAAGAAATTCATGATGAGAAAGCTGACTACAGGTATCAGTCATTTTTCTCAGTTCACCAAAAGAAAAAAAGAAGCCCACCATGGAACACCTCGGTTTAGAATCACTGCCTCCAACACTTACACTGTTCTTTTATATGTGTACATGTATAGTAAATACACTTTCCTTGACTTCTGATGGTTCTTCAGAGTCTCTTCCTCTATGTTTCCCTTCCCTCAAGTGATTAAGTCAATCTCTTTTTCTTTTCCTTTTTTTTTTTTCCTGAAAAGAATGAAGCTGCTAATTTGAAGTTTGGGTACTGGTATCTTTGCTTGTCACCACTCTGGTCACATCACTCTTTTTCCCTAAAATCCTATTTGACTTTTTATCTGTCATTGTCCATTATTTTATGCTCAGATTACAAGCTCTTTGAGAATGAGGATCATCTTTCTGTTAAATGTATGGCTCATGCCAAACAGGAGTCTGCCATGGACTAAAGATCTAGGTCCTATGGCAAGAAAGATAATAAATGATAAAAAATGGGAGGAACAGCACAGCACAACAAAAGAGACCTTTAGAAAACCTAGTGTGAAGAGTTAGGCTACCTAGCTATAGCTGGCAGCAGTAGGGCAGAAATTTAAATCTTCTATAGGGACTGTTGCCCTATACCACAAATGTTCTGTGGCATCTAAACATACAGCAGAAGGCTTAGAATCATTTGGTATCAGTTGTAGTAAGAGACTGTATCTCTTTGCATTCTTTGCATAGATTCAGAAAGCTACTGTAGTAATAGATCAACTACAAGATCGTTTACCAGAAAGCTCAGTAGAAAAAGCATCTAAAACAGAGCTCCTGGAACTCCTGGATTACCACAGCAGCTTCCTTCTGGAAGTGGAGCACCAGCTATCATCTTTGGGTCTGCTCAAACAGCATGCTCTCAATATGCTTCAGGATGTGGAAGTAAAGCTTCTGTCTCAGGAAGAAGTACCAGTCATGCAAGAAGTCAAAGCAATGCAAGATCGATGCCACAAGTAAGCAGTTTTTTTATAAGATTCACTAGAAAAATGGTAACTTAAAATTAATTCAGTAATAATAATTCACTTATTATTTCTATTATCATTAACTATTACCATTATTAAATATTATTAGATTTAAAATAAGCATCAGTTAAAATTTAAATGAACTTTAATTTGGAAATACAGTTTTACCGTTGTTTTTTATTTCCATCAACTGTAAGTATATATTTTAGAGTATGTACTTCCTGCCTTGCCTTAATAATAATAACTTATGTAAGAATAGCATAAGCTACATTGGAGTTGTAACTGATTTTAAACACTTCAATTGCATCTCACCTTTAACAGTGATCTTTCAACTTTTTGTATCCTAAGTTTAGATTAGTTTATCGCTTTGTTTCTCCTATATAAAGCACATCAGTTCAAAAAGTAGGCATCCTTTGAATTTTACAAGGGGATTTAGTGCATGGGCAAATAGAACACATCTTAAAATTATACCCTGTGATTATATGAATATTTATATAAATCTAAAGTGTTTATCTATCATGTAAACCAGGAAGTTTTATAGCTAAAGTTCAGGGTTTTAGATTAGAGATACCTGCAGCAGAACTATTTAATTCTTACTGCCTAATTAGTAAAGAAGTATGGGCAAGTCTAAGAAGCATTTTTTTTCTGGCCTATTTTAGGAGTTTATCTTGGAATGGTGACGAATCATTCTAAATTATACCCTAAAATAACCTGTTTCCTCCACAGATAATATAGACACCCTGTGATGGTGAACTTAAATGTAGGTGTCTGTACTATAAACATTTGCATTTGTTCGGAAAAAAAATTGTACCTAGATGTCAAAATACATAAAACCACTAATTAAAAGGATTGAACTAAGGAATAAATGTAAGAGATGCATCTGCTGCTCTAGTAGGCTTGCTACTCTGCTCTCTTTTTTATTATTCTTAATATGGTTCTATTAATCATTCTCTTCATTATTCAGTACTTTTGACAAGGCAGTATGTTTAGAAATCCTTAATTCTTCACAAATAGTCATTTTTTCTATTTCTAAAGTATGCAACAGAAAGTGAAAAAAAGTGTAAAGCTCGTGAAACAGGAGCTGAAGGAGCGTGAGGAGGTTGAAGCACAAATAAATGTTGTGAAGACTTGGATCCAGGAAACAAAAGAATATTTATTAAACCCTGATGTGGAAGTGGATGCTCAACTTCAGGAGTTGAAGGTATATCAAATATGTCAGTTTCTAAATTACAGTGTTTCTAATGTATCTTCCTAATCTAGTAGAGAGTATTAATCACTTCCAAACCACCATCAATTCGAAATACACAAAATTAATTGAATTTAGAGTAAGCCACCAGAAAAAAAATATATTAAAAGTGGGCTGTAATATCTTACTTAAAAAATATTTATGATATATGTAAATATTTGTATTTATGTAACTTTACATATCTAGGATCATTCTATTACATCTCCTAATTTAAAATATGGAGGAACTATAGAATATGAATGGGCAGAATGTGACATTTCTTTTGAGTCAGAGGTCTTGGGAGAAACAAAAGCAACTAAATAAAATAAACTCTTTTTACTGGAGGTGCTGAAAACTTGGTGTTTTCTGTATACAGATGACATACTGGAACAGAGGACTGGGCTAGAACATCATAAGTGAGAATCCAGGGAATCTCAACATACAATTCTTTATATGAACTAATTAAAAAAAAAAAAAAGTTGGAAGCAATTAGTTTTGTTGTAAGCTGCAAGTAATATCTTCTTTTGCTTATACATTTTATACAGACATCATTGTTTTCCTTTTGTTCCTAACAATATTGTTTTTCTGTAATTAGTCTCTCCTCTGCGAAGCAACTACTCATCGCCAGGCTGTTGAAAAAATGGCTGAACAACAACAGAATAAGTACTTGGGGCTTTATACAATTTTGCCTTCTGAACTCTCTCTTCATTTAGCAGAAGTTGGGCTGGCCCTTGTAACTGTACAAGATCAGGTAAAATGTAGTAGATAAAACTGTTACAGAATAAGTGCATTTTTTTTTCAGTTGGTTATCCAGTCCAACCCCAATTGCTCAAGCAGAGACACCCAGAGCAAGTTGCCCAGGACCATGCCCACATGGCTTTTGGAGATCTCCTGTGAGGGAGACTCCAAATCTTAGTGGGCAACCTGCCCACTAGTGCAGTCACCTGCGTAATACAAAAGTGCTTCCTGGTATTCAGAGGGAACCTCCTGTGTTCCAGTTTGTGTCCATTGTCTCCTGTCTTGGTACTGGTCACCACTGAAAAGAGCCTGATTGCCACTACAGATGTAGGGCCCTTCTTTAGACTTCATAACTTTGCAACATGCTGCATCCAAGTGTGGTCAGTGTGATTAGTTTTATTATCTACTTACTTTAACAAAATAAAATTAAGTTAATTTCAAAGTGAAAGTCTATTTCCTTTCAGGAAGAGAGTTTTCTAGATACTGAATTTCTTATTTTTGACAGATTCAAGCCAAAGAAAAAGAAACTGGGCATATCAAAACGCTGTATCAAGAGTTTGGACAGAAAATTCAGGGGATAGCAAATGAATTAAATGCAATTCTTTCCAAACTGAAAAGGAAAACAAGTGATATAGCAAAAGCTAAACTTGAACAGAAGGTAAGACTAAGGTTTTCTTAATTGGTTACTTAATTGGTTAAAACTCTTCTGAACTGAGAATTTGTGCCAATATTATATTCGTAAAGATTTCAGATTTTTTAATTATTATTTCATTATGTAGTTCAATGGAATGGACAGAAATACTCTTTGCAAACTAGCCCATACAGAGTATAACTAGCCCATGAGGGTATAACAAGAAAGTGGAGGGAGTATTTGAGAGTAAAAGAGCATGCAATTCTCTCTAAATAAAAAATATGATTGCAATCTGAAGAAGCCCAAGAGTCTTCCTAACTATTCCTAAAAGACCATTCTTTTCAGTCCGTCTTTACAGTTGATAAATATAATTTTGCTTAGTTAGTAGTTGATCTTGTATAATTTGGTGTAATCATGAAGTTAAGTACTACTGGTGCAGTTAAGGGGAAATGCAAAGGACTCTTTGCTATTTTTCTGGGTCTTCTGAATTTTAGTTATGTACTATAGTCATAAAAACTCATCTCAGCTGATACTTAATGGCCAAGTTAGGATTGTCGTATGAGAGTAGAACTTTATTTTTTTTCCTTGAATGTTGTTTTTTCTGGGTTTTTTTTTTTTTTTTTCTTGAGGGTAGGAAGGAGATGGGGCAGGGAAACAGGCTGTGGTTTATTTTCTGTTTGCGTAGCTCTTTTAACTAGTTAAAGATGAGCTTGATCAAGTTACTGTGTGAAAGTAGGTAAAGCATACCAAATAGGAGTAGACTTGGTATGTCTAATGTATCAAAAATTACCTGTTTGTTTTCATGGGTTATTAGCACCATCATCTGAAGTGCTATTTGCTTTCTAAAATGTGTCACTGAAATACATTACATTAAAACTTGTAAATCCTTGACCCCAGAAATTTAACAGAAAGCCAATTAAATGTATTTTCCAATATGGCACAGACAAAAGCTCTACGTCACCAGAGATTTAGTAAAGTTTCTGTAACTGCACAACAGCTCTCAGCTGATATTTCTGAGATTGGGTTGGCTTTGATCACAGTAGTAAATATTTTTGGTATTAAAATTGAAACTGGTTGTAAAAAGTAAAATAAAATATTTGAAATCCACGTGATCCAAATCAAATATATCTGTCTGTCACTTTCAAGCAACATAGAAATTCCTTTTCTTTATTCTAGATATATAGACATGTAGTTATGCCTGACTGAAATACATATGTTATTGTATTTAGATGTGCAGATCAACATCTATCTTTATGTCTACACATAAATAGTTATGTTATTAAAGTGTGATGCTATTAATAGAATAATAGTCATTTATCACAAATGATCAAATGATTGATCATAAATTACAATCTAATGTGTCTCTGTCAGGACAGTCCTGACCAGATGAGTTTAAAGTACTTGCAGCTAGATTAGCATTCAGTTCTGAATTAGTTATTGCCTGATGATTGCAATTTATATTTTTAAAAATAATTGCGTAGTGTTTGATAGGAATTATTTTACATAAACAATGAATCATTAATACCTTTGGCATAAAAACAAAGACAAAAACCCAGCACCTCAAGAAAGAGTAGTCAGCAAGCATTTCATCAGTTTGAGAACTATAGGTAACCTCTTATATTTCTTTTTTAACCCTTACAGAAACTTTGTAATTATGGTAGAAAAATTTGATTTAAAAATCTGTTTCTATTGAAATGATCTGTCTTGATCCAGACTGCACTTTTGTCTGGATCGAGCTATGAAAACACTAAAGTTTTCATAATGCATTCTTGAGTAATTACTAATTTCTGAGTTTGTAAGCATAACAAGACCCTTTCAAATGAACAAAAATCTTTGTCATGGCAGCATGTGCTGACCATTCACTTCATCCAAGAACAGTTGATGTCACTCTGAAGTGACAGTTTTTTGATATAGTAGAGAAAATGGTTATCTATTTTAGCCAAGTCAGAGAGGAAAAAACTAGTGGCACACATTTAAGAGATGGCCAAACACCCTGGTGTTCTGCCTTCCTACTTAGAGAGTTGTTGATTTGCAGCCAGAATAAAAATGAAATAAATAGTGGAAACTTAGGAAAAGTCGCATGTTGGACTTGAAATAATCAACCAGAAAGCTCCCTGTCTCACTTATTTTCTTGTTTATTCTATCTAGATCCTTGGTGAAGAATTGGACAGCTGTAATATAAAGTTGCTGGAATTAGATGCATCAGTCCAGGAGTTTGCAGAACAGAACATACCCCTGGCTAAGCAGCTGGCTAACAGAATAGGAAAACTCACTGCACTGCACCAACAGGCAATACGACAGGCTGAGTACAGAACAACCAAGCTCAGTCAGGTATGGTCTCACTTCTTTACTGTCATTTCTTTGGAAGCAGAAAGTGCGCTAAAAAGTTCTCATTTGTTTTCCCTTAGTTAAGCAAGAATTACATTCCTTGGCACATCTGCCTATTTTTATTCAAGGCTTGTATAACACAGCAGAGAGGAACACAGATTGGTGTCAAATAAGGAGAGTGGAATAACTCTATATGGAGCTGATTTAACATCTTCTAATATGAAGCTTCTGGTGCCCTGAACCAATTTTAGATCTTCCTACTAATAGCAACATGTCAGGAAATAATAGATCTATACGCTTTTCAGGGCCTCTGTCTTATCGTTCTTAATTATATTTGCTTCCTCACAAAGGAAAAAAAAGTTTTATTTTAGTCACGATCTGTAGAGGGAGAATATAATTAGTAGAATCAATGAAATGTCTAGATACAAAGGCCCTGATTATACATGATCTTTCTCCACTTAACCATTCACAAAGATGTTTCCAGGTTCAGTACCTGGAATCCTTTATGTATTTTTGCTAAGTGTCACTATCCAAAAATAGTCTATCTAAAAGCAAAGAAAGGGAATTTGTATGCTTCTAATTTATGAGTTCTCTCTTCTCCATGCATGAGTAAGTTTCTATAAGGCTTGAAAAATAATTGTTTCATACTCTTTTCAGTTACTTCTGAAACCATGATCTAAAAACAGATAGGAAGTTAGTATCAGCGTGTGTGTTCTATCAAAGGTACTTGATGAAGGGATTTGACTGTCAGGATATTTGTGCTTAGCACCAAAAAATCTGCTTCCCATTAAAAAAAAAATAAAAAAGTCAAAACAAACATTGCATTCAAATGCAGAAGTATAGTTTAATGTGATCCATTCCTCATACAGAACAAAAGCCTGAAAGTAAGTGAAATTAATCCTGTTAGAACTACAGGTACTTGCTGAACAGAAATTAGATGAATCAGAGCAGAGCATCTTTTGTCTGGTACTTCAAAACAAGTGCAACTTTTCTCTTTTTGGAAATATGACAGCCTGGGTGGATGAAGCGTGTTTTAAATAAGTTATTTGGGGAGCTGCATGTTTAGACAAAAAGAAGGAGAAGGAATGACGCAAAAGAGGCTTGCAGTGAGCCACAAGCTGAGACAACGTATTTTCAAACTTATGTGTGAAGCTGAAATGTGTGCAGGAAGTGTACACTCTAGTGATGCAGATGAGTATCAATGCACTGTCCCAGTGTGACCTGAGTTTTTGTGGTGCCATTTTACCCCAGAAATATATATGCTTGCTACTGAAAGCAAACCTTTCATAGCTTCATAAATACAGACTTTGTTGGTTTATATTCAACAGTAAGTAAAAGTTGTTAAAATGATCCCCAAGTCAAAAAGAGTAAATGAAATAAACACATTTGTCATTCTCTAAGAATTTTACAGAATTACGTAAGAGGTGGATTTTTCTTCTATATCCAGGCTACTTCACATTTGGAAGAATACAATGAGATGCTGGAGTTCATACTGAAATGGATTGAGAAAGCAAATATCCTAGTGCATGGTAGTATAACATGGAATTCTTCCTCTCAACTTCGTGATCAGTTTAAAGCCTACCAGGTGATTATACTAGTTATGACGTTTAACGAAAGTGTATAAAAGATCTTAATATTTATCTTGTGTACTTTTTCCTTCCTTTCCTTAAGGAAAAAAATCTAAAAATGTTATGTTACTCTGACTGTCCCCCAAATCTTAAAGATTATTGATTTCTTCTGTATGATTGTTTTGAAGACTGAAATAAGGATACCTTGTTGAATTAAACTGCGTTTCAAGTAATCTCTGTGTTTACTCAAGTACATTGGCTTCACAGGAGCTTTTGATTAAACGTTTTGTCTAGACAGTGAGATGTTATTGCATTGAATACCTCATAGCAACTAATACTTGTTTACAGAAAGATCATAATAGTTCTGTTCCTGGCACTATTCTAATTTAGCTAAACACAATTTTCAGTGTTTTTTTTTTTTCCATTTTAAGCTAAATTCAGACAGCCTTTGTTCACATGTAAGCATTTTCACACCAAACGTTCCCAGACTGATACCCAACTGATGAGTTTTTTTCTTCCCAGTTGCTTCCTGAACATCTCACAATAGTAGTTATCTCTCTGTGACAGTGCAATTTATTTTCTGTTTGTGAAACATGTAAGTATGGAATCAAGTGAGCAATTTGATAAAGTTCAAGCTTGTCCAGTACTAAATGAGCATGTGAGACAAATCAAACCATCATAAGAGGATCATGTCTCACTAATACCAATATTGCATTATGTTTTATGTATATAAATATCAGTTAATTGTCAGCTGCATTCACTTACATTGGAGAAGGGTAGCATGTCATGCTTTCTTATCCTGAGTAGAACTCTTCAAACAATTTATCCTGAAGAAAGGTGGGAGGTAGCATTTCTGATGTTGCTATGGCTTTTTCCCTGCTTCAGAAGTAGAGGAGATGGGCTTAATGCCATCCAACAGAATGCTCTGGTAGCCACTTTTTAGGAAGCATTAATGACTATTTTCCTGTTATCACATTGCATCCAAGTGTTTTCTGTTGATTCCTACTAGATATATCAGACTTCCAGACAAATCATGTTCATGGATGATGTATATTGTATTTTACAGGCAAGTATGTATAGTAAAATACTAAAATAAATGTGTTGATAAGTACAATTGCTGCAACTTTGAGACTTATGCTTTTGTTTCCCTGGAGCACTTCAACATTCACTCAGAATTAAGCATATTGTCTAAGCTTTATGGTAAATTGGTACAACACAGTCATGTTTACTGATGTGTATAAATTGAGGAGTTTGCAGGATAATAATGTACTAAGAGATAGGCCCAATCTGCTGCTCAACTCTGGCACTCAATTCTGATTATGTCTCTATCTAGACTATGCTTGAAGAGTCTGGGGAGATCCATGGTGATCTCGAGGCCATGAGTGAAAGGATTGAGTATTTGGCCAGTGTATACTCAACTGAAGGAATGTCTCAGCAAGTGCTAGAACTGGGGCGTCGGACAGAGGAGTTGCAACAAGTTATCAAAGTGCGGCTACCAAATCTGCAAGATGCTGCCAAGGTATATGAAAGCACATTTTTTCCTGTACTGGTTTACAGCTAGGTTTCTGTGTGCTCAGAGCATTGTGTTTTTGTGAGTACTAGCAGTGCAGATTATCTGTCATCTCTAAAAGGCACAATTCTGTTGTTTAAAAGTACGTATCTTGCACCACTTGTTGGGCATTCTGCCTTGATTTCGGCTACTGCTTCAGACAGACTGCAGATTTCTGTAGGTCATGTTACATCTGCCCCCTCTGCTTGGATGTATTGGGGACCATGATATTTCTCAAAAGGAACTGAGCACTTGTGTTTAGATACTTGAATTAAGATTAATGTGTCTGTGTTGATATTTATGATGCACCATTTAGTTTTCACTTAGAAGATATCTAAAGCCTGCGATCTATTAATTCAAATCAGTACTGAACCTGACCAGAACTCCATAATGTAAGACCTACCACTCCAAGGAAATGTAGTAACATGCCTTTTCATGTCCCTGATATTTCTTTGTGACTCTTCTGTATGTGTTTGTTGTTAATGTAAATGTGTGTTATACATATGTCATGTATGAGGGCATTACAGAGAGGTGCAAGATACAGAGAAAGGCACAGAAGAGTTTTCTGTTTACTCTTACGCTAAATTTTATGTCTCTTTTTTGAATTAACAAAATAATTTTTTTTTTAAAGTATAGTATATTTCTAGGATTTCTTTTGCTGTTGGCCAATACAGTTAAACACAACTAAATAGGAAAATAATTCCTACAGGCAGCTGAGTATAGTCTATCAACAATAGTTAGGATGATCACAGCTAACGCTGAAAATGTTATTCTTATTTCACAGTATTTATAGGATATAGCAGTGTAATGACTTAAGAACCAATAGACAGCTAAGGTCTACCACTCCATTCTCTCACTCTCCATCCTCAGAAGGATAAAGATGGAAAAAGAAAAGATGGGGATTGATATAAGAAGCAGCTTAATTAAATGAAAAGAGATAAAAATAAAAGCAAAGCTATGTGGAAGCAAAAGGAGAGAACGTAGAGAATTTTTAGAATTAAAATTTTTCTCTAATTTCCATCAACAAACCATGTTCAGTCACATCTTAGGAAGCAGGGTCTCAGTGCTAGTGGTTGCTCGGGAAGGTCAATGCTTTCTTAACAGAAGTACAACCTACTTCTTATGAGCTGAAGTTATTGGAGTTTTTTTTGTTGTTTTGTTTTTTTCCCTTCCCATTGAATAAACCAGAGAATGGCACACAAATAAACAGAGTAGAATGAAACTTACTAACTTTAGTTCTGAGAGAAATATTGGAACAATTGAATAAACTATGTGTAAACTGTTACATGAAAACATGGAAATGAGTAGAATTCAGCATAGATTTTTGAAGGAGGAAAATCATATTAATAGAGTCAAATTTAACATGAAGGTAATAGGCCTTATAGATAAATGTACGTGTCATATATCTTGACTTTAATGATGTTTCACAAAGTATTGTTATTAGCACAGATGATAAGCTTATCTAGTTGAAAACGTATTAAGTAGGTGTAAAAATATTTAGAAACTTACCTGGTGTGTAGTTATCAATGTTTCACACCCCAGAAGATGGGATACATGAAGTAGGATCTTTCAGGTTCTCCTTTGAGCTGGTACTAGTCAATATTTTCATTAATATGTTGGATGCTGTTTTAGAGACCATAACTTTGAAGTTGATTAGATAAATGTACAGGGGACACCTGAAAAAAAATTAGACTGCTATTCAACAGGGATAAAGCAAACTGTTACCTTTAGGTAGGAAGAAAAAATTGTGTATATCTGAATGAGAAATTACTGACTAGAGGTACCATGTAGAAAGATTTTAAATTTAGTAATGTAGATCCTAGAAAAACAAGTGAACGTTTTTGTAAAATAATCTCCACAGCAAAAACTAGAGAATATAATTGTCAAGACATGTGAAGTGGTTCTTTTCTTCTGCCTATTGATCACTAGCAAGGTTTCAACTGTGTCTAGTTTTGCAGTTGAACAGAGGACAGTGATGATAGTGAGATGAATATAAGCTTGCAAGAAAACATGCACTGGAAGAGAAATATGACATATAAAGTATTCAGAGAGGATAAAAATAATTTGTTCCTATCTTATTAATAGGATAGTAAGTAGAGGACAGAAGTTGCAACAAAAGATAGCTTCATGTCAAAGCATCATAAAAAGAAATCTACAAAATAAGAGTATTTAAGCACTGGAATATGTTATCCGTAGAGATAAGGACACTGCTGCTAGTGTTTTTAAGAACAGTTTGAAAAGATAGCCCAATTCTGTCCTGTCTTATTTTGGGAAGGTGACTAGATGACATCTTGATCTCCTTTTTAGGTCTATGACTCTAGGAAGTCAGCTTTGTAATATACATACTGTATTTGAGATAGACGAGGTACTTAAAATAGTAACTCTTGCTGTGAAACCTATTTTTCCATACTCTCATAATACTTTAAGCAGTTTTCCTTGTTAAAATTATGACTTAGTTTTGACAGTGTAATGAGGGACACAACTACAAAATCCAGATGGACGTATATTTATAGTGACTTCTTTTTAATTCATAAAATCATTCACAAATCTGTTGTGTTACAGGACATGAAGAAGTTTGAAGTCGAGCTGAGAGCCTTGCAGGCTGCTCTAGAGCAAGCCCAAGCCACGCTGACCTCTCCAGAGCTCGGGCGTTTGAGCTTGAAAGAGCAACTGTCTCACAGACAGGTAAAAGGGCAGGGCCTCAAAATTAGCACCTCAGTAGCATGAGCTTGCATGAAGAATACTGAATATTGGTAAGACTGTTTGTGGTGTTTCTTATGTGGGTAATTATTTCAAATTCTAGCCCCAAATTACAGCCAAGTGAATCTGATCTAATCTTACCATCTTTCAGTTTGAAACCCTTTGTCCTACCACTGTACTCCCTTGTAAAGAGCCCTTCCCCATCTTTCCTGAAGGCCACTTTAAATAATAGAAAGCTGCTGTAAGTTCTCCCCAGAGGCTTCTCTTCTCCAGGCTGAACAAGTCCATCTCCTTCATCCTGTCATCATAGGATAGGTGCTCCAGCCCTTTGGTCATCTTCGTGACCCTTCTCATCACATGCTCTAACAGCTCCATGTCTTTCTTATCCTGCTGGCCCCAGAGCTGAATACAGTTCTCCCTATAGGATATCATAAGAGCAGAGTAGAGGGGTAGATTCTTATCCCTCAGCCTGCAGGCCACGCATCTTTTTATGCAGTCTAGGATGCTGTTGGCTTTCTAGGCTGCAAGCACTCACTGTTGGCTCATGTTTAGTTCTTCATTCATCAGAACCCCCAAGTCCATATCCTCAGAGCTGCTCCCTATCCATTCATTGCCCCACCTGTATTCATGCTTTGGATTGACCCAAGATAGTTTCAAAACCTTGCACTTGGCATTGTTGAACTTCATGAGATTCACATGGACCCACCTCTCAAGCCTGTCATGTTCCCTCTGGAGGGCATGCAAAGAATCACAGAATGGCTTGAGTTGGAAGGGACCTCAGATCATATAGTTTCAATCCCTTGCCATGAGCAGGGTTGCTGACCACCAGATCAAGCCCTAGGTCAGGCTCCCCAGGGCCCCATCTAGCCTGGCCTTGAACACCTCTGGGGATTAGGACATCAACACCCTCTCTGGGCAGGCCATACCAGTGCCTCATCACTCTCTCAGTGGAAAAACTTTCCACTGATATTTAATCTAAATCTCCACTCCTTTAGTTTAAAACCATTCCCCCTTGTGCCGCCACTATCTATCCACTTAGAAAGTTGATTTTCCTCCTGTTTATAAACTCCCTTTAAATATTGGAAGGCCACAATGAACTCTCCTGGAGCCTTTCCTTCTCCAGACTGAACAAGGCCAATTTCTTCAGGCTAGCTTCTTAGGAGAGGTGCTCGAGCCCTCTGATCATCCTCATGACCCTCCTCAGGACCTGCTCCAATAGCTCTACATCTTTCCTGTACTGGGGGTCCCAGACTTGGACACAGTACTTCATATGGGGCCTCACAAGGGCAGAGTAGAGAGGGACAATGGAGGGTGCTGGCCACTCCTCTTTTGATGCATCCCAGGTTACTGCTGGCCTTTCAGACTACAAGTGCGCACTGCTGGCTCCTGTGAAGTTTTTCTTCTACTGGTACCCCTAGGTCCTTCTCAGCAGGATTGTTCTCAGTGAATTCTTCTCCTGGTCTGTACGCATACCTGTGATTGCCTCAACCCAGATGCAACACCTTGCACTTGGCTTTGTTGAACCTTGTTAGGTCTACATACAATACCTTCTGAATTTTTTGAGGTCACTTTGGATGGCATGCCTTCTCTCCATTGTGTTGATAATACCACAGAGCTTGGCATCATGCACTAACTTCCTAAGGGTGCACTCAATCCCACTGTGTCCCTGACAAAGATACTGAATGGGAAAGATTGTTCCCTCCAAGGGGTTGTCTGAAACATAGCCCTTGATGGATTTGTTCTTAGATTTATGCAATCCTGAGAACTGAGCATCCATTTCAAATTTGATATGTATTAATGATAATAAAGCCTGACTCTTATCCAGGGGTTTTCACCAAAAGTTTATTAAAGTACTTCAAAGAGAATTCTGGATTGCTATCCCAGTTTTTCAGAGTAAGAAGGTAGTGTGGAGCTAGCTCCCCCAATAGTCAAATAAAAAGCTAAGAAAAAACTCAGTATTCCTTAAGTCCAGCAACTTTTTTGTGTGTTTAATTGAATTACCACCATAAGATATTGCTGGTTTCTGCATTTCACTTCGTGTACTGTAGAGATTTATCAGTTTGTTACTTTTGGCTCAGTCTCGTGACAAGAAAAGTAATCCATGTTAGAGCTTATGGAGTTGCTTGAGAAATATTTCTTACTGCAAGCTGAAATAGAGATTTAACTTTCCTAGTTTGCCAGCAAAAATCAAATGCCAACAGGTCCACCTTAGGATTTAAATCTGCAGAAAAAATATATAGATGAAATGTATATGCAGAGCTTTTTTTATTAAAATATCTATTCAGTATTCTAGAGGTTGCAGCTAAATTTCAGAAATGACATTGAAGAGGGTAAGTGAAACACATCGCCCATCCAAATAGCAAAGGAATGTGGTGCTTACACTGTTTATGTGTATTCTTTCCCCTAGCTCTATCAGGTCTTATCAGCGTAATTTTCTTTTGTACAGATAGAAAGGGGCTGTAGCTCCTGCTCACCTATTTCACCAGACAGACGAGGGTTTTGTTGAGTGCCTGGCTGGCATATGGCCCCCAGAGTATATCTGAGTGCCAGCTGTACAAGGCATCCTTTGCCAGCAGTACCAGGCCTGCCAGAAGAGAAGCCTTCCCCCAGTGTGCAAGCCATAGGTTACTGTAGCAAATCTCTGGTTGTATTGCTCACCATGAAGGTAACTTTCTGCATATGGTATAAGAGAAGGGAGAGGATCATTCTGTTACTCCCTGTTTTCTACATACATTGTCCAAACAATTTGTTCTAGTAATGTACTGATGCCCTTTTCATCAACTTTGCTGTTTTCTATTCCGTTTTTTTTTTTTTTTGCCATATTTAAACTATATATTATAATAAAAAAGAAAACTTTAACGTACATTTAACTCCCAATGAAGTTAAAAAGAATGCCAATACAATCTATTCTCCAGTCATTAATGATGAGAATGATATCTCTCTCATGCACAGGCACTGTGATAAGAATAGATACTGTTACCAAAGGCATCCAGTATATGATATTTAAAGGAAAAATATTTTTGTGTAGCTGTGTTTTTTGTTCTTGATTGCCTTTTGAATTTTAAGTAACATTATCCGCTATCATTTTTATTTTCAAAGGAAGATTGTGAGCATAACAGGATTAATCTGCTGTTTTGAAACTATTCCTCAGCAGGGAGTTCCAGTTGGATTTTTAACATTAAAGTATATGTGTACATATGTAAGTCCTGTACAGATTTGTGAATTTCATAAAGATAGTTTTCAAACATGTTAACAGAAATATTATTGTGCTTAGACACTCAGAAATAGAGTTGAGTATGCCATTTCATGAATTATTTTTATGCCTACTATTTAGGCCTTTTGATTTATTAATACTTTAAAAGAGTGTTATTTCAGAATGAATAACTCTGGACAAACTGTGTCCCAATTGTATTAAGTTATAAATAAATAAAATGCATTGTTGTATTTGTCATTTGCTGCTTCGGATACTGTGGGTGTTCTGCAAAACTAGCTTGTTTGTGGAACTGACTTTTTGTAGCATCTTTTGTCTGAGATGGAATCACTGAAGCCAAAGGTTCATGCAGTCCAAGTCTGTCAGAGTGCCTTGAGGATTCCTGAAGAGGTGGTCACCAGCCTGCCAATATGTCACAGTGCACTCCAGCTCCAGGAGGAGGCCAGCCGCCTGCAGCACACTGCTATTCAGCAGTGCAACATCATGCAGGCAAGCATAACTCCATCCTGTGTGTTGCTCAGAGTAACTTGAAAAGTGTCTTACAAATTTCAGTGGAAACACTTTCATATCTTTGTCTGTTCTTTTTTTTTTTTTCCCATGTCATATCATTAAGATGTGCCCCACTCCGTTTCAGTCACTTCTGACTCCATATTTTTGAAGGTTTAACTTTCATGTTACTGTTTCATTTACTCATCAGACTCATCCCAGTTCTCTCTTTCATCTTGCCATGTTTAATGCTACTAGGAGTAACTAGAAAAACAGTTAATTTACAGTTGTATGAGGGGTGATTTTATAATTAATTAAATAATAACATTAATTTTAATATATCATTATAACATTATCTCCTTATGATAATAACAGGTAAAATTGAGTTAAGTAAATTGCTTTCTAGGCTAAAAAATAATTATTTTTTCTTTGTATTTAAAATTTCTATATATTTCCTTTCTGATTTTAAAGCCATTCAGTTTGCATTAAAGTGCCATTTTCAAGTTTTGCTAAATATGAGAAAATTAGTTTTTGTTTAATTATGCCATTTCATACCTAAATACGTAAAAGTATTTCTGAAGTACAGTAAACTTTTTCTTCTGCTAGCTGGTGATAGGAAAAATACATAGCAAGCTCACGTAGAAAGATTCAAGTTAGAGGGCAGTAGAGGCTCTCATTGTGGGTAGTTAAGCACAATGAAGAATACAATGTCAAACATATGTTTTAAAAACAGATTAGACCAACTTCTGGTGAGTCTGTGATAGAAAGAACCAATACCACACTGGTAGGATAATGGTCTGAACCCATCTTCAGAATCTTCTCCTAGCTGTGTTTTCTACGATCCTGTGAAATCTAAGTTACTCATGTAGTCTTTCCTTATAGAAGAAGGCCTGAAGTGAGTAAGCAGATATAAGTGCTTACAGTAAAACTGTCAGACTAGTAGACTAGGCAGTGCTATCTGCTGGTGAGTATTCTTGGTGCAGATGTTTGCTGGAGGCTGAAGATTTAGCCCAATATTGAATATCTTAAAAAATCTCAGATCTAAACTGTTCTCTGGAAACAGTTAAATCAAACAGTTGAATTCATTGCAGTTCCCTGTATATCTTAACGGACTGATATTTTCCTGACTTTATTCCTGCTTTGCTTATCCGGGTGCTAGTGCCATTTATGTGTAAGTTTGCATCACTTCAGAAGGGAGACTGGTCATGCTTGGAGTAAGTAAATACTTTTTTGTGTGTAGACACTCAATTGTTTTTTCCCCTCTCTAGGAAGCTGTGGTTCAGTATGAGCAATATGAGCAAGAGATGAAACATTTACAGCAAATGATAGAGAGTGCCCATCGTGAAATCCAAGACAAGCCAATAGCAACCAGCAACATCCAGGAACTCCAGATCCAGATTTCACGTCATGAGGTAGGAAAGCCAGAACAACATGTGCCCTTTGACAACTCACTGGCCCCAAATACTTTTCATAACTAAGTTTCATAAGATAGCTGAGTAGTTTTTCAGGCATGCTTAAAGGCACTCTGAGCAGGTAAACTAGTACCTAATAGGAAAGTCATGCTATTAGTACAGTCTGGAGTATTCATTTGTTTATTCAGTGAAATGTATCCTGATCTCCAGTCAACATTATGGCAAACTAAAGCATTACGTAATTAAGAGACAGTTAACATATGTACTTGACTGAGGAGCATCCCCTAAGTTAATGCTACTAAACATTTGGTCAGTTTTCACGGCCAAATTAGTGATTACTTAATTCCATCTCATTAACAAAAACACCAAGGTACTTGAATCACAGCAAAACCACAGTAAATCTGGAGGAATACTGTGCAAGAGACACTCCAAAGGCTTCTTATCAAGTTGTTTTGGGAAGAGCCTTGTCCTGTGGAGTTACAAGTCCTACCTTCAAACTCATTGATCTTAAGCACTCAAATGAGTCAGGACAGCCTCCATGGAGCCTTCAGTGCTATGCTGTCACAGGGGTTTTATGCTGTCACGGGGGCTTCTAAACCCTTTTTCCTTGTTCCTGTCTTTTGTTTATTCCTAGGGATAGAAAATGAGTCATTCCTATCTGTATATCCCCTTTGACACCAGATGGCACAATTTCTTTGCCTTTTAATTAAAACCTACGTGTAGGTTTTATGTTTACATTATGTAATGTAGCCTAACACTATATGTATTGCAGTTCTTACAAAAGTAACTTTCTATAAATGAAGAGTGGTTTCCCTTTAAAAAAAAAAAAAAAGAGAAAGAGAGAGAGGGAAAGGTTTCTTGCTTGTAAGGTTTCTACATTTAGTGGCAAGGAGTTTTAAAAGACTAAGGTATGAATATTTTTTGTTTATATTTTGTCTGCTGAGTAGTTGTGGGAAAGCACGCAGTCACAGAAGAGAACTCTCTGTTGTTATATGACTTTAAAGGGCAAGTCCCCCTAGGTGCCTGTCATGTGTGTCATTAATTTAAGAAAACTTTAGTTATGAGATTCCCTGCTGAAACCTGTATGAGCAAAAACTTAAAGGGACGTTTGTGGGACCTGTGTTTAGAACAAAAATAGGTGAATGGAAGTAAAAGGAACATACACTATTGTCTGGAAAGCTTATAGTGATATGTATATATGTAACAGTAGTTAAACTCTGTAACTAAGCTTACCAAACCCTGTTTCATCCGAATTTCAGATAAGAATATGGGTAAGTATCTCCATACTTGTGTATGACTTTAACGGATGTACAGAAAATTGCCTTTGTAGGTTACTTTGTATTTTTCACAATCACCTTTTTGCATCCTTTTATGTTTTCCTTTTATTCAACTGTAGAAGGTATGTGAGATGCTCAGTGTATCAGACATTAATGTGACATGTTATTGTATTGAATGTATTGAATTATGATAGATTTCCCACTTGTGTGTCCCTGAGACCTGTCATTCATTGAACATTAGTGAATGACTATTACTTGCCAAACAGAGCAGATAACTGTTCTCCAGCTGCCAGATATTAAAGCTATGGCTTGATTTGATTGCAGTTTGTCTTTCAACTGATCTAGTTGTCTGTTTTATACTTTGCTTAGTCTCCAAGGTGAACCGTGGAGCTCCAAAGGAGCTCCTCTTGTTGCTGACACGGCAAACAGTGACCAGGTAGCACTGATTCCCAGGCAGAAAACATCATCAGCATTCTTTGTGCACCACTTTCTAACTGTGCGTTTTTCACTGGGACGGTTCTGCACTGTGACTTTTAGGAAATGATTTACTGAAGGTGTTTTATAACCAAAATAATCTTTCCATTTTACTTGCCTGAAGTGGTAGTCTTATTTTTTTTTTAAACGTATTGCAATAATTGATTGTTATAGCTTGTATAACAAGCTATAGTTATAACAAGTTATTATATAATATACTATTATATAATTATATGATTATATCATAATATATAATAAGTTAATATATAGTTATAGTTATAACAAGCTATAGTTGTAATGGCTTGTATTAGCTTATTTTCATACTTCAGCTTATATGTTTATTATTATGCTAGATCTTGCAACTTGTGTTGCTATTTTCCCTTGAAAGCTTTCATTAGGTAAAAAATTTAAAGCAGGCTGAATTAACAGGCAAATTTAAACAAATGTTTATTTTACTTTGCCAATAAAAATTCTATCACATTATTGAGCCTCCAGGGAGGCAGGACCGATACCTTTAGTGTAAATGTGAAAAGCTACTGCTATATGTTTTTTGAAATATATGAATTTAATGCCTTGAAGCCAGACACTGAACTAGGCAGCAGTATGGGGCATGGGATAATACAAGCCATTCGTTTCCATATTTCTTCTTTGACTAAATTCATTGTGATGGTGTTTCACCATTAGATTGACCATTTAAGAGCCATGATAAATAATATTTTAAAATCTTGCTTTAAGCCAGATTCATCAATTTTTTTTTTTAGTTTTTAACTCTGAAGACATAAGCAAAACCAAAATAAAATAAAGTTTATCTAAACACTGGCATAAATGATTCAGTCTGCATTTAATCGTATTATATGACTTATTGTTCATATTACATTTAATCTTGTTAAGCTCTGTGAGTTATTGTTTCAACTATTTGCTCTTTCTGCTGAGAGCTGAATGATGCATTTTTTACAGTTCTGGTTCCCATATGACCTCATTTTCATGGCATGCAGTATGTGGAAAAGCTTCATCTTCCTTAGATAAACACAAATAGATTAAAAAAAAAAGTAGAAAAGAATGAGGGAGAGTATTCCCCTTTTCTGTAAACTGAAGCGTACAGAATTTGTGCCCAGTTCAGGCTGGATGCAAGTATGAGGTGTCCTTCACTTCTGCAGTGATCACACAGAGGGTTTCACAGTACTTTTCCGGTTTCACTTCAAAGCTCTCTGCTTTGTGCTTTAGCTGTGCAGTGAGACGCAGCCTGACTTGTTCCCTCCACAATCAACATCCTGCTTTTCAGCGAGTGCTGCTGCTTATGCAGGGTTTCTGAGAGGCAGCGCTATGATTTTATTGGCTGGGCTAGGAGGGGAAGCTCCACGGAAGCTGAAATGCTGCTCATCCTGTAGTCTGTACTGGCTGCCTCTGCATTAGGGAAAAAATGTTTCCTCAGGAGCTGGCGCAGAAGATCAAAGGATACCAGGAGCAAATTGCTTCTTTGAATTCAAAGTGCAAGATGCTAACAATGAAAGCGAAACATGCCACTATGCTTCTGACAGTGACAGAAGTGGAGGGGCTTTCAGAAGGAATGGAGGAGCTGGATTCAGACCTACTCCTGGCACACCCTGCTCATCCCTCAGTGGTTATGGTAAGGAAGGAATTGGTCTCAGTGCTGTTTATCCTAGTAGCTCGTTTTTGCATCATTGCAACATTTCAGTGTAGCAAGTTGCCACAGTTCACATCTATATTTTGCTTTTGAAATGGCCGGGCTGTGGCGAACTTCAGCTTCCTCTTTCTGTATTTTGCTTTATATGGGTTTTCAAGACTCATTGAAATACCAGTGGCAGTTGTATGTAATAAGATGCAAATATATTACCTTTTCTTTGCTGTCAGCATGTGAGAGCAAACATTGAAAAACTACTGAGTTGCAGGAAAAAGGTGAAGGCAGAATAAACATTATTTCATAACCTGCTGCAGTGTGTGTATTTTACAGACTCTATTTTTAACACTCCTTTATTGAAAAGCTGATGTGGTACTTGACAGAATGCTTCTATATTCTCATATGAGTGTGTGGAAATTAAAACTAGTTAAGTATTGACATAGGCCTCATGCTTGAATTAAACTGTTTTTGTCTGTTTCTTATTGGGTCTCATTGCAATCATATTGCTGACGTCACTGAGGTTTTTGCCTAAGTGAAAAATGAGTGCAGATTTTGGGGTTTATCACTGTATAACAGCATTAGGGAAGAAAAAAGCATAAGTTATTATTGGATTATATGTTTTTTATATTTTAAGTCTATTTCTTGTTGTTCTGACAAGGCCCGTGCACTGAGACCAATACTGCTTTATTCTATAGCTCTCCATAATATTTCCATATGCATCTCTGACTGCATTAGAAGACATCTAGGCAAACTCTGACTTGTTATTATTAAGCTGCTGGCTATATATTTCCTTCTAAATTCATTAGGTTACAGGAGAGCATGTTCATACTACAGTATGACAAGCAAATAAAACCACAGATTCATCACATTTTTCACCTGGCAAATGTTAAGAGCATGAGGAATGACTAAATACTGTTGGGTTAATTCCAGCTGTGTGTTATTTTTCTTGTTTTGATCTCAGTCTACGTAAACCTAAGTTGAGGTAACTGATTTTCTTCCTGTGCTCTGGGGTTTGCTTTTCTTGTGGCAGATGACTGCTGGTCGCTGTCACACGCTGCTCTCCCCTGTCACTGAGGAGTCTGGGGAGGAGGGAACCAACAGTGAGATCTCTTCTCCACCTGCCTGTCGCTCTCCCTCACCTGTGGCTAATACAGATGCTTCTGTTAACCAGGTACCTCTCTTTTTGCATTCATTCAGCTTTTATATCAGAGCTATGCATGGTTCCATTCCATGGTGGTTTATTTAATCCTGTGAAATAATATTTACCTATAGAGACTGAGCCTCAGTTCCTTATATCTAACTTAACTGAACCTTCAGGTTCTAGCTCAAAATGTATTAAAATATTGACTTCTGAGTTTAAAATGTGTAAACTCAGCATTACAGCCATTCACTGTTTTTAAAATAAATCTAAGTGAAATTTACAAAGCTCTTCTATGTCACTACTGTTTTTTGTTTATACCTTATTTTATATGTTCACAGCAGTACACAATGGAATCTTGCATCCTGAGAAAAAACTGAATTTTCAATAATAAAACATTCCATGATGTCCATTTACATCTATCTTATAGTACCACTGTGATTGTAGCATTGGTATTTTCAACTTAACACCATTTCAAGTATTAACTTTCATGTATTTTTTTCATGTATTGTTCGTTCCATAATTTCAGTGACAGCCAATTTTCAGTTGTAATGAGAAAGATCAGTGACATGACTTAAATTACATTTTAAACTAAACGTGAGGACTCTGACGCTCCTACTAGGAACAAGCATACATCAGCATTGATTAAAATGGGAGCGATGAACCAGCACATCGAGCATCATGCATGTGAAAGAACGTATATAATGTTAAGCTAAAGTTTGTAAATTAGGAGCAGTTACCAGCTCACTCACTTCATCTTGTTTAGAGTTTTGTGGCTGTTTGTTTCTTGCATCTATGGCTGGTTCCAAAATTGACTCCTGCAGACTTTAAAGGTACAGTAGGATAGGGCTGCATTGCTGAGTAGACTGAGAAAAGTTTGAGTAAGTTGTCCATTAATTACCTACTCTAATTTCCATGATATATATGGTACTTTAGAAGATGCTAAATTTAACTGATTCATTTTCATTAATAGGTATAAAAAAGAATACTGAGGTAAGATAGAAATAAAGGTGCCATCCTTCAAAGACATAACAAAAATGTTATATGTTTCAGATAGTCAGAAATTTCCCGGTAATGTTTACTTACAGAAGAAAGGCAGCTATATACTTCAGTACCAAAAAAATATTAAGACAGTATTAATAAGTGAGAGTTAAGCAACAAAGAACAGCTTACTTGCTAATAAACAAGTCCATTGTCATTTCATTACATTTTTGTGAAAATGAAATAAAACAAATGAAAAAACTCAGTTACTCAAATAATAAGGAAAATCCACTGAAAATGATATTGTATCATATCCTGACACCAAAACACTTGTTTTAAGACCTGTAATTTACATGGGCAAAATTTCGTGTAGGAGGAGATCGTGGAAAGAGATAAAATTTCTGATATTATAATAATAATGAAAATAAAAGACTGACACACGAAGGTTTCTTCAATGTGGTTAATGTTGAAATGAACATCACTTACTAAGCAATCTGAGGAAGAACATTCCAAAATGCAGTGGTTTACTTACAAAATACTTAGGTTCCCATGCACATGAGATTTAAGCAAAAGAAACTGGCAATACTGATCGTAATGGATGATTAGAGAGACCTGATGAAAGAAGTTTGGTAAAAATAATAATAAAAAGAAGTAGTAGTAGTAATAGTAATTCTAGAGAAGAGTGAATTAGAAGCTTAAATGTAAGTTAAAAATATGCGGCAAAACTAATTTGGAATTTTTTTTTGAAAGTAGTAAGTGAAATAATTTCTCACAGGAATATCACCTGTAAATTACCAGAAAAATATGTAAACAGGACCTCTGGAAAGTAAATAATTACATTTGTTTCATTTAGGAGGAAAAAAAAATAGAGCTCTTATGAAATGTTTTGCTTATTTTATTTTCCTTGGAATGGAGGGAAATGAGTTAAGACTGTTCTAATTTAATCCTCAACAATCTTTGTACGATCTTCCATCAAAGTTTCCTAGTATCTCCATTATCTCCTAAGGATAAAATGTAGGTTTTCTGAATTTAAATAACTATACATTGTTTTTACATTGCTAACAAACTGCAAAAATACAAAAGAAGTGCCAAATGCATATTAGCGAGAATATTTATCCTATATATGGAAACAAAGTAAAATGAAAACGTGCAATACATGGAAGTGATACATTATATCACTGTTATAAAGTAACCGTTGCCTGGGTTGTTTGGTTTGTACTGAAACTCCTCTAAAACAACCCGTGAGACCAACTAAAAAAAATGTCTAAACACAACTTGTAAAAAGCTGAAGGATTTCATGCTATAGAACTTCTCAGCAATAGGTAACAGTCCTTTCATGCAGTGTATTCTAATGCATAGTAAAATCAGGTCCTTCATCTCTGCTACAGTACTAAAAGAGAATCCCTTGGGGCTAACGTTTCTCACACTTACCCAAGAAAAAGTTGATTAAAATTTAGCACATCTTTAAAAGCTTTTTTTTTCCAGATAAGTAGTGTAGAGCAATTGAATTGAAAAACCTGATGTTGTTGGCACAAAGCCTTGGAGGCTACAGCTAGTCCTGTGATTCAAGTTTTCAGCACTGGGTCGCTGTTAAATATCTTCATTTCTCCCTGTACACAGACTACTTAATAATCATTCTTCCTCCTTCGATTAAAAAAACTCACCTTGTTTGCACCAGCCCTTGTTAAATATCTTTTGAAATCTACACACATCTTATGCCCCTGCATCCTAACAAAGAAGCTTGAATGCTGTTCATTGGCTAATTTTCATGAAAGAAGGATGAGACTTTGTGGCCTGAATAGGGGAGACCAAATCAACTATGTGTAAGAGCATTTGGATTCACACTGCCTGCATAAAAACCCCGATGAAAAGAAACTGTCATGTTATATACTCCAAAAAGTAGTTGAAAAGATGGGTAAAGGGGTTACTTTTCCCTTTCAGTCACTTATCCTTCAGACTGTCCCAGAAGCATAGCTTGGCTGGCTTTTTGTCTCTAGAGAAGACTAGCTGGGGGCTGCACAGTAGCTGTAAACAAATAGAGGAGTTGCCTGCACTGTGCAGCCATGGCATGGAAAGGTCACTTATGGTCAGAGTCAAAAACTGTGAAATCAACTTTCTGAATACCATGTTAAGCTATTACATATCTCTCATTGTCTCCTGGACATCACTAACGCTTTTATCTTCTAATTACTCTAGTTTCTCAATACGTCTGTGAAGAGGTACCTCATTAAACAGATTTAGACAGTCCATTCTTGGGTTTTCTGGTTCTCTGGAGAGACTTGGAAAAAGTAGAGACGTGAGATAGAGTTGTCTTTCAAATACAGCTGCCTACCTTTTAAAAACATCAGTCCTTCAACAGCACTTCAATTGTAAAAATGCCCATCAAGGAAGCAGATAACCTGAGCTCAAATATCTTTGTTTTCTGGAGAAGGAGAGGAAATGAAAAATGTACCTGTGCAGCTGCTGGGTGACATTCTATTTTCTGGGGGAGGTGGCATTCTATGTGCTCCGTAGATTCAGTTAGGAGAGCCCAAGAAGACTGTGCCTGAGGAGTGACTTGATTTAGAATCATAGAATCATAGAATTAGCTAGGTTGGAAAAGACCTACAAGATCACCTAGTCCAACCGTTCACCTACCACCAACAACCCCACTAAACCATGTCTCCCAACGCTATATCTAAACGTTTCTTGAACACCTCCAGGGACGGTAACTCAACCACCTCCCTGGGCAGCCTGTTCCAGCGTCTGACCACTCTTTCAGAAAAGTAGTAACAGTTCTAACCAGTTTCTACACTATTCTTCCAGTTTGTTTGGATTTGTTCATGTATGTTATTAAATATCATTGAAGTAGCAATGAGAAGAATCTGTTCCAAATTTAGATTGTTTTGCAAGTATTCTAAATTCCAGTATGTACAGGAGGGATTCCATGACAAGAAAAAGCATTACTTTGAAATTAAATAGGACTCTTTTTTTTTAAAGCCCAAACATCCCTTGGTAACCGTGGGCTATTGTCTTCTTTGGATCTCTCTAATTCCTCAGGCCCTTATTTATCAAGCCATACATTTCTATGTACTTTTTGAAGAAATAATGTAAATTTCATTTTCAAAAATTCTCATGAGCTGATAAAATTAAGCCCAGTAAAGATTAAACAAGAAGTATTATGATGGCTGGATATTTCTTTTGGCTTTCTGGCTTGTTGTGTTTCTTGTTGTACTTTTCTGATGCACATATGTAATGAATCAGTATGTGAGGGGACATTCTTGTATACTGTCTTTCATTTTGAAAGTGCAATTATATGCTTCATGCTTGTAGGACATTGCATATTACCAAGCCTTATCTGCTGAACAGTTGCAAACAGAAGCTGCTAAAATTCAACCCAGCACTTCAGCCACCCAAGAGTTTTATGAACCAGGCTTAGAGTCAGCTGCTAGTGCCAAACTGGATGATTTGCAGCGTTCCTGGGAAACACTGAAGAATGTGGTAAGTCTGGAACTGGAGAGTTTAAAACAATTAGCTCACTTGTAAGGAATAAAATGCATTGAACTTGCTTAGGTTGTATTTTCCTCTGAAGTTCTTGGCTTTCTGGGGGGCAACAAGAATTGTCAGTTGCAAGCTTGTATTACATTGTCTTTGTTTTTCCTTTGAAAGCCTGTGTGGGATGGACCTCCATTAAGAAAAAATAAGTCATTAATGTCCATAGACATAGCATTCAGAAATGCTAGCTGTTTTCAGACTATATTCCATAACCTGAAATGGTATTCAGTTCAGACTGGAAATGTTGGCACAAACATCCAGTTCATCCAAATACTGAGTCAACTTAATACGTTTTTGCATAATAGTGTAGTATAGTCATTTGGTGTTTGTTGTATCAAAATGTCTTAAGTTTTGAATAACGTGTTATAAATCTTAATTCTTTGCAAACTCGCAGTAGCTATTATGGAATATCATGAACTCAAACATGCATGTACATGTTTGAGTGCATAAAATCTAGAATGCCTGAGAATGTGCGTAAGGTTTCTCTGTTGAGTAAAGCACCTTTTTTCAGTCATAGAATTTGATTGATGATGTTTAAACAGATAAATAATTTTAATGTGGTTGGTTTTCTTTATACTTTATACTTTTGAAAACGGATTATGCAAGTTTCTTTGGTCTCATAAGCCTAGAGATGTATGTAGCAGATGAAAAAGAAAATCCACGAGCCAGCAGTGTGCTCTTGTGGCCAAGAAGGCCAATATTATACTGAGGTGCATTAAAAAGTGTGTGGCCAGCAGATCAAGGGAGGTTCTCCTCCCTCTCTACTCTGCCCTGGTGAGGCCACATCTGGAATACCATGTTCAGTTCTGGACTCTCCATTCAAGAAAGACAGGGAACTTCTACAGACAGTCCAGCGGAGGGCTGCAAAGATGAATAGGGGACTGGAGCATCTCCCTTGCAAGGAAAGGCTGAGCGACCTCTGACTGTTCAGCCTGGAGAAAAGAAGGCTGGGGAAGATCTTATTAATGCTTATAAATATCTAAAGGGTGAGAGTTCTGCTCTTTTTGGCAGTGCCCAGTGACAGAACAAGGGGCAACAGGCACTAACTGGATCATAGAAAGTTCCATCTGAACATTCTTTACTGTTAAGGCTACGGAGCACTGGAACAGGCTGCCCCGAGATGTTGTGAAGTCTCCTTCTCTGGAGATATTCAAAAACCTCCTGGATGTGTTTCTGCGTAAACTTCTCCAGGGAACCTGCTTTAGCAGGGACCTTGGATTGTACGATTTCTAGAGATCCCTGCCAACCCCTACAATTTTGTGATTTTCTATCAGAGGTTAGAATTTATACCTTCTATTCCCCTTCAGATAAGTGAAAAGCAGCGCACACTTTATGAAGCTCTTGAACGTCAACAGAAATACCAGGACACACTTCAGTCTATATCCACAAAAATGGAAACCACTGAGATCAAACTGAATGAGAGTCTGGAACCGGCCAAGAGCCCAGAGAGTCAGATGGCTGAACATCAGGTAAAAACTTATACATGAGAAATAAAGTGAGACCATGAATTACTTGTATATCTTTATCTTCCTTTGTTGTTAGACAGCAGCATTCTTTGTGGTTAGATGACTCAGAAATATGCAGTAGCTGTATTAATCTACATTAACTGCATATGTCTTGCCTTTGTAGGCTTCCTGCTCTTCCAAAGAGGTTGTAATAGGGATTCTTTTCTAAAAAGGAGCTATAAAAAAAAAATTAAGAATAGATTGAGTGTGTCTTTGACAAAATCTTTTGTCAAAGGTTGGATTCAGTGACACCTACACACACAATTTTCAGCATTACTGCTATTAGCATATAAATATATGCTAGTATATATGGGCTATATATAATGTTCCCAATTTTACTAAGATCATAGCCAATACTGATAAATTGTAAATTTGTCTTAATATAACTTTTGCTTGGTTAAACAAAACAAACAATCCAAAGAACATAAAAAAAATTGTTCCAAGGGAAGTCTTAAAATACGTTAGTCTTAATAATGTTCATCTCTTAATAATAAGAGAATATTGTAATTATTTCAAGTAAAATACTGTAATTTCATTCACAAGCAGGTTTTCCTTTTTGGGTTGTTAATAACAGTATTACTGACTAAGAGTGAAAGCAAGGAATTGTGCTGAAATTTTCTGTATCAGCTGTGGTTCTAGAGGAAAAATTTTTCTATTTCTGACTCATTTTGTAAGGCTTCATTCTTGGATTCTCAGAGTCAAGCTAATAAAATGTCTGCATTCATTAAAATATGGATGGATTATTTCTCTAATCGATGTTTATCCTCAGAATGCAAAGAACCCCGAAGAATTCTGTCAGAGAGGTAACACTATCTTCCTCTCCTTCCATGTGGGCTGGAGGAGGATGAAACCACCACAGATCTCAACCATTGTTACATGTATAATTGCAACACTAAGCCATTTCAAAATTGGTTTGAACTCATTAATTAAAAAGAAGTGTGGACTAGGCTTCTCAACTTGATTCAATTTCTTTTCCTTTTCACTGTGTTTGCAATGAAAATGTAAGCTGTTTGTTTTGGTATGTTTTGCATGTTTTTACTCAAATAATTACACCAAAATATGTTGGGGATGTAAAAGATCTGACGTTATATGCTGGTTTTGCTTGCAAAATTGTTTGTCGGAGACAAAGAGCCAACATGTTACAAAAGACTTCCTGAAATAATACATTGAACAAGAAACAATTCACTCATGAGACTGTCTAAATTGCACTCTGGCCATTCCCTTACTCCAGATGCTGGAAAATTGAGTCAATATCGTAGCAGAATACAGCTGCAAGTTCATCTCAATAGCTCTTTATCAAGTAATCAATCAACACTCAGACATACACACAGGTTGTGATCATCTAAGCATTCTGATTGCTCACAACTGTCTGATGGGGTCAGTTCTCTCTTCAGTACCAACCCTGTGACTTTTAAAGGATAACATTTGGCTATTGCAGCACTGCATGCTGTCCTAAGCATCTAATGTGTTCACAGACATGAAAGTAAACTACTTGCTCTAAGAGATTGGTAATGCAGCATCCTTAGGTATCTATCTGGGCTAAAAATGATAGTAGGAATTTCTTTTGCAACATGGAGTTAATTTCTGGATGTTTGTGGGTATTCTTGAAAGTTCTTTGTCCAGTTAGTAAACTTCTGCCTGGAAATCAGCTCATACTGGTGTGTTTCTCTCTCACTCACTCATTCATTATTTCGACTGTATCTACTTGAGTACCCTCCAGTAAGTTTGCTGGAAGAGCAAACTTGTATGCATAATATTTCTAAAATTCCTTCTGGTGATATGTTTGAAATTTGAGATAAGTAATGAAATCCAACAGTGATATATTGTACTGTGTTGTGTTCTTCATGCTCCCTTGGACAGTTACTTTGCCTTTTATATTAAAGATATGCATCCTTAGATACCTTCTTCTCTCTGATATAAGTGAAACAACCAATTTCTTTGCTCTCATTTCTAAATAGGCTTTGATGGATGAGATTCTAATGTTACAAGAAGAAATCACTGAGCTTCAGACATCATTAGCACAGGAGCTGGTTTCAGAATCACTGGATGCAGAAGCTGCTGATCAGCTGGCATTGCAGTCCACTCTCACGGTCTTGGCAGAGCGAATGGCCACAATTCGAATGAAGGCATCGGGAAAAAGACAGCTATTAGAGGTACCAGAAAGCTCTAGAAGAGGCTCTTCTAGATTACACTCCAGATTTTGAGAACCATTTTTGACCAAAGTCCTTAGCATTGAATGCTTCTAATTTAAAGAACTCATTTTTATTCTCACAATTCCTTTACTATTATATTACTATTCTTCTTATGCCATTCCTTCTTCCTAAATTAACTAGATGGAATTTGGAAATGCATTGTGAATATATTTATTTTTTATTTAATATCTTCCTTGACATTTTCTCAATAGGTGCTTTATTTTCTTGGTATTTCTTGTTCAAGAGAAGTAATGGACTGCAAGTATAAAAAGTGGTTATCTTGATTAAAGCTGAAACTTTTGAGCAGTCACATGTCCAAGCTGGGAGACAAGAAAAGGGGGAAAGTTAAAACCACATAGTAATACCTCTTCCAAACTGCTGCACTGTAGTCTGTGCTTATCTTTCAAGTGACTTGCACGCAGACTATTATAATGGAAGATGTAGTCCTTTATTTCTTTGTCTTCAGTGCAAAAGTTTTTTGTTGTTTTTTTTTCCAACTGCTACATGTAGGATTGTTGCTGTGTATTAAGCAGCAGGTGTGTATTATACTGGTGAGAAAATGTATTCATGTTAAAGCTAGGTCCACTCTGGTTACTTTGAATGCTGCAGAGCAGATTTACTGCTGTATTTCTAAGGATAGAAACAGTGAAATCATAAACACAGCAACTGCTGCCTTTATAATTTCTAACATCAACAGATTCTTGAAGACAGGCTGACAATTGGCTCTGTAGATTTACCTGGGTTACAGAGGAGTCGTGGGGTGCATCAGCTGCGTTAGTCCTGTGCAGTAATCTGAGGCAATGAACATATCCTTAGGAAATATATTTCTTATGCTATAGAAATTTCCCTCTCAGAAGAAAAATGGCTTTTACTTAAAATTAAGGAGCTCAAAATAGAATAGGGGTCTTACAGTTTGTAGCTTGTGCTCCATATATAATCTTGATGGTACTTAGGAGAAGATGGTAAATAATAGTAAGAAAAAACGTAAGTCAAATACTACACCTAAATATGATTAGGATTCTTACAGTTATCTTGATACAACAGCAGAAGTATAGTCCAATAATCTTGACTAAGAAACAGAAATACGGTATGTAGCCAATACTCAGTAATTTAATGTATCTTTTATATAGCTCTGATTTCACAGAGAAAATCTTGCAGGCAGCTGTAAGGATGTGGAAATACAGATAGAACAAGAAATGAAAACAGTTTGCTGTTGAGGGTGTGGATTAACAAAATGGATTATTATTTTTTTCTGTGGAGCTAATGTAAATAACCAAATTTTGAGAACTTTCAATTCTGAATTATCTGGGATACTTCATAACTAGCATTATTCTTTAAATTATTCAAACTTTCTAATAACTTTCCCATAAAAATTAAGCAATCAGAAAACCTGTAAAAATACTTTCCTTTGTGATGTTTTTACCCTGCACATATAGGTCTGCATTTTCATACTGCATGTGTACTCGGTTCATTGAAGTAGATTGGAGGATTTCTATTAAAAGCAGAATGTTTTAGCTCAGATCTGTCAAGTGGTTTTGCAAACAGAATTGTGGTGGGTTGGTTGATCCTGGCCAGCAGCCAGACACCCATTGGTGTATTATCAACATTGTTTTAGTCATAAATACAAATCAGCACTCTACAGACCACTATGAAGAAAGTTAGCTCCATCCCTGCCAAACCCAGTACAATCTCCACCCCTTATTGTACATCACTTGTGTCATACTCAGATCACACACTATCTGATACATCTAAACATCCTCTGACTGTCTCATTCTAGTTGTTTCTCATTGCTGAAATCCCCTCTACTCTATCCATAACTCTTTTGTGCTGAAGTACAGAACTGGACAAGAGCTGTGGCCTCACCGGTGCTGAGTGGAGAAACAGGACTGCTTCCCTCAATCTTCAGGCAACACAGATGCTAATGTGGCCCGACTTACCATTAACCCTCTTTGCCAAATGGGCACACTGTTGGCTTACGTTCAACTTGGTGTTCAGTAAGACCTCTTGGTCCTTTTCTGCAAAGCTGCTTTCCAGCTGGTCAGTCCCCAGCATGTAGTGCTGCATAGGGTTATCCCTCCCCAGCTGTGGGGCTTTGCTCTTCCTTGTGGAACTTCCTGATTTTCTTGTGAGGTACATTCTCCAGCCTGCTAAGGTCCCTCTGGATGTGATCCTAACAGTTTTGTTATGGGCAAACATGCTGAGAGTGTGCTTTCATTCATCATCCGGATCATTTATGAAGATGTTAAACAGGACTTAATCCTGTTTTGACCTCTAGGGTACACAACTAATTGCTTGACACCAACCAGACTTTGTGTCACAGATCACCAACCTCTGGGACCAGCCATTCTACAAGTTTTCAAATCCATATTGATGGATCAGCTTACAGGATTGAGGGAGTCTGGGCTGTGGGATGCTGACTTACCTGAATTTAAGTAATCAAAAAACATGTTCAGTAATATCTTATGAAGTTTTCAAAATACAAAAGAAAATGCTTATCATGGCTTAAAAAATACTGTGTAGAAGTTGTGAGAGATGGGAGTGGAGGGAGGACAAAAAATTAAAGTGATTGTTAGGGTGTATTTTTCTTAAAAAGTAAAAAAATTATACCTCTAGGAAAAACTAAGTGAGCAACTGGAAGAACAACGACAAGAACAGGCTCTTCAAAGGTACCGCTGTGAAGCTGATGAGCTTGACCACTGGCTACTCAATACTCGTGCAACACTGGACACTGCTCTGGTTACTACTGAGGAACCTATGGATATGGAAGCTCAGCTCGTGGATTGTCAGGTAAAATTATCAGTTCTATAGCGCTTAGATGAAGAGGGAGGGTGTAACTTGATAGGTAAACATGGGACATTAAGACCATACTGAGTGGAGTGAGCCAGTATATTAGTGGGGGAGAAGTTTCTGAACTCCTCAGCACCCCATATATGTTCAGTTGGTTTCATCAATGATTTGTGAAATAAAAGACTTATTCATTTCTCATTAAAGATTGCAGACAGTGATTTAGAAAGCACATGTAAAAATAACAGTAGGAAAACAAGAAATTCAGATTGCAAGAATGTTTGAAGCTCTATAGTTTTCAGATGAATTGTTTGTTTTGCTTTAAAGGACATGTATTTGTTTTACTGTTTTTGCTCCTCCCAAACTGGCGATGTTGAGCAGCTCACTTGATACATGTGAAAATACCTGCAGTGTACTTTCCTGCTCCTCCTTTTCCAGCTGAAGAATACACTGCCACTAGCATTGCAGGCTGGGACAGTGCTGTGCTTTCTTTAGGAGTAATTCCTACCGCAGACTCCAAATTAATCATCAGTAATTATTTCTATGATTTTAATGTTAATCAACGCAATACCAAAACATCTGAGGAAAATCTTCTGCCATAGGAATTAATTGCATTTTCTTTTATTGAAAAGATTTGAAACCACATCATCCAAATTCACAAATTAATGGGGTTTTTCCATTTTTTAAAGGAAAGCTTAGAACTGTATGATCATTATAGTCAAAACTATTAGGCAGAGAAAAGGCAGACGGAGACTAAGTAGCCTTTTTCACATGGTATACCTGTGAATTTGAACAAGGCAGTAATGTTTTTTTTTTTTTAAATATAATCTCTAGGAAACATGACTCTGGAAAGTGTTAATACTGCTGGTTTTTAGCTGTTTTTTAAAATCTTAATACAGTAAGTTTTTAGAAAAGTCCGAAATTTTTTTTTTCACATTTCAGAGACTGAACATCTTATCCTGCATACATTTCTTCAATGAACAGTGAAAATAAACTGATATCAGTCTAGGTTTTTGAGCAAGAATAGTATGAGCTTTGAATTTGGAAGATCAAAATATGCACCATGTCTGTAACATGTGAATGATTAATGGGACAACAAGAAAGTAGCTTTTGAGAATAAACATGCCAGAGATTTGTCACTTTAAGTCTCTCTTTAGATTAAAGAGGATTATTCAGAAATCCTTAAGTCCATCATGCACCAATCAGAAAGAGCAAACAGCGAGAAGCTTATCAATGCAGCCAGAGCAACACATAGGAGGAGGTAGGAAGCATTTCACTAAGTGCACATGGAAGAAGAGGAAAGGAGTAACTCTGTGTGTGCTCTGCTTCTTGACATTATGGGTGTCAGACTATCATCTTAGCCACATTTACCATTAATGTGAAAATAAATAGCATCTCATCTGCAACAAATCCTATGTTTCAAATAACTCAAGTCTTCAATTACCTATTTTGAAAAAAGGCTGCAAACAAAAATGACAAATGCAAATATTTTTAAATGTTTTCATAAGGACTTTGAAAAGGACTGGAAAGCAAAGCAATGAAAAATTGACTTGCTGTTAGCTTTGCAGCAGGTGAGGTAGGCCAGGGGTCTCCTTGCCAGAAAACGTGAGATGCTGGAAAATGTATGAATTTGCTTCTTTGTTTTTGCTGCTGCAGAACATGCTGGTTGAAATAGAGCAGAAGGTGGTGGCCTTATCAGAGCTTTCTGTGCACAACGAGAACTTGCTTATGGAAGGGAAAGCTCACACTAAGGACGAGGCAGAGCAGCTGGCTTTGAAGCTCAGGACACTGAAGGGCAGTCTTCTGGAGCTGCAGAAAGTTCTCCATGATAAACAGATCAACATTCAGGTAAGTGGCTTGTTGCAGTTGTCCCAGTGGGCAGGAGTTTGAGGGATGTCATGGCAGTGTTATGCAATGGGGAAAAGGAGTGAAAATACTCTACTGATTTATTTTGATCTATTCATCTTTAAGTAGTAAATGGAATTACACTCCAAAATAAGGAGCTGCCTAGCAAAATTTAGCTTATCATTTCAAGCACCACTTCATGGTGAAACTATTGAGCTTCACTGTCTGCCTTTAAAGGACCATTATAAACTAGGTAGATGATTAGTATGGTCTGAGTATACTCCTGTTCAAAGTCACTTTAGATTGCATGTTCACTGGGGCAGGATCCCTCGCTGCAACAGAAGAAAAATCCTAAACACATGCTTCCATGCATGCATTATGCTTGACACAAAAGATAACATCAAGTAACAAAAGATCTTTAAATATGGCTAATACACAAAACAAAACACTGTAGAAACATGTAACCTCAATCTTGTTCTATGCTTCTATTCTAAGTATTAGTTTCCTTACTGCTACGGATTAATTTTATTTAACAATTGTTTTAGTCACTCTTCAGGTTAAATTAGCATGTGGAGAAGTGAATACATGCACAAAACCCAGCCGTGTAATGTGACTTACTGGTTTTGAATTTGCTTGCTCAGCTGTGGCACACCCCTTTCCACCCCCCTTTTCGTTTACTTCTCTGGGCTTTGCTGTGCAAATTAAACATGATAAGCTTCAAAGATTTCTGGCTTGTAATGCAGATTAAATTCTACTGAGAGGTTAGCTTGAAAAGTCACTTAATGTGCTATTTTTAGTCCAGAGCCATTGGGTAACTATAACTATGAAATAGCTTGAGCAAAACCAAGGAAACAAAAAAAGTAAGGAAAAACCTTAGGTGTTTATTGTTATTGCTTCTAAGATTGAGGCAATACACAATATGCTTAATATTTTGACCCAAGAACAGTATCTGTATTGAGGGACAAAAAGAAGATATTTGCCCCAGTCTTCAATGTTATGTTATTATTACATGTATTAGGCAAGTGAAAAATGTTATCAATAGCATGCAGGAATATAATACTGTATTCAGATATATTACATGCAATTAAATTAACCTTTGCCACTGTATTTTAGATATGATGGTGTGATTTAATTTACTTAAACTTATAAAGCAGATTTTTTGGTGTTTTCCTAATATCTAGAATAGTAACAAAATAACTTCCAGATGCAGAATATGACTCATTTAAGATACTATGTGCATGCAAAATTTACTTTCTAAATAGCAAGGTATTTTTAGACTTCACCTAGGTATTATGGAAGAAAATAGATTTAGGCAGTGAAACATCTACATTTTCAAATGGGAAGTTCTAAGTGATCATTGGATCAGAAGAGGATATTTAATTAACATTATAATTATAATTTCTCAATCAGCTGGAATATATAATGCAGCCTCTGTCTTCCTGAATTCAAGCCCTTCTTCTTACAGTGTTTTTTTTTCCGAACAATCAGGCATAAAATATTTCTTATGGACTGATGCTCTTGAGCGTGAGATAAACAAAGAGGTACTAACTCTAATTTCTAGCTGTTATTAACTGTGAAAAACATTACATGATAACAGCTTTGTTGGTCATGCATATAAGAAACGTGCACTTTATTCTTTAGATATGCTATAGCCTTGTAATTTCCCAGAAGCATAGACAAGCCTGCACCCAGGAAATGCTCTGAAGTTGCATTACAAGACCACAGTACAGTAAAGACCAAGCTATATTTGCCCGCAAGCAGAATTTCTTCAAATCTGTTATTCCGGTGGCAAAAGGTTTTTTAGTAGCCATTGTAAGATTCTGTAATTTCCTTGAACAATTTCAGCTTTCCTGATAACCGTAGCTGTCATTAATGATCTAAAAAAAAGTCATAAAATTTTATTCATAAAATAAAGGAGGGAAAATAATCAGGAACATGCAGAAGTAGAGGTGTTCCAGACTACACTGATTCCAAATGCAGCATTTTTCAAGCAGTTTGGAAGACATACGAAACATTGCCTTGTATTGTTATCTTCTAACATCTGTTACTTAGGGACAATGAAAATATACTTCTTATTAATAGATAAATAAAAAGGATCCTGCATTAAAAAAAAAAGTTCTGTTTTTTATAACGAAGTGTGAGGGAGGGGGGCAAAGGCAATTTCCCCAAAAAATAGTATGTCTGATCCAAGTTAGCACAATGCGGAGCTCCTTTGAAATATGCATTTTATCACCGTTTTCTTTGGGGAATTGCCAATTATTTCTGTGTTGCAGTAGGTACACCTAGGAAAGACAGCTTCAAACATTTTTTTTTCCCTATTTAAAGGAGAATTAATAATGTTCCCTCAGACAGAATTCAAATGAAAATGCAAGTATATATATCCTGTGACTGTAGAATTATAAAAGTGTTTTCATGAATAATTTTGGTCTAGAAAGTATGTGTTATAGCATATTTGCAGAACCTTGTTGCATCTACAGAACTGCAAACCCTTTTGTACTCTTTACTACTGTGGGAACTGCAGGACTACAGTTTGTCTTAATGTAACTACAATACTCTAGCTTTTAAACCTTCTTCAGAGGTGAGGAGATTCCAAATCTAAGAGAAGTCAATCAGTCTGCCTAAATGCAATGGAAAACTAGGGACATTCTCTGAAGGAATTTATGAGTTGAACAGAAGTTTTCCCTGGAGTATATAGGATGAAACAGAATATTTCTTTTTTTTTAAATTTACAAAAATTACATTAAAAAAAAGTAGATCCTCTTTATCACTCTGATAATATTTTCTTTCCCGAATCTGATAGCATGTATACACTACTGTTTACATTCCAACCATGTCAGCTTTTCTCTTCTCTACTAAACAAACTATCACAATTTACCCACAGACTGAGTTGAACACCCATAAACTGGATCCTTAGTGAAACAAAGTTATCTCTGAGAAAAGGCAAATGGTGCTTTTCAGCACTACAAACCTGTTTAGTTATTTTGTTCCCTGTACAGTTCATATCCCTTAATCAGTCCTGTCAATTCCATGTGGAGTTTTCAAATCCATTGTCTCCTAAAAATGAAACCTTATACTTAATGTCATGGTTTTATGATTTTTTGGTTATCGGTATTCCACATCATAACATCATCTCAGAAGAGGAGGACTACTACATTCTCCAGGGGACTTTGCTCCCCTGTTACCGTTTTCCGGTCAGAGGGAAAGATAAAAACTCGCAGATCATGAAACCTGTTCTTTTCTTTATCGGATTTTGCATTCCGATATCTTATTTAGTAAATTAGTTTGTTTCTCCTCAGATTGTTGCTGCTGTTTTGTTCTCAGGCCCATCTCCCTCCCTTTTTTTTTTTTTTTCCCTATTCCCTTTCCTGGGGCGTGGGTCTGTGGGTCCCCCGCCCCATTCGTCACGGAACCGGGCCGAACCTGCCCGTAAACTATTGACACTTAACTATTCCTTACTTGGTGCAATTCCGCTGCTAATGTGCCTAGTGTCAGGAACACCAGTGACAGAGGAAGAGAGTTTCCTCAGACACCTTCAACCCTGCTGGTCTTTCCAGCTTTAGTGCTTGAAGCTTGGAAAAAAAAAAATGTGCAAACTCAGTAGTAATTGTGTGCCTGAGAATAGCATTAAACATATCCAGGAATATGTGTTGACTTAAGTAGCCAGACCTACAGGTTTGTCTCTGTCAATAGGTCTTATGTGTTGAAATCACTACATTTAATCATGCTGGTTTCTAAAATAATTTAAATTTACAATGAACATGGATTTCAGAATTGAAGGAGTTAATAAATCACTTTTAGGAAATCCTAAGCCTTGTGCTTTTGCTGTGCTTATGCAGAAGGCTTGTCTAATCACTCATGTTAGAAAAAACATGATAGAAATGTGAAGGGTCTTTCACTTTTGTTCTCCTGATATAACACATTGTGCTTTTTCTCTCTTACTTTCTTACTCGCATACTTGTCTTATATATGTTTATGTTCCATAATCTGCTGTTCACTGCTTCTCTGCTTTTCTGCCAACCACAGATACAGTTATGTGCTTATTGATAAATAGATGTTGACCAGAATGATAAACAGCATTCTTTCACTGTAGTGATTGTCAGAAATCTGAATTCAGAATTTATGAGAGGTGGAAGATGGCTGTATGTGTTATTTTCAGATGGTGAGCTGGACCTGCTACCAATACAAGAGCTTTTTTGTTTGTTTGTTTGTTCTAATATTTCTTTCTCTTAAAGCAGGGATCACTACAAGAAAAAGAGGAGAGCAATCTGGACTTGGTTTCCTCACAAAGTCCCAGTGTCCAAGAATGGCTGGCACAAGCAAGGACTACTCGATCACAGCAACAGCAGAGCACTCTACAGCAGCAGAAAGTTGGTGTTTTGCATTTTACTCCCATCTTTAACTTATATTTTACAATATACTTGAGACATTCTTATTAACTTTTTCCACTGAAATCTTCTTTACACTGTTCCTTGTCCGCTGTTCCTGTCATTGTGCATCTGTTACCTCTGTAACAGCTAGGTAGACTAGGCATCCTGTATGTCTATGTTCGACTCATTCACTCACTCTATACTTCCATTGTGTATCAGTGTAATTAAATTGAATTAGTCCTTTAAGCTACTGTAACGAGATGATGGTGTTTATTCAAAGTATTAATCAATACTGTCTTTATAGTAGCAAAAAATACATGCATCACATGATATATTATTTTTCGTGATGCACAGACATCCTCACTGGCTTAGATTCCAGGAACTGCAGGACATTAGTCAGTTAGTTCAACAATCCACTTCATTTTGTGCATCCAATTTTTCTGTCTCCCTGGGTGTAGATTTGTTACGAGTTCAGGTGATCAAGTAAGCTGTATCAGAAATAGTTCAGCTATTTCTTTTCAGTTCTTTTCTTGACAGTTATGAAACGTAGGCATAACTTTTCAAGGTGAAAACAGTCTGTTTGAGGTTTGTTTGCTATGTTAGGAGCTGGAACAAGAGCTAGAAGAACAGAAGAATTTGCTTCGGTCAGTAGCATGCCGTGGAGAAGAAATCCTGACACAGCAAGGTATTCCAGAAGGCCTATGTATAAGGTATGTTTTAATGTGTTTTTCTGTGAAATAAATTTATTTGACTGTATCCCTTGTTACTCCTGTGTTTATGTCCCTCTTCCATATATAATCCTCTAATTTTTGTTCTATTGTTTTTATATATTGCCTAGGATACTAGAGTTCTGGTTTATAATTGAGAGGTCTCTTAATATCGTAACACAAACTGTTTTGTGCTAATAGATCTCTTTCAGCATTTATTTACTTCTATTTAATATTAAGAGTCACGTTAAAATTGCAAATTATTAGGATTCATTAGAAAAGTAGTGGATTAGTTATTATTGCTTTCTGGTCCAGCACTGGTATGTGAATAATAGCTGATATCTGTAAAAAAACAACAACAAAATCGTTATTTTGTCATTGTAACTGAATTGTCCCAGATGAGATACATATTGCTTAACTTTATTTTGCTTTGAGTTAGAGAATGTTTTTCTTTTTGTAGCCCGGTGTATTTTGAATTTCATCTCTGCTCTAGATTTTCTTGCACAGTTAACCATTCCGGGGAAGTAGTTGTCTTTAAAAGACTCATCTGTTCTTTAGAGGAGGTGGAAGAAAATAGCTGCTTACTGCCAATGCAGACCTCAAGGGAGCAGCAAGGGCCAGGTCTTTGGAAGAGGAAACTGGGATGAAGATTATCAACTTGAGAATTGAGGCGCAGTGTTAACCCTTCAGTTTTAATTTTTCCTTAATTTCAGTACCAAAGTCTAGAACATGAAGGTGGTTCATGAGGCAGGAGAACCAAGACTTATGCATAGAGAAAGCACTTGTTATTTTCCTCAGCATTTTTGATAGTTCAATATGTTTTCTTCTTATGATATTAGAAAGTACTTAACTTGAATCTCCCTCTGTCTGAGGCTTCCCTCTGTGACTTTATGGTATATTACAGGAAAAAAGTAATCAAACAGAAAATGCTCAACTTAATTCACTGTTTACCAAAGGTTACCTCTTGTGCTTGACTAAAATATCGAAGTATTTCTTGCATATCAGGAGGGGAGAGGAGGAAGGAGCCAGATAAAATATTGTTTTATTTCATGCATTGAAGTAAAACTTGTTTAAAGGTTGCATTTCAATGCAGTATATTTTCAGCCTAGTTTGGGGGATCTGATTTAATCAGGGTAATCACGACTCTAAACAGCATGTTAGAAAATACATTTTACTTCATCAACCAGGGACAACTTCCTGTTACAATCAGGCTTGTCTTAATACCAGGAGAAACAAACAAATACAAGGAAAAACTTTAAAAAGTAGCTCTTAACTTTAATGTAGAATTTCCGTATGAAAGAGGAAATGAGCACCTTACGGTATTATAACTTTTGTATTTGTTAAAACTTTTTGTGTTTTCCCATGACAGTGAGAAGCCCGAGAAGCTCTCTGAAGAACTCTGCTTGGAAGGTGAGAAGTCATCACCTGAACAACAGTTGAAGATAAAGTGGGAAAGCCTGAACCACAAATTCAATACCAAGCAGAAGCTTCTCCAGAAAACTCTGGAACAAGAACAACTGGTAGTTATTTTCAATTTCTCTTTCAGTTTTCTCTATGAAAGGAGTTATCACAACATAAGTTATAGTATATGCACAGCAAGTGCATTAAGCTGATGCTGATAATGCAAAGTAGATGGAATGTTTTCTTATTGTGTCATTTTTAAAAGCTTTTAAAAATTTGCACTAGCATTGTTTTTGTTCAGTGATTTTAATTGCATTGCTATAAGTGAATGAAATTGAAAGGAAGAAGGGCTTAGACAAAATTTTGATCTACTTATGTAATTGAGGACAATTCTGTAACAAATTGTCCTTCTAAAATTGACCAGAACTCTGGTGACAACTTAGGAAAAAAGCTGGTATTTTCAGTTTGAGCTTATTAGGTAAATTTTTGTTCTTTGACAATTGTTGGTATCTGACGAAGAAGCAAGTGATTTTAGCCACAGAATTTTTACTGAAAGAAACAGGGATTAATCAACTAAACTGGGTACAATCCAAGACCTGTACATCCTGTGTTTTATTGTCAAAAGTCTCAGGCCCAATATTCTTTATATGATATTAAAATCAAATTGCAATGATATAAATATATTGTATTCATTGGATAATAATTTAAAAAAAAATGCAGGTACTTATTTTGCACTTCAATTGAATCTCTTGTTGATTAATCTTTTATACAAAGTATTCATACAGGAGTAGAGTCTGTGTAGCTGAATTTTGTGCCCTATATGTTATAGAAGCAATTTGATTACTATTTCTCTCTCAGCAGCTCTATAGCAGACCAAACAGACTGATTTCTGGACTGCCTTTGTATAAGGAGAATGGACAGGATGAGGAGAAATCATCTGTGTCACCAGTATTGGTTGAATTAAATCAGGCCTTTGAAGATGTGTCATCTGAGGTAACATTTCAATTGTCTTTACATTGGCTTTACAGCAGATCTCACTTTACAGTCAAAACTCCTCTGGCTCCCAACAGGAAATCTAGTCATTTCCAAGTTAGAGAGAGTATCTTGTACTTTTTCTCTGGATTTTTTTCTTTTGACCCAGGCTGGACGAGTGGAGAAGGAAAGTATGCATCTTGAACAGAAGCTGTATGATGGAGTTACATCTACCTCCTTATGGCTGGATGGTGTGGAAGAACAGGTATTTGTTGCTACAGCTCTGCTGCCAGAGGAAGAAACAGAAACATACCTCTGCAAACAAGAGGTAAAGAATCCATGAATTGGACTTTCTTTAAACTGCCAGTAAGGCAGCATTTTGTGTCATGGTTTAGCAAATTTTAGAAGCTTGTTTAAATAACATGTCACTGTCATTATCTCTCTGTAATTGCAGTATACTGCTGCCTTTAGAAGTAACTTTCTTGAGCATGTAGATAATGTTCTAGAAAGCAGCATCTGACCCAAATTTTGCCTAGTCAGAAGAGAATTAAGCATAGACTATTTATCTTCTTTTCTTAGCATTAGCAGACACCACCCTTTTGAAACTGAAATTAAGTAAACAAGGGGGAGGAAAGCTCTGGGAAATAGAAAGAGTACAAACTCATTAACATGAGAGTTGAGAGAGAGAGAAAAGCTTTTACATGCAGCAGTTAACATAAGGCAGAAGCTACATGTACTTCTTTCTGAGCCCCTTATTCAGAGGGGAGGGATCATTAGGGCAGGATAATCTTGTTTTATCACTTGTTTTCCTCAGAGTAGGTTTTTACTGTCAAAAATTATATTGTCAGTTGCATAACTTTGTCTTTAACAATTTTAAAAAGTTACTACCTCACTGCAAAACTGACTGTGATTTTGACAGTATACTTGATTCCTTTCTAGAATGTCTAATTGTTTCTTTGTTTTCTACAAAATCAGTCTCTTGCCAAAGAAATCAAAGAGATAACAGAAGAAATGGATAAGAACAAGAATTTATTCACTCAGATATTTCCTGAGAATGGTGAAAATAGGGAGGTTATAGAAGACACTTTGGATTGTCTCCTGAGAAGACTGACCTTACTGGAGTCAGTAGTAAACCAGAGAAGCCATCAGATGAAAGAAAGGCTCCAGCAAATACTGACCTTTAAGGTATGATGTCCATCGGAAGGATAACAAGGTTACATGTAAAATGGGAACATAAAGAATGTGACTCTCAAAGCAATGAGAATTTTTGATTCCAAAAAGAGAGACAAGTTTTCACAGGACTTTCTGAAAATTAAACTCTTAGGGCTGTGCCCCCCAATCATTATCCAAAATTTAAACTCCTTGCTAGACAGAAAGGATCATTCATCCCATACCTTCTCACCTTGCTGACATTACAATAAATTGAATTTCTTGAGTACTGTCCACCAAAAGAAAGCGACTTTAGAATTCAAAGTTTTGTGATGTCATATACGATAGAGTACACAGTTTTCATTAGCTGAGATAAAATAAAAACAGTACTGATTCCTGCCTTTCTGACCACCACTGAGCTGTCCCATTACTCTATGAGAACTTACATGTCAAGCCAGAAAAAGTGAAGAAATGTATGCATTTACAGATCTTTTCAGAGTTCAGAAATACTTTCAGATCTTAATTGGCCTCCGGCTTTTATCCCGTTCTTAAAATGTAAAGCCTCCAATATGGTTTTAATGAAAAGGCATGAATTACAGCCAAAAAAGAAATTCAACAATGCCCACCTTTATAATGCTGAAAGTCTTAGAAAAAAATTGTTGTGATTATTTTCAATTTTACTAATATTAGGAGTTTGGTTGGAATGAATATATGGAAAAAAAATAATAATTGTAACTTGGTAAAAGTTGTAATGTGTAGTTAGCCCTGTAATGCGTGAAAGCCTTGTTTATTATGTTCTTTATTTGCTCAAGTTCTTTAACATTTCTTTTAAATAAAACTAACCCACTCCTCTAGTTCAGAAGGAAAAGCAAAAGTGTGTTCACAGGTTATATTTTGAGTAGTAGTTGCTTTAGCTTTTTGCTCACGTATCCAGTTATGTCCTTAGAGCAATGTGACACTTTTTGCATTGGATAATTATGATGCTTCCCGTTTTGAATAGGTTTTATGCCTTAGTGCTGACATTGTAGCATTGTAATGCTTTAAAATTTTTGGAATTTAGAATATTTTTGAATTATTTTGTGCAGTGATTCACTATAATTTTTTGTTGCTGATGTCTCCCATAGAATGATATGAAGCTCCTGTTCACTTCACTGGCTGATAGCAAATACTTGGTACAACAGAAACTAGCAGAGGCAGTTGAGAAACCAGAAACAGAACAAATTCAGGTATTACCAACTGTCTACTATTTGACAAAATAAATAAGATGTAAACTTTCTCTTTAATGTATAAATGGATGCTAGAGATGCTGTGTATGGGAAAATGTATGAGTTCACATCAAGTATTTGTGTATTAGTATTTCCATATTTATATGTATGTATATAATTGAAAAGAAACACAAAGCATCTTTCTGTATCCTCAGTTAAAGGGGTTATGCATACATTACGTAAAAGAAAGATAACTTCCATGTAACCAAAGAAGGCCTAAAGTTATTTTAAAATTATTTGATTGCTTTACTTTATTAAAAATCAAAGTCCATTTCTTCTCCACTGGTTTATATTGGTATCTTGACAATAATTCTCTTTTCTTTATCAGGAATTGCCTGATGAATTATTAGTTAAAAAATATGACAAAATACATCCTTTTCCCTTGTTTCTGTTTTGCCAACGAGAGAATAGAATTAAGTATGCTAGGGGCTACTTTTCGTAGAGGCTTCTCGTTACCCAAGAGCTACTGTTGTTTGGTACCACCAGGTGTCTAGAAAGAAGAGACTTATCCTTCAACTAGTCAGAAATATTGGGTTTTAAATATCTGATAATCAAATTCTGTAGAAAATTTAAGTCTCATGTATAACTTGAGGTGACACTGTGTCTTTCTTTACTATTTTTCATGATGTGAAATTCTGTTAAAAATTACCTCCTATATTATTAGTATAACTATCAAATAAGAAAACAACAAACTGGCAAAAGCAAATTAATCTCTCTTTTTTTTTTTCCTTATAATCTACCTTGACTGATAAAACTTGGAAATTTAAAAGCATTGGATTTTGTTTGAGATGTGATTGGGAAAATAGAAATAATGCCTTTAATCAGCAAAGTAACTTAGGTAAATGAGGCATAAATTTAGTGACTATGTTGTCCATGCTCTTGTCATGGGAGAAGACTAAAACAATCCACTCTACACTTGTAAGAGGAAGACAGAAAGATATTTATTGATATAAATAAGTGTAAGATGGTAATTTAAACAGTGATAACAGCAACATAACAAGATTCAAAGGGGCTAGATATTCTTGACTCTTTAGTACGTAGAGAGTAGAGGGTGCATAGTGAATCTGAGATCAAATATTAGTGAGGCTAATATAGCTTAAAAACAATAAATCTGTCGGCAAGGCATCATCACATCCTGGGTGAATCTCTGTGCACCTTGAGAGATGTTCCTACTCAAGGTAAGATTCTGGTGTGCAGCCAGTTGGTTGCAAGAACTCTCCAAGGGGTTTTTAGGCTGCTTGCTATTTATGAGGTAAGATGATTGACTCATAGCCATGCAACTTAGAATTAGTTCTGTTGAGCCAGGTGTCTTTTACCAGATGTCTGAGCACCAGTGGTGAAACCTTGATTTTTGTTAGTCCCAAGGACAAGGTCTTTTGTATCTCATTGCATGCACTAGGCCTTGGGCATAATAAACCAAACTGGTTGTTGGGGCAAGGACTGCACCGTCACAGCTCTGTGTTAATGGAAGTCAGGAGACCTACTCTTATGAATAGTTTAAGCATATGGATATGTAGCTTCCAAGAAGAGACCTTAACAAGAGTCTGTTTTACATTTTTTAACTTACATGCATGAATTCAACAGAAACCTCTTAGTTTGAAAAAGCTTGTTTTACTTGCAGCTTCCGCTGAAGAAAAAAAAATTGAATTATCACCTGTGTATACTTGTAAACACCAATCTATGTGCTTAAGCTATAGCTTTCTAAGTGCAAAAGGGAGTGTACAGGTCCTTTTCTTTGGGTATAATTTGTAGCCCTACTCTGGTCCTCTAAAGGAACAGTACAAAGCTCTTTTGCTGTCATGCAGGATTCTTGCTGTGACAGATGTTTGCTTGGTGCTCAGCTGTGACAGGAATAAGATAATTCTAATAATCTAAATAAATCTAATAATAATTCTAACACCTCAGTGAAGATGTTAGAATAGTCCTTTTATGCCTAAACTATATAATTAATAACAGGAACTTCGCAGCGAGATTTTGTATAAAAGAGAGTAAACAGTTTGTGATTAAAAAATAATATAAAAAGCTGCATTGTATTTCACTTTAAAAAACAAACAAACAGTTTCCCTTCCAACTTAAAATTAATACTCTGTAGTATCCTCTGAAATTTCATCAGATTCACCATATGAAAAGGACTGATGAATACTTCAGGCAGAAAACAGAAAAGAATATTCATGTCTGGCAGCTACAGTTTCGTTATTAGACCTTCAAACTAAATAATGTAATTTTCTAATACAGGTCATAATGCAGGCAGAAGAAAGTTTGAAGGAACTAGATGCTGGAATCAATGATTTAAAGAAAAGTGTAGATAAGCTACAAATAGACCAGCCTTCTGCACAAGAGCTATCTAAGCTACAGGTAAGGTTCATAAGTTCCATCCTGTAAAACAGCTGTATGGTGATATGCAAGGTATCAGTATGTTTCTTTTTGTTGCTTATAAAGCATTTGAGGAATATGTATTTAAAAACATTTAATATAGATTTATATCTTTCTGCCTGGTTCCCCTAGATTTTCTACTTCAGCTTTTACAAATTGTCTATTTATATAACATCTCTATTATCAATATTAATCATAACAACATACAAAAAACATGTTTATTTTCGGCTCTTGTTGAGTCTCTGTTCAAATGGACAAAGTTAATTGTGTAAACACAAATTTCTGCTGAAAGTTGACCCCTGTTTTCATCACTCTATTGATCTGGGATTAAGCTCTATCTCACATCAGTCATTTTAAAAATAAAGCCCCAGCGAGGGAGAGATGGGGGTGGGTAGGATAAGAAGGGGGAATGGTAATTGTGACCTGAAACTGGAAATGTTCTGCTTTCACAAGAATGACCCTCATGCTAAACTAAAAAAATTCTCTTGTTCATGCACACATGTTTCAAATATCCTGTGTCCTACCACTTAAGTGAAAATTGATGCAGATCTTTGTTTAAGGCTGCTGAATCCCCTTTTTGAGCACTTTCATGAAGTGCTTTCACTAGGAAAGTAAAAGATGAAGAGATGATTTATGACTGAACTTTACTCTTTATAATGGTATAGTAATTTTAAAGCAAAGAGAACAGATACAAATGGACAGTAAATGTAAGCTAACAGCACAGTGATCTCAATGAAAAATGAATGATATAATATTGTGTAAAAGGGTTTTTTTTTTACCCAGTTTTTTATCCTTTTGTTCCTAGAGCCTCCTGCTTTTTTTCTTGTCATATTGTCAGTAGATACCCCAATCCCCTTTACTCAATTTTCAGAAAAGCCTTCTCTCTGCTTTTATACCATTGCATTTTGCGCAGTTCTCTCCTTAAACCTGGTAGAGAAGGCAGCAGTCCCACGGTGGGTATTTTGCTCTAGCATTGGATGGTCTTGGAAATATTTTATTTTCTTTATTTCTGTATGGCTTGTCTTGGATAAGTCTTTGCCCACCGTGACTCTGATCGTATCCTCACAATCAGGCATCTGTTCTGAGAATATAATTCTCAAAATCCAAACAAATAAATAGTCTTGCTCAAGTGAAGAAAACATCTGTATGCTGTTCTCACTTCGGTAGTTGATGTATGCAAGTTGACAAATAGCAACGGGAACTTGTTCTTCCAACTGACTCATTTTGCATTTGACAGTATGGGCACACTGTGAAAGTATATGCTACACTTTTTTACACTGTACTCTTAAACTGCACTTTTCTGCACTGTACTCTTCTGTTCTTTACTCCTTTGGGCTTAGTTTGTTTTTTTTCTATAGGTAGTATGTACCTTGCTTGCTAACAGTAAGCCGCTACAGCACAGATCTCATTCTGTGCTGAAGCAGGAGATGAAGACAAACCTGACTGTGAGATGCTTGTGCTCTGTGTAGCCATGATGGGGGTCAGTAGAACACACTACAATATAAGAAGCAGAACATAAACACCATCTTCAGTGTGCTGCCACACTTACCTGGTTTTAGAGGACTCATACTCCTTTGCTACTTAGTCTTTGGGATTCTGCTATCTTTTTTCCCTGCATGCCCCTGAAATAGTTGCAGGTGCTGCTTACTTTTTCTCTCTTTAAATGCTGATTAGTTAATTTACCATTTAAGTTGCTGTATCTGTGCAGTCTTTTTGATCTATGAATAGTTATTATTATTATACTAACATTGAAAGAAACAGAATACAGTGACAGTAAAGTGGCTGCTATGTAGACTAATAAGGTAAGAAATAAGGATCATCATTGATGCTTTTTGCCTCCAAGGATATGTATGATGAGGTGATGATGATAATTGGATCCAGACGGAGTGACCTGAACCAGAATCTGGCTCTTAAGAGGCAGTATGAACGGGCTTTGCAGGACCTGGCTGATCTGGTAGAAACAGGCCAAGAGAAGATGGATGGTGACCAGAAAATGATTGTTGCTTCTAAGGAAGAGGTTCAGTCGCTACTTGACAAGCATAAGGTAAGAAACTGAGGCTTATTTCAATACTGATAATGACTGTAGTGTTCTATGCAGTAAATTGCTAGTCATTCATTCCTGAACGTTCAGGACCTTTTCTGAATAGTGAGCTGGTGTTAAATCAAGATAAATTAAAATTACTGTATTTTAAATTATAATTAATGAACTGTTCTGACCAAATGACTTTCAAATGCTCTGTTGCAGGTAAACCCAGTTGAATTATAGTTGCTTTTCCATTCTGAAAACAAATTCCTGTTCTTGTGCCATAATGCTACATATCAATTTCATCTATCTCTCCAATATCCAATATTGCATATTCCAAATCCAATGGAAATTTAAGTTTGCTAATAGCACCCACAAAATACAGTAAGACTGTGCGCAGCAAGTCCACGTTTTTTGATTTGGCAGAATTTTTAAATGGTGTATATCTCATTTAAGCTACTTTTGTTTATAGAATTAAAGGATTGAATTTGCATGTAAAGAATAACCTCTTTCTTTATATAAAAAGGCAATTGTCCTTTTTGTATTATGCGTTGGATTTTCTGAATTGTTATTGGAGGGAAAAGTTTACAATTCTATATCTGCCGATACTTGGTTGTAATGCTATTGTCTTAAGGTCTTGTTTTAGTAGTAATGAATTGAATAAAAATTGCACTTTCCTTCCTCTATTCTGTTTTCCCCCTCTCCATCAGGAATATTTTCAGGGGTTGGAGTCTCACATGATCCTGACAGAGACGCTCTTTAGAAAGATGACTAGCTTTGCCCTTTTGAAGGAGACTCAATCACATTTAGAACTAATGACACAAGCTTCAACTGTATTAAAGCTGGCGCATAAACGAGGTGTGGAGCTGGAATACGTTCTAGAGGTAAGAGTTTTTTGTTCTTTTCTGCATGTCCATTGTAATCTACTACCAGGGTATCCTACAGTGGTTTCCTGAACAGAATTGATGGATGTCAGTTGTACTTTTTGTATATATGAGGGATTCATTGACAGCATGTGATTTTTGTATTGGGAACTTCAGGTAACACAAATTGGGTTCCTCTAAATTTGAAAGAACTGCTTAGCTTTATGTGACAAGTATGTTCTGACCAAAAGCTATGCCTGATGAAGAGATGGTGCCTTACTGTAGATTTATAAGAGTTTTTTACTGCTGTTTCTGTACGTTCACACCAGTGCAGCTATAGTATTTGAGATCAAGAAAGCAAGTAATACATTTGAAATTTACTCAGGAATAAAAAGTGTAGACACTTGGATATTTGTACCTACAGACTTGGATGCATCTGGATGAAGATTACCAGGAACTTACCAGACAGCTGGAGTCTGTCGAAGGTAACATTCCCACTGTTGGTTTGGTGGAAGAGACAGAGGACAAGCTTGCAGAACGGATTAAACTTTTTCAGGTACTTTTTAGTTAGTCTGTATGGAAAAGACAGGTGATAGATATGATCTTACCAGCACCATATAGATAGGGATAATAAAAAAATAACAGAAGTCTGTTGACCACATTCCTACTAATGATGGCTAGTGCTGTTGTTTGCCTCATAGTGATGCCATGTTTATGGTAGATGCAAGGTTAAATACACCAGCTGTTCCCATCCTAGCCTGTACTTAGAAAGAAGGTGATTCTGCCCAAGGTGCAGAATTTCCATTTCATTTTGAACTTTCTCCGGTTCCTGCTTTATCAAGGTTTTAGTTTTATCAAAGTGCCTCTGGACTCTGAGTCTGCCTTTTTTTGTGTATGTGTCAATCACTCCCCACATATTAGTGCCGTCCACAAATTTATCAAGAGAATGCTTTCTATTATCATCCATGCCATTACATAAGATGTTGAAGATGTTTGGACTCCAATATCAACAATCATTGGAGTACTTTACTCATTAATGACTGCTAGCCAAACAGTAAGCCTTTGAGCACTACTTTTTGAGACCAGCAGTGTAAGCTATGCCATGTTTCTCCAGCCTTCACTCTCAGCTTCCAGAGGAGGGTGCTGTGGGAGACAGTATCAAAGGCCACACTGAAGTGAGTTTCATCCACAGAGTAATTTTTTCAGAGAAGGTAGTCAAGTTAGCCAATCTGTGCTGAGTATTCCTGATTGCTTTTTTTCTTATTTTTGTTCTTGGAAATTGAGTCCATGATCATTCTAGAGGGCAAGATTAAGTTAGTCAGCCTGCATTTTCTTGAGTTATCCTCCTCTTTCTCACCTGCAATAATAGTGGTTTAAATACAGATTTTTATACCACCTCCTGTTTTTTTTCAGTCTGTTCTCAAGTTCTGATCCAGTGCTTTTTTTGTGTGTCTTGTAATATACAAATTACTTTGGACTTTCTTGTTTTGTTTTCAGAAAGATGTCTGACACATTTTTCTTGCAAATTTACTTTCCATTATTTTCTAATCTGTATTTACTATGCGTGCTGTTTTTTACCAGATGGCTTTCTGCTTTTTTAATGCTATGAGGAGAACTTAAGAAATATATTGTGTGGGGGCAGTTATCTTCTGGTATTGGTTTTGTTTAGTGCTAGGTATTGTTTGTGTTTTCCTCTTTTCTTTGCCTTGTCGGTTTTATAAATTAGGTGTCAATCAAGATTCTCAGATTCTACTATGAAATAACTTTTAATATCTTTTCCTCTCTCTGCGACCACATTTAGATTTAAAATTAATCATAATTAATTTATGGATGTTATTAAATTTTCTTATGTTACTGTCTAGTGCTTACACATTTATATGTGTGCAAATGTTATAAATACACATTTAGACACATATATAATATAAAAATTATTAATCTATCAAAGCTCTATTTACTTGAAAGAGAAAATAGAAAGTGTGATAGAAAGTTTATGTTCTCACCGTAACATTGGTAGTTTCGTATACTTTGTCTTCAGACTGTTTCAGCATAAATTAAAATTTGGAATGCATGCACATTTTGTGCCCAGGCTTAGTTATAATATTGGCAGAATTTGGCATGTCCATTTACCCAAGTGTACAAATTCCCTATCCATCCAGAAGTCACCATTTCTGTGAAATCTGTCTCTGGTCAAGTTGGTTTCAGGGTCAGAGTATTAACAGCCTTTCTGATTTTTAGTGTCTTACTTGCGACATAATGAGTGGCTTCTAGGATTTGGATGGGTGGCTGAGCTTTTTTGTAGTCATTTATAGCTGGAGGGTAGATCAGTAAAGGGAGGAGAATTAGGTGACCTGCAAGATGAACATGGACATTGAAGGGCTGAATTATGGCCTCTGCTAATAAGTTGATAATGAGCATCTTTAACTTTCATTACAGTAGGATTTTCAGCATATGAAGGATTGCATTCTGATTTTTTAATCAATTTGACTCATAAGTGGTATTGTCCCACAAAGATTCCTTGGAATTTTGTTCTTTTCTGGTGTAAAAAATCTACACTAGGGAGAAGTTCAGCAGTACAATGTGTACTAATAGACATACCGAAATGAGGAGTTTGTATTAGCACATTCAAATTTTGAGCAGATTAACTGCTTCATGGGTCTCAGAGAGTTATAGAGAGGGAAAAAATGTGATGTGCACTGGTAACATTGGATATGCTACAAAACACAATAAAAGAAAATGAAATACTGAGAAAGCGTAGCAGTGTGAACTTGCAGAGCTAACTGTCTCTCCTCTGTCATTACAGCATCTGAGATCTAACCTGACTGAATATCAGCCTAAATTATACCAGGTGCTGGATGATGGGAAAAGGCTACTTTTTTCTGTTAGCTGCTCAGATCTTGAAAGTCAGCTGAACCAATTGGGAGAGCACTGGCTAAGTAACACCAGCAAGGTTAACAAGGAACTTCACAGGCTGGAGACGATACTGAAGCACTGGACGAGGTAATCACAGAATCATAGAGGTTGGAAGGGACCTCTGGAGACCATCAAGTCCAACTCACCTGCATAAAGCAGGTTCCTTGGATTAGGTTGCACAGGAAAGTGTCCAGGCATGTTTTGAACATCTCCAGAGAAGGAGATTCCACAACGTCTCTGGGCAGCCTGTTCCAGTGCTCTGTCACCCTTAAATGCTAATGTAGTGAACAGTATAAGCTTCTTTAATTACACTGTTGATCTCAAATTTATTCTGAACTCAGAACTTTTATATTTCACATTTAAAGAAAAGTTCTTGGAAGTGCATGTGGTGGTTTGACTACACTAAAATATCCTAATTCTATTCCATACAAGTGCTATCATACTCTCTTATTTACGATAAAATACATGCCTGATAACAATTGGTGGGAAGAAGTCAGAAGATATCTTATTTATATAACTAAATCAGAAGTCCCCCTTTCCATTTAGAGTGATGAGAAGGAGTATATTCTTTGCTAAGTAGCATGAGTAGCCTCAGCACAATCTGGTATTGCCATTGCTGGATTCTTGGGGTCCTGTGTCATTGCATGTTGGGAAGGGAGCTTTTGTCTGCCCTTAGCAGTGTCTAAGAGATGTACAAGATTTCTTTATTCGTAATGTCCCTGGCTTGTTGGCTCACTAACCTTTCAAGAGGAATACATAAAATGATTATATATTTAAAGTTTGCATAAGGGCATTCTCATTCCGACATTTACTTAGCATATGGAATGATATGGAGATAGTTTCTGGGGAAAAAAAAAGTAAACATTAAATTTCTGATCTGAGATGACACATGCTGAAGCTTTTGAAAGACTGAGCCTTCTCGTGGGAAGCAGAAAAAGCGATTGTGTGGTATGGCTTGGGGCAATGTTACAGCTCCTCTGAATAGGTTGATGAACTAGTTAATAGCTCTTCATTAGACTTAGTTTTTCCTAAAAGGTAAAATGTCATCACTGGTAGGAACTGTGGATGAAATGGTTAAAATATGAACAGCCTGGTACCTTACCTTACTTAAAAATTAAATCATACTTTTCTGAAATTTGGTAAGGGAAAGAAAAAATCTGTATTTTTAAAATCTGACATAGGATATTTTCCTTTAATGCACGGAGGAAACTACTCTTTTGGAAGCAAGAAGTGGCAATGACAGTTGTAGTTTTCTGTAAACATCTTTACAGGTATCAGAGTGAATCAATGGAACTGACACATTGGTTACAATCTGCAAAAGAGCGACTTGAGTTCTGGAGCCAGCAATCTCTGACAGTTCCTCAGGAACTGGAAACTGTCCGAGACCACCTGAATTCCTTTTTGGTAAGTCATTAATAGACCTAGGACAGAATTTTCCCTCAGATTACAAATTAACAGCTTAGCAATCATATGGTTCTACTTTTTCTTATTGCAGAAGAAGAGCATGCAAAAAAAAGAAATTACTTCTTCAGGTGATTTTTCCTTCCAAAAGCTGATGTGTTTGCACATTCAGAACTGAACTATTTTTATGGTTGAAAACAGTTTTTGTTTTCTCTTTGTGTGAAGTATAGCTGGTGAACACTAATAGAAAGACTGTATTTTTAAAGAGAAATGAAGATATTCTTAGCTTTCTGAGATTTAAGATTTAAGTACAGGTAGTTGCTTATTTCCACAAAAATGATTCTGCTTATAGGAGTTTTCGAAAGAAGTGGATGCTAAATCGTCACAGAAATCTTCTGTCCTGAGTACTGGGAACCAGCTCCTCAGGCTGAAGAAGGTAGATACAGCAGCATTGCGTGCAGGATTGTCCCAGATTGACAGTCGGTGGACGGAGCTGCTCACACAAATCCCAGCAGTACAAGAGAAATTGCACCAGGTAAGAAAAAACAATGAAGGCCTTCTATATTCCAGAAAATTCAAACTGTACAGTTGGTTCCTTCTCTGAGAGTTGGTTGCTTCCTGATTGTCCTTATCCATTTGAGAAAATGTAGGAACAACATTATCTCCACTTTACAGTGGAAAAGCCTACACTCATGTCCATATCCTATTTCCCCATACTGCCTAGCACTAATTGATGCTAATTTCAAACTTTCCCAGTTGCATTTGTTAAATTTTAAGTGACAAGCAGGTAAGCTTTTTTAAAAATGTTGGTGTACTGTTTGGAAAAAAACTGCTGCCTCCTGTCAGCTTGTTTTCTTCAGAAGATGGTTTTGTTCAAGATGTAGAGAGTTGGTCCAAGACTGTGGAAGAAAAAGTCAAAATGGAATCTTTAGGTTTGTCCAGTTTCTTTGAATAATGAAGAATGGAAATAAGAAGCCTTTAATATAACATTTTCTTATAAAGAGGCATGAACTATACATTATATCTTCCATTGAGATGAGAGCTTTCAGTTGGTTTTTTTTTTTTTTTTTGCTTCATTCTTTTATGAATTTCAGTAATAAGTTTGAGGTGTAGAATAATGGTAAAAAAGCAAGAAAAAGAATATGTACTATGGTAGTGCAAAGCAAGGAATTCTTGTCAATTTTCTTCACAGCTTATATTTTAATTCTATTATCTCTACAGCTGCAGATGGACAAAATTCCTTCTCGCCATGCTATCACTGAAGTTATGAGCTGGATTTCCCTGATGGAAAATGTTATTCATAAAGATGAGGAGAGTATAAAAAATGTAGTAGGACAAAAGGTCATTCAGGACTATGTCCAAAAATACAAGGTATAGAATGGAAATATTACAGATTTTCTTTTCAAATTATCTCTATTAAATATGCATACATATGTGAAGTATAACTGACTTAAGTTTTAAAAAAAAATACATTGTGGAATTGTTAGAATTGTACACTGATTAGAATGGAGTAACATTTAATATAGTGGAAAAGAAACCAAAATTAATTTTACTCTGCTGTTTAGTTATGGCAGGAATTTAATTTTTAATATACTTACCTTAATTTCCAGGTAATCAAAAGCAATATGCACATTATTAGATGTAGTTTTCATCCAAAACCAAAATGCACTTTGCGAATAAGATTTCACAAGTTTTCTGCATAGCCTGTTCTTGAATGGTTGGTGTGCAGTGCTTTACAGATTAATCAATTCATCAATATCTGCGGTGAAAATGAAAGATGGTATATCTTGAGCTAACTATTAAAGAGAGTAAATAAAGTATAAGCTTTAACCAGATCAGTAATACTCCTGTAATAGATCTGCACCCAGGGACTCTATTGTCACTGTCAGAACAGTTTTATTCTTTTGAAGAATATTCACTATGATTCCAGATGTCTGTAGAAGTTACATGAAACATGAATAATTCACATTCAGTCCTCACAAGTGTTTTAAAAGGTTGCTTTACTTCTTGGTTATTCTTCTCTGTTTATAAGAATACTCTCTGTAATACCTCTTGGTGGAGCAAATAAAGTTGAGACAAAGTGAAGTGAACAAAACTAATAAGCACACATTTTTTTGCTTAAATCTGATCCTTGAGACCAGTATCGGTAAGATTGCTGTTGTTTTTGCTCACATGTTCATTTTCTTTGGGAGAAAACAAGCAATTTCTTTATTCCCAAGGCAGTGTACTGCTATTTTAGTTATAAATATTTAGAAAATAAGTATCAGTGTTTTTAATTGCTGTTCAAATGCTGGAAAAAAAAACTTAAGCAAAATTGTAGTAGGGATGTAATTTGTAAACGTTTTTCTCCTCTGTTCTGAAGGATACTAAGAAATGATTACATCTTTTAAATTATTATTTCTTTCTTTTCTAGGGTTTCAAGATAGATTTAAATTGCAAACAATTGACGGTAGACTTTGTGAACCAATCTGTGCTACAAATTAGCAGCCAAGATGTTGAAAGTAAACGTAGTGACAAAACTGATTTTGCAGAACAGCTCGGAGCAATGAATAGACGTTGGCAGATCCTACAAGGCTTGGTAACAGAAAAGGTAAAGAAAACTTCAGCTGCTCTGTTGTGAACTTCAAAAATGCATGCAAATATGAGGTAGTAATGGCTATTAGCTTCTGCAGGTTGTCTAGTCCAACCTTCTACTCAAACAGAGCTAACTTTACAGTTGGATGAGATTGCACAGGGACTTGCTTTCACAACTTCTGAAAATAGACGAGGATGGATTTTCCACAAGCTATCTGGGCAACCTGTTCCTATACTTAAACACTGTCTCCTATCTCTGTGGGGGACAGGTGTTTGCCTTATGCCCAATCAGAATTTCTGTTCTTTCAACTTGAGTCTGTTTATTCTCTTTTCACTGTGCACCTCGAAGAAGAGTTTACCTCCATCTTCTCTATAGTCATAAGGAGTAGAAGAGTGCAACGAGACTCTTTCTTAACCTTCTTTTCCCCAGGCTAAATGAAGTGAGCCTCTTCCTATAAGTAGTGTACTCCAGCTCCCTAACTACTTTAGTGCCTCTTCACAATTTGTCGATTGAGAGGGCCCAAAATGTGTCATAAGAGTCAAGGAGAAGGGAATAATCTATTTTCTTGACTCGCTGGGTACACGAGAGTGTAGTAGTCTAGCCCAGGATGTAGTTAGCCTTCATCAGTAATGGCCTGCAATGCTGCTTTATTGCTTGAGTTCAAATTATCATTCATGATAGTCCCTTTTTAGCAAAGTTGCTTTCAGCCAGCGTGCATGTTACTTTGTCTGAGACGAAGGACTTTACATTTATCTTTTCTGAATTTCTTGAGGATTCACAAGCATATTCCTCCATCTTGTTGAGCTTTCTCTGAATAGCAGCTCTGCTCTCCAGCATATCAACCACTTCTTCCAAATCAGTATCATCTGTGAACCTGGTAAGAGTACAGTTCATCATGTTGTTCGGTTTATCAATTAAGATATTAAGCAATATCAAACTTAAGACTCTGGCAGTCTTGTAAGAGGCTGCCAGATAGACATTGAAAATGTTTACCTCTGACCTTTAAAACATTGCTAAAGACAGGCTGAACAGTATCTAGTACTCTCTATTTGCTGTTCATATCATCATGGAAGGCAATCAGTTATTTCAGGCTCAGTTTGCTCTTGGTAAGACTACATTTGTTGCTACTTATTCTTCATGCAGGTGGAAATGGTCTATTACAGAATTTTCAGTATAGCCTCTTTCCATTCACCAGAAACTTCCTCCAGCTGCCATGACCTTTTGAAAGTGATAGCAGCCTTGCAATGACATTGGCATCCTTGTACACATTGTCTTTTTCTGTGGACTTTTGTACATACGGCTTATTTAAGTAGCCCTTAATTCAGATAGCTCCTCTATCATAGGTAGCACCTCAGTCTGCCTGTCCTGATTATATCAATATTCCATATCATGACATCATGCGACAGGCTGTTGGATGCAGAGGCACAGTGCACTGTGGAGCTCCGCTTCTTGTTTTTTTGGCAGTCTCACGTGAGTTCTGACTCTCCAAGATGAAGATACACTGAGATGTACTACATTTCCCAAGAGCATCCATATGATCTCTGATTCCAGGTGACAAGGATGAGGGGTTTCCAGGTTCCAGCAGTGCAGCGAGCAGTGCAGTCCTAGCCTTCCTCTCTCTCATTTGAGTTATTAAGTCTCTTTCTTATTATTATCTTACGTTCTTTTACCATTTGTAGTAAATTTGTTGTCTCTCCTTATCTTAATTGGGTTGTTTTTCTTTCCTTCTCCCCCAAAAGGGGAGAAAGGGGCCCTCTTGCCATGCTTGGAACTGTGACACTACCAAAGGACCTGGGAGGCATGAGAAGGAGACCTTGGCAGTATAATCAGAGTGAAGAAGGCACTATGTAGCTCAGACTGTTCTGTGGTTTTATATTAGATGCTGATGTATTTATAAAGATTAACAGGAAAGGTTCTGTCCTTCACTAGCTAGCTCCAGCTACAATTTTGCTTTCCTGACACCAGCCCTGCACAGCCAGGCATCCATATCATGCACATGCCTTTTTCCTTTTTAGGTCAGTAAGAAGGTCTCAGTTCTGCCCAAATGTCCAAACTATGCAACCCTGTCTCCTTGTAGCCTAGGATTTATCTTTTTGTGACTTGAGGAGGTTGTCCTTGAAGATCATCTGTCTTCTCCTTTGCCCTTCTGTAGTGCCTCCCATGGGATCATGTTTACTTGAACAAACCAAAGTCTGTTCTACCAAGCTATTCTAAGGATCTTTAGTCTACTACTTGCTTTCCTTACTTCACTCTCAATTGTCTTATGGTATTCTTTATGTCAATACAGCCAAGTTCAAATTCTGCTTTTTTTATTTAGCTGTTTTATATTTTCTTTCAAATAATAATCTACTATCTAATTGTCCATTGAATAACACCTGGATCAGAAGAATCAGAGTGACTTTAAAGCAGTCAGTTGCCAAAGGTGGTAATATAAATTGTCATCTGTATCACAATTATAAGCAAGAAATATAAAATGTATTTTTACATACTTAGTTTTGTCTGGGGAGTCTTGAGGTATATAACCTCTGAAAGTATTCAATTTCATAAATTTTTCTGCCAAAGTGTTAGCTCTTTTCCATGCATCATGATTTTTGAATAAGTTATCTATGTAGAATTATTCCTGGATGAAAAAGATTTTTTTTCTTTTAATTAAGAACTCTTTTACAAACAGCAAATATATTTCTATTTGAAAACATATAGTGTTTTTAAATTCTGAAAGCATTACTAAATTCTGAGAAGGAACTGGTCATCATTGATTTTTACCAATTTATTTAACTGATCCAGAATTAGAGGTAATTGTATGAGGAAGTATGCACTCATATTTCTTTGCAGATCCAGATGTTGGAAAGTCTGCAGGAATCCTGGACAGAATATGAAAATAATGTGCAGTGCCTAAAATCTTGGTTTGAAACCCAAGAGAAGAAGCTGAAAAAACAACAGAGAATTGGAGACCAGGCTTCAGTACAAAATGCTTTGAAAGATTGTCAGGTAAAGTTCCATCCTAAATAACAATATTCTCATTCCAGCAGTTGGAAACAAGAATTAATAAAGCCCTGTGGTATTTGTATACCAGTGAAGTCAGTGGCCAAATTTCTCTTAACTTCAAGAGAGAGAGATTTTTTTCCTAAGGTGCAAGCACTAAGGAAAGGAAGAAAGAGCATTAATATCTGTCTCAAAGATGTTTAAAAGTAACCGAAGTTATTACTCTTTTGACACTCAGTATTAAAGTGTAGACATTTCCAAATATGTGAGTCTTACTGAACTTAACAGACTGTTAAAGGAAAATTTTCACATTCCTCTTTGGCCAGTCATTTGGAACTTGACGTAACAAACACCATGCTTGACTATTTAGAAACTTGTCTTTTCTGCCTCACCACTACTTCTCCTCTGCTGCTCCATTTCTTCTATTTTTTCCCCCTTGTACTCTTTTTTCTTCAGGACTACTCAAAGAAAGATGCAAGAGTGGTATATTTTTCTTTTCAAAATATGTTAGGAATCACGCATATTCAAATATTCAGCTATTCAGAAAAGAGAACAACGTTGGACTCATTTCACTGACAAAAGAATGAGGAGTAATCTTGAGTAGAATTGGCAAAGATTGTATGAGGCAAAGCTCAGCTATACGTAATATACATCAGTTCATAACCATCTCTGTTTTTCATGCAAAATTTATACAAGACTGCACGACAGTGAATAGGGAGATGCAGTGGACTCTCAGCATCTGACTAGGAATAGCACATACTTAAATAATCAGAAGCTTGTTTCTGGAGCTGCCAGACTAGCGTTTATTGTAAATTCACCAGTGTATTAAGCACACATTTGATTTTGTAAAGGCAAATAATAGTTTAGGTCAGATATGTTAGAAGTCAAACTTTTATTTTTTCCAAAGTTCTTAACTCAGATTTTCAAGCTGGATCCAATGCCTGCTTTCAGTTAAAAGTGTCTTTATGGTTTCAGCACAGTAAGCTCATACAACTGAACCAAGTGTAATTTACTGCAGCCTGCCAGAATTGGCAAGTTATGCTTGGCTGTAGTTCAAAGCTGAATCTAATTTATCACCTCTTTGATTTCTTTTGGTCAGCGAAGTTAGCAAACGTGCTTAGGTAGTCAGTTACGAATGGCAGGACTTTGATCATCAGAGAAACAAATTGTTTTAGAAACAACAGTACCAGACACTCCCAAGTATCAGGTTCAACTAGTACAAAAGCTCCAGCTTATTGATTAAGCAATATTAGTTGCTGCTTAGTGTAATAAAATAATGAGTGGCACCTTTATTTTTCATCACAGATCAGAAACAGTAATGAATCCTTAATTTTTTCATGACTTTAAAATGATTTGGTAGATATCTTTTTTCACAGAGAACCAGAAATATTTGCTGCTATGGATGTTTGAAGCTTTTGCCCATTTTGCATTCTGAATTTTGAAGTAATCTTGTTCAAACTAAATTGCTCTTGTTTCTGCTTGCTGAAAAGCCAAACACTACTGGCAACTGAGAAGCGTTTACTAAAAACAAAACAAAAAAAAATAGTAACAATTTTTAAAAAGTGTTATTCAAGGCTGTAATCTGAAACACAAGGTCATTGCTACAAGTTATAAACAAAAAAAAAGTTGAAATAATACAGAAAAAAAGTGAAAGAATGAACAGTACAGCAAAAATGTTCTCACATATATGACTTAGAATGTATGTAGACAAAAGCATATTTTCTGTGTGCGGGAATAAATTCTGTTAATAACAAATGTTGGCAATTAAGAAAATTTCTGCATTCTGTTGCTTGTTGTCATTGGCTGGAATACAATGAACTTATCATCTAGAAAAGGGGAAGGCTTACTGTCCTCAGACAAGGGGCTTTGCTGGGACCTGGCAAAAGAATAAAGATTCCTTCTTGTGTAGGGAGACACAGCAAATTGACATCTTTCTCTAGGAAGTCATTTTGTCCTTTTCTTTGGGTGGCAAAGTTGAGTTTTTCCAGAACCTTGAGCCAACTTGGGATTAATTAAAAAGTCATCTGTGTTCTGGGACAAACTAAGACACACAATTTTCCCATGTGTTCAAAGTGCTAACCTATTTTTAATGAAGTTTGGACTCTGTCATGAGAGCAGATGGTCACAGCAGAAGTTTAATGTAGAGAGTATGGTTTTATTTAAATTAAAGACATGCAGCTGTGGTCTAAAGGGACCTTAAAATATTCAGTAAAATTGCTGATGAGTTATGATTTTCCTGAGAATAAAATGAACAAACAAAAAAGTATGTAAGTGTTCCTTTCCTATTTTTAATGTACAATGTACTGAAGAGCATATGACTGTCTTTTCTGTCCTAAGTCATTGTCTACCCAAGTATAGAAAAAAAATTCTCAGATGTCGCCTTTTTCTTTTAAGGAATTAGAAGAATCAATAAGAACAAAGGAAAAAGAATTAGAAAACATAGAACGAAGTGGTCTGTCTTTGATACAAAACAAGAAGGAAGAAGCCTCTTCTGCTGTTTTGAATACGCTGCAAGAAATCAACCATTCCTGGGCTAACTTGGATCACATGGTAAAACAGTAATCAAAAGACTTAAGAAATCAGAGCATGTAAGAGAGGGATAAGTAGAAGTTTGCAGCTCATGTATTTCTTTTGTGTTGTAGAAGAAGAGATTATAAATTGTGTCTGTGTTTTCATCCATCTCCAAGCTTGTGCATATACTCCACATAGGATGGATATAATATTTACTATTTCAAGGATAGTTTACATTCTTAAAATTGAAGCTTTTAGATGCCTCTTGATATTTAGTAGAAAAGGACCAAACGTAAGTAACTACCGTTACAAGCACAAGTAAGGCTGAGTGAGGAGATCAGTACTAATTGTCATCGTCCAAAGCTTGATAACAGCATCCCATGTTCTTAGGAAGAATACAGTGCATTAAAGACAGACTGTCTACTGACTTTCATAGGCTGACTTGCCTGCCTTAGGGAGTCAAGAAATTCACCTTGAACCTACTTTGAAGCAAGGTGAAATGGATTTCATATCTTTTGAATCCCTGCCATCCTGCTCTTCTGTGACTTGATTCTATAAAGCAAAATTTACTACATAAAAACCCAGTGCAAGCCCAGCTGGTGGAAGTGCAAAATGTTCTCTCTGCAACAGGTGTAAGTTTAGGCATGAAGAACAAGTAGTATCTGAGATCAAATGGAAGGAAATGATTTAAACAAAGGCAAATCACTTTTATGTTGCTCATTTACCTTTTTTTTCCTCCTTCCCTCCTCCCAGGTTAGCCAACTAAAGATATTGTTGCAGTCTGTTCTTGATCAGTGGAGCATTTACAAAGTAGCTTATGAAGAACTGAATAGTTACCTGATGGAAGCCAGATATTCTTTGTCCCGCTTTTATCTTCTTACTGGTTCTTTGGAAGCTGTGAAAGTCCAAGTTAATAACCTACAGGTAAAAAGGAATACCATACCTCTTCACATACTAAGGATGGATTTAAGGATGAATGTTGTCCTCATTTTATGGATGCAGATAAATATACATTTTAGTTGATGGGTTATAGAAGTGCCTGCATACCGACACGTTGAAAACATATGACATTTAGAGGACACTTTATCAAATGGCCATTGCTTTTTTTCATTTTTCTAAATAAATAAAGTGGTGATAGTTGTTTTCTTAGTACATCGTTGCTGTTGTTGCTTACACTTTGAGCTATAAATGTTCCAAATGCTGAAACTCCTTTTATAAAGTTATGTTGATGGATCTAGTTTACATAGACCAAGCTTTTGCTTAAAAGAAAAGTGTTGTCAGCTTTCAAAAACGTCAAAAGTAATTCTGCGAAGATTTCCAGATTTTTAAAGTGACAAGAACTTGCACTGATAATATTTACTAGCAAATTTAAGTTTGCATTATCATTTAAATATTTTGTGTGATTGGAAGATCGAACTTTCTAAACCAAGATTTAAAGAACATCTGTTAACACACTTTACAGCCAATCCTCTATGTTTTTTTTTTTTTTTTTTTTTTTGCTTATCAGAGAGGAGTCACCAAAAAAAAAAAATTAGTGCAAAAAATCACTTTTTAATTTTTAAGATATTGGATTTACCAATTAAGTCAAAGACCTGTAACCTTATTTTCAGAATAAACCTTTTTTTTTATGCAGTTAATTTTTCATCTAATTCTAGACAGGAAATGTGATTTAATTTAACATTGTACACCAGTTTACTTTATTTCTGAAGGAGTTCCATGCTCTTATGCAGTCTGTGCAAAAGTATTTGCTTAGAATAATTTCTTCTATAAGATTTTTAATTTTTTAGAATATTTGGGTAAAAAATGTAATTTTTGCTACACATCACTATTGGGTTAGATAGAACTAAAAACAGTCTTTACATTAAACAACTTTCTGGTTAGATGAAATACAAGACATCTAGTTTTGCCTTCATAACCTGTATACTGCAGTTGATACATAACATTTTGAAGCATTTCCACATCATACATCATTTGAAATCATTCCTGTTAACTTATTTTTCTATTTTAGAGCCTACAAGATGAATTGGAAAAACAAGAAAATAGCTTACAGAAATTTGGTTCCGTGACCAATCAGCTGTTGAAAGAATGTCACCCACCAGTGACTGAAACACTTACCAACACTCTGAAAGAAGTGAATATGAGGTGGAAAACATACGTTTTTGTTAACTGTACTTGTCAGATTCATTTACTCAGTTTTCAATCTTTTTTTTGTTGTTGTTCCTTTATATTTTATGCATTTTTTTAAATTTTATTTCTTGTTGTTGTTCTTCCTTTTGCTAGAGAAGAACTGTCTCATTTTACTACTAATAACAAATGCAACAAATCCTTTAGCAAGTGATTTGGACATTGCTGTCAGTACCTTTGCTCTGTGCATGGCTGCAGTCAAATCAGCAACAAGGAGAAATCCCGTGCTTGAAAATAATATCATACTTAATGTTTTGAAAGTCTATGACAAGTTTGATTTGCTGTGCATATCAATTTCTCTAGGTTTCTGCTTACAATTTCTAGTTGTAGGAATAGCATGACAGACTCTCCTTTATAAGATTTAAGTTTTTGCCAGTAGCATGGAAACACCTTTCCCAACTTTGAATCCAGACGAGAACCAGTCTGAAGATTTACTCAGAGGAGCTACAGAAAATGAATTTCAAGATTAAAAACTGTTTTGGTGGGAAAACTGTTGAGTTTGGGTTTAGGTGTTGGTTTTTTTTGTTGTTGTTTTTGAAAAACACAGTCATGCCAGATTTCCTTTGGTTCATCCTGTACTAGAAATTGGAATTGTGGAGAAAAGATACTGTAAGATTTAATGGTACCGGTAGCAATGATTGAAAAAAATTTCACTTTACTAATTTTGTTATCTACAATTGAAAATACTGTGATTTCCCTTAGTAATTAAATAATGAGAAAATTTGACAAAAAAATTACATTTGAGAAAGTAACTGTTTAAGAGTGGCATTAGAGCCAATAATTCAAAGAGGAACTAGAATAGGGTTTTATGAATTTAAAGACTCTATGAGGGTTTGGAATGAAACTGCAGCAGAATATATGGCTTCATATTTACACCTGGTTTGGGCCTCTCAAGCCCTTGATGGAATCTGGTGCTTGCAGTTCATGGCTGCCCATGACCTGCTTTGGACTACAAACCAAACTGTGCTAAGTGAAAATAGCAGGAGATTCACTTCAGAAAGTGCCCTCAGTCTTTGACCTCAAACATTAATATGCAGCATCAGACCTAGTGTGACATGCCAGAACATCATATCAACATATGTCTTTGATTACTTTTTTTGTCCCTAGTGCCTGAATCTTGATTATTACCAAATTTCTCAAAAGCTGCAAAACTCAGGAAACAGCAGTAAGGAAGTGGGGCAGGTATATGTGGACTACTTCGCTTGGGTCATTTATCCAATCTCTTCAACAGATGGAACAACCTTATGCAGGAAATTGCAGAGCGACTACGTTCCAGTAAGGGTCTCCTTCAGCTGTGGCAGAGGTACAAGGACTGTTACCAGCAGTGCTCTTCTACAGTCCGTCTACGGGAAGACCAGACCAATGAACTGTTGAAGACTGCCACCAGTAAAGACATTGCTGATGATGAAGTAACAGCCTGGATTCAGGACTGCAATGTATGTTTACTTAAGCTTGACACTTTTTCACATCTCTGTGAGCTAAAGTTGAAACAGTTACTAAACAATGTAGTTGGTGTATTGGAAGCTTGCAGACTGACTTTTTTGCTGAAGGATTTCAGGGGTGCAAGAGAGACAGCTTTACCTCTGCTGCCCAAATCTCTATTCCTTGCTGCTTTGTTGTTTCAGAATCTTTTTCTAAAGTCATCTCTCTGCAGAAGATGGATAAATTCTGTCGTGTATTCAGTCTTAATCCCCACTTATCAAAGGTTTTTTTGCTTTAGCGAGAATCTCTACCAAATCCACTGCGTTTCTTACTGTAGCCAGAAACATAGGATCCTTTGTCGATATTTCCACTAGTCTAATCAAGGCTAATCACTTTTACTGAATGAATGAATGAATTCTGAGTGAATGAACGAATTTTCTGAATGAAAAGAGAGAGTGTGTTTTCTGGATGTCACTGACATTCTTCCTTGGTATTCTTCCATTTTCAAAACCATGTCTCAGAGCAGTAAGGTAGTTTACCTCCTATCTGTGGTTACATACATTTTGATGTGTTTGAGTTAAGTTAATTTTAAATGTTATCTATAAGAAAATTAAAATGGTATTTGTCTTAGGGTAAGGAAAATAATTGCAAGGAGAAAAATTAACCCATTAATGAGTATTTTGAACATTTACTGCCATAATCTGCTGGACTGGCAATTCAGATTGTTCAGTCTGATATTTACTTTATGTCATGATGTCACATTTTTTATCCATTACATTACACAATTTACAAAAGTTAATATTTAATCTTTCCTGGTAATTCTTAACAGAATAAAAAGGGATGCCTAGTCAGACCTCAGTTGATTCGCAGTGAGAATTGCTACTGCTTAGGACCAGCATATCAGTAAATCCAAAGTAATTTTTTCAACAAGTGTTGCCTCATCAGTAACTCTGGCTTACTCAATGACTTTTCTGCTCTTCTGCACATACATAATTCAAGAATTTTTATTTTGCTTATTTTCTTTGTATGCAGAGTATCAGTGGACATGTTGAAATACAGTAGTAAATGTAAATTCTTCATGTAGAGATGGTGCTTATTCATTTTGTTTCTTGAAGGGGGAATGGCATGAACTAAGTGTCAGGTTAACTATTCATATCTTTATTCAATGTGTTGACACAGGATCTACTTGCTGATATAAAGACAGCACAGGATTCACTGATAGTTCTTCAGGAACTGGGAGAGGAGTTAAAAAGCCGGGTGGAGGCCTCAGCAGCAGCAGCTATACAGTCTGATCAGTTGTCTCTGAACCAGAATCTGTCAGCGCTAGAGCAAGCTCTCTGCAAGCAACAAACTGTACTTCAGGTATGCAGAGAGTGTTTTCAATTCCTGCATCTGATCATCCTGTTGTTCCTGAAAACACATAGATTTCCCAAAACTACCTGGGAAAAGAGAGTAATGTTACCTGTTCATCTGCATTTTCCGGTCTTCCCTGGAAGCCAAAGCAGAAAGTAGAAAATATGCTGAAGTACGATACAGAGACCTTGTAAGAAGGTCCACATTCTGGGAAGAGGATAGCAGACCTCACAGGGGAACGTGTATCTGGAATGCCAAAGGCAACATTCTTTGTGAAGACAGTAATAGTGCTAATGTCTGGATCTACAGCTATTGCTTCCTCAGAGGCAGCCTGTCTTCCCAGCTTGTTCTTTAGTGGTAAAACAAAGGAGGAGAGATTTGGAACAACTATGGAGCACTGATTCCTGTTAGCATTGGTGACCATACTGGCACCTACCATTTGTCTCAAAGCCTTTACATTGTTGCCAATTGCTTGTGTCACTTAGCACTGAAGTGCAAAAAAGGAGTGGCAGAATGTGTTCTGTATAGGGAGGTATATGGGAGAGAAAGGAATAAGGCAGTGGCTTCTGTTTGGGTGACTGTGGATTTGTGAAGAAATTCAGTGTTGTCTAGAATGTGCCCATTAATGTAAGGAAAAAAAAAAAAGAGAGATTTTTTTTCTTTTGAAATTTCATTAACAGAAACTCATGGTTCTCTTTGTTCATGAAGTAAATTAAATTGAGGAAGTAGCTTTATAAAAGGAAGTTAGAGAAGGTTATCTGTCTTAGAATAAGGAAGTCTTTGTACTGAAATGCTGCCTTTTTGCAATGATCAAAAATCTCATTTTCTCACCTGGTGCAGACATTACAGCAAAGACCTTATGATAAAATAATAATAATTTTTAAAAAACATTAAATCTACATCCGTAAGCCAAGCTACAGTTGCACTTGCTCTTAGCCTTTGTAGCTGTAAATAGCTATATATAGCTGTATATATAGCTATATATACTTCTCATTATATTATAGTGTAAATATATAACTATATATATAATATATAAATATAAATAATAACTATATAGCTATAATGAGAATAATCAGGAGCATAACAGCTATCTGGATGATATGTAGCTTAAGTCACTAAATCCTGGGTCATTTTTGATTGAAGGCTGGAGTATTGGACTATCAAACATTTGCTAAGAACCTGCAAGACCTTGAGGCCTGGGTAAGAGAAGCAGAAGCAAAACTGAAAGGACAGGATCCTGGTCACACATCTGATCTCTCAGCAATAAAGAGTAGGATGGAGGAGCTCAAAGTGAGTAACAAATGAGAAATTGTTCTTTTATGTTAGCCTAATTAATTTGGACATAGTATGTACAAATATCGTGTGTACATTCTGTACATATTAAGGAACTGTCACTCATGCAAAGTAAGACTGAGGAATTTGAAGTTTGGCAGCCAGGGAGTGACTGTCTGTGCTATTCTGCCTCTGAGTAAATAAGAAAAGGAAAAGAAAACTGTTTATATTAAAATGAATATGAAATGAAAACGGGAGTGGAAATGTTAGTATTTATCTATTCATTTTTGTTATCATGTTATACTGAAGTATAATGAAACATTCATACTGTGTACAGTGTTTTACAGATATAAGCTCTTACACTCTTTGTCTTTTGGCATTTTTTTTTCTTCTTTCCAAGGCTCTGAGAGGAAGTTGATAGCTTTTGCCACTTAGCTGTTTTTTTTTTCATTTTTATCTTCAATTACTTTTCTTTCACAAGTAGCTAAATATACATGTTATCCCACTTTTGGCATGCTACTAAACGTACATTTTTCAAAATTAATGATCTGGATATTTCTGTACAGCAAAACATTTATTTATTTATTTATTCAAAGAGTGAATAAATTCAATGTGGATTTGCCAGCCTAGCATTCAGGTTAAGAAATAAGGAGAAAAGCTTGCTTCAGGCACTGTCCTACTTTTGCATTTGTGAGACATGTGTTCTGAATTCAGCACTATATGTAACCAAAATTTGAGTTTACTTCTCTGTTCCTGTTTAAGCGTGAACTTAAGTCTTCTGAACGGAGACTAAGGAGGCAGAAAACTGGAAATGAAATTTTTCCCTGGCATAGGAATGGCTTGCTGCTTGGTGGCAACCAAGGCCGTTCCAAATTTATTGGAGTGCTAGCTCAGTCTATAGTAGTGTAACTATCAGTCCTCCTTGTTATCTCTTATTGCTTGTTGCAGAGTCAGATGTTGAAGTTCAGCAGCATGGCCCCAGATTTGGACCGTCTTAATGAGCTGGGTTACAGGCTTCCTCTGAATGATAAAGAAATCAAAAGAATCCAGAACCTGAACAGACAGTGGTCTCTGATCTCATCTCAGACTACAGAGAGATTCAGGTGGGAATAGCTAAAGATTGTTGTATAGTTTTCTTAGATTACAATAGCTATAAAGTGTTTTTTTTTTATTAGTCAAAGCTCCTCCCCTTTGTATACTTAAGAGTAAAGAGTGAAGCAAATGAGTTGTGATGGGTTTGCCACAAATTAGAATTTGACATGAGGAAGAATATATATATATATGTATATTTAGTGTTATCTAAATAAGTAAAATGATGCAACTGAATGGGAAAAAGCAACACTATCTGATTAGAATTTCTGCTTGAAAATTCAATGCAAGACTCAATTCTGTGTGTGAGAGCAGGAGACCTTACCTGGATTCATCTTTCTTTTTTCCAGTAAGCTGCAGTCTTTCTTGCTGCAGCAGCAGACCTTCTTGGAGAAATGTGAAACTTGGATGGATTTATTAGTTCAGACTGAGCAGAAGCTGGCAGCAGAGATTTCAGGAAACTACCAGAGTCTTTTAGAGCAACAGAGAGCACATGAGGCAAGTCATCATGTGTATTTATGCATTATTGTAACTATGTATCGTATATCAATATTCAATTTATACATGACTGGAACAGACATTCTTTTGTGGAGTAACATAATAAGTTTTGAATTACATTGCTTGCATCTTTTGAATATATCTTAATTTAAAAACAACAGAATGCAAATATGTCAGTGTTACCCAGTTAGGAGGAGGGAGGGCTTGATTTTCTGTCTGCCTTTTTTGTACAATATATTGCTGTGTCTCTAAGCGCTTGTCCCCTGTACATGGTATGCTTCAGATCAGTTTGTACCAGAGGAATCAGTGCTTTCTCATAAGACCTAACTATCCTCTCACACTTTGACCTTTTGTCTTCAGTCCTGCTTGGAGATCTCTGTTCTTTCATTTTATTCTGTTTTTGTTCATTTGCCATTTTACCAACATGTGCAGCATCTGAAAAGCACGTTTCTATCAAAAGCTGAATTATGTAACTCATCATTCTGCTTCCATTTGTGTTCCTTTTGGTAGCATTTCCTTGGTTCTCTTGGAGAACAAAATGATTTGATCTTTGCTCTGTGCTGGAGTCATTTGTTTGCAGACTTTTTACAACAAATTAGGAACTAGCTCAGCTTTTGCTGCAGATAAAATAGAAGGATGCCTTTCAGATTCTTTGGTGAAGTCAAGTGATGCACATTTTTTCTCCACCCACATTGTTACTGCCAAGAATCCTAGTAAAGACCAAGTAAGACTAATCAGTTTTCATACCAAAGCTCCCATGTGGCCAATGAGAGTTTCATTTCCCACAATTTTTCAGCTGACCTACCAAGATACTCAGGAATGATCACAGAGGAGTCATGTCCTTTTACCCCTTGTGTCTTATATCTGACAGCATAGTGTTTGGATGGGTGTTTGATAGGCGTTCACAATCTTTTTTGCTTACTTCAGTATACATTTGCTTTAGCATTTAACTGCATTTGCTTTTGCAAATCTTATCCATTTCATCTCAGTGCCACCAGCGTTAACTGGTCAGAGAATCTTTGTAATCTGTGATATCTCAGCTTTTTGAGTTTTAAATGTTCAGAAATTGATAATTTTTTATTGTTGTTTTGTTCAGTCACAGCTATAATTTATGAAAGGAGTTAGCAGGGGTCTCTTTGCATGAAATTACACATACCTTGAGATCTCATTGTAATTCTCCCCTAAAACCTGATTCTGCTTCAAGTAACTGAAGCAGTTCACTCAGATGAGTGTTACTCAGGCACTCTGTAAAAGTTTTATTTCTTTTAGCTGTATAAAGTCATCTTTCAGAATTTAGAGAATGAATATCTGCTACATTTCATCAACAAAAATGTTGAAAAATGTAAAATTTTTTAACCCAAAGCTTTTTAACATTTTACATAATCTAAATGTATTCAGTGGTCAATGTTCTTTGCAGTGTCTTCTGATGCTCATGAAGAAATTGCTTTCCAAATCTCACAGCTGAAAGAGTTTCAAATCTAAATTCCTTTAGATGATTTTCCAGATTGTTTTGCTGTGTTTTCTCAAAGACAATGAGAAAATACTGTTTCCACATGTATTCCCAGAATAGATGTTGGGATGCATCCAGTTCTGTTACCAGCTTTCCAGTGCTGACTCTTAATTTTGCTAATATTTATTTGAATAGGACTACAGCTTACAATTATTTAGAAATAACTTCCTACTGAAATTTACAAACCATCAATATGGGCATGATGCCTTTTCCAAATATCATGAGCTAACACTGGCATCTGCATCGGATAACTCTTTCAGGACAACCATGTAGTCATTCTTACGCAATTGTCCAGATATCCATCTACAAACCTGGTACATCACTTGGGGCTCTCACACAGTGTTAATGCACTGAGACAAGCTGGTGAAGAAAGAGAGAGTTGCTTGCCTATACATTTTCAGATTTTTTTCCGCTCAGTGTACAGACATTGTGTATTCCAGTATCTACCCTCCTTTCCTGATTCTTTGAATTCCTATTTCTGTATTGATAGTGATCTATATAGGAGAAGAAATTGGGGTGGCAAGTGGTCCCACATAACAGAATATCTCTCTTATATGCTGAGACTGTTAATGTGCATGCGCAGAACAAGTAGATTTTGAGAGGAATGGCTCTGATTTGGCGTAGGACTTGAGTACATCCTCTGTAAGCAGAGTTCCTCATGTTTGATAACCTTTTATTTCATCTGTCATCTCAAAATAAAAAATATAAAATATTTTATAAAAATTGTATTAAAAGTCTGTTTCACCAACCTGCAGGCATTAATTAAATTTAACAAAGGACAGTGTTAGAATACTCTTAAACTTGTGAGAAAATAAGATGTGCTTTTGTGTTCATGCAATAGATGCTCTGTATAGATACTCTTGTAAATTATAATACTGATGTCACAGTTGTGCTCGGAGATACAATTTTAGCTTTCATTGATATTATATTATTAGCTTTTTAAACAACTTTTAAAAATCTCAAAGAATTAATAATAATTACTAGAAGCAGTAAGTAATTCCATCCTTGTCTCTTGTACAACAGTTATTCCAGGCAGAGATGTTCAGCCGCCAGCAGATTTTGCATTCAATCATCTCTGATGGGCAGCACCTCCTAGAACAAGGACAAGTAGATGACAGGTAGACATTCTTGTGTTGTTGCCGCTGCTGGCTGTGTGAAGTAATACTTAAAATGTCGGGAGATTTCTGAACAGAGAATGTTGCAAAAGATGTTGGCATTCAGATCATGCTCTTCTGAAGCAGACTTTATTATCAATGTGGTTAATTAATGTGCTATTAATCAGATTTTAAATAAGACTCTTCTTTAGGATGCCATGGGGTAGGTGTGTTTGCATTTAGGAATGCAGCAGCCTTGAGGCTACTTCTCTGACAAAAATTTGTGTTGTATTGTCAAATAAATCGCATATGTCTATTCTGATGGAATATCAAAACACCTTTCACCAAAAGACCCAGCAGTAATTGATTTACAGTGAGCTACACTCACTTTGTGACAGCTGGGGATATACCACAGCGAAGATCACCTGAAGCATAAATGTAATGGAATAGGAATTCATTCCTGTCTCAGAGATTTTGTTTTAAATAACTCTGATCAAGTGAATGGAAATCAGTGGAACGCCACTGTCTTAACACTTGTGCATATGTATTGGCTTTGCTAAGGGTATCGTTGTTTTAGTATAAGAAGTTGGGAGTGGAAGGGGAGGTTGTGAGAATATTGGTAATCCTTTGTATATCTTACACCTGCTTTGAGCTAGCTCAGGGTAAATCATGAAATCTTCATTATTTGCCATGAATTCGGATAATTCAAACTAGCAAGAACTAGGTTTTCTTTGCAAGGAAAAGAGTTCTGATTTTTTTGTTTAAGTCTTGATAATTGGATCCCTTAGATTGTCCACATACATGATCTGTGGAGTTCTCATCCTCAGTCAACTGTCATGAGAGTTCAGTGCTTTTCTTGTAGTGCTTAATAATTAGCAGCCAAAGAAATCTCACATTCCCTCCTCTGCAGTTTATTTCAGCAAATAAATAGACCAAAGTATGAAAGCTACTGCAGATTTTTATGTATTAATTCCCAATAGGGACGAATTTAATCTGAAGCTGACACTTCTGAGTAATCAATGGCAAGGAGTAATTCGTCGGGCACAGCAGAGGAGAGGGATCATTGACAGCCAGATCCACCAGTGGCAGCGCTATAGGGAGATGGCAGAGAAACTACGCAAGTGGCTGGTGGAAGCGTCCTGTCAGCCAGTGAGTGCTCTGGGAAATGCTCCTATCCCATTGCAGCAAGCCAGAGCACTGCTGGATGAAGTGCAGGTATGTGCGGTGTATTTGAAGTGGAAAAAACATACTTTTTTATTGTTAACCACCTTCATTATTTAAAAAGTTCTTAAAAGTTTCAGACTGTCTGCTTTACAGAAAGCAACATTAGGTATCAGTTGTTCTTTGAAATTGGCATGGCCTCAGAAACAACGTTTTGATGGAAGGGGACTTAAAGAATATGCAATGGCAAATTTAACAAATTCCCTCAACGCTTGAGCCTTGCTTGTTTCTGGTTTTGCTTTGTGACTACCCTCATACTGAAGCTGTCTTGAAAAAAAAACCACAATGTCTGATTTGAGGAGTGTTTTCTAGCTAACAAAAAAGGATACCTTGAATGTTTGATGTGATCTTTGTGTGAGGCTAACAGTATCTATTTAGCAGCTTGGTGTCTTCAAGCTTTTTTAACTGGAAGATATTGTATAATAATAAGCTTAAAAGAATAATGAGTTTTCAAAGAGCTGTTTTTCCTCAAGATCAATTGAGATACTGCTATCAATGAGATGAAAAAGAATTCTTCCATGTCTTTAACTCCTTGGAGAAATTTTCTGATGATCTACTGCAGTAAATGATTGCAAAATAAAAGTTAGGGTAAAGCATTTGAGCTGTATACCCTGCTTAAGTCAAGATGTGCAATCAAATAAAAGCTAATTAGTCAAATATGGGCTTAAGGATGAGTTGTAATTAATTACTCATTACAATTAAAAAGACAAAGTTGACAGGAAGTTGTTTATATTTGCAGCTTAAAGAGAAAGTTCTCCTAAGACAGCAAGGGAGTTATATCCTGGCTGTGGAAGCTGGGAAGCAATTGCTGCTCTCTGCTGACAGTGAAGCTGAGGCAACCCTACAGGCAGAGCTTACAGAAATTCAGGAGCAGTGGAATAAAGTTAGTACCCAACTGGAAGAACAGAAGAAACAGGTTGCTTTATTACTGAAAGTAAGTATATTGCTTTTTCTGTACTTTTCACCAAGTTCACTGTTTCTGATTGTGAACAATGATGAAGAAAAGTTTTCTCAAGGGATGAGTACAAATACAGGAGTTGCATGTATGTTATATAAGCTCATCATTTCACTACCTCTGATTTTAAAATATTTAAAATTAGAAGAAGTAACATTTTGCTGTAGGCTTATATGTTTCTCGATATCTTTTAATTGATATTTCCACATCCATCAGTGCTAATAAAGGATATTCCTACCAGTTCTATTTTCAGCATAAAGCAATTATGTTCTTTATTTTGCACAATATTTAGCCTTTATACGTATGATATTGAAAACTGTCTTATTCTCTCAGATGACGTTATCAATATCTACATAGCCAGTTTGTGTTTCCTTCGTATGTCTTGAGTGTTTGCTGTCTTAAGTAATACACTCAGAAGAGGGAGACTTGAACTTCTTTTTAATGTAAGCGGTCTTCAGAATGCCTTCTGACCTCACTTCACATACAAAAGACAATTGACTGGGATTTAAATTTGTTCTGATTGTTTTTCCTTTTTACTTATTTCATATGAAACAATGAAAATTGAACTTGTGTGTATTAACAGAATAAGGCAAGTGCTTTTAGAAGATTTTCAGAAGTCTAATAGAATTACAAACATGTTAGTTTTGTTTGTAAGAAGCAAAGTGATGCAAGAAAATTAAATATTATTTTGGAAAAGTTCCATTAAGTATATATTTTTTTTCCAGTGTCAAGCCTTGTTCCTTCTACTTCCGGTTGTAGTTGGGAAATTGCATCAGAAAATTTGTCATGAAATCTTATATCTATGGAAATGAAAACTGTGGTATTTTGTCCCAGTGAAAATATAGAACTTGATGCTTGGAGGGAAGGAAGCAGGGAAATAACCACACAAACTGCACAAATCATCCAATAGATATATAACCTTCATTGCACAATGCTACTGTGGTCTTAGAAACATGAATTTTTATTAACCTTCTGACAAGATGAGAAGCACAACCACATATTTTGAAAGAGTATTTCTTGCATTAAGAACATCACAGCCTTTTTGTCATGTAAGGGCATATTAATTCTCAAGGAGTGAATAAAGAAGACACAGAAGACAGGGTTCTTTTGAAAGACCTGTTAGTTGTAATTCATGAAGAAGAAGATGATCATGAAATACTGGCATAAACTTTAAAAATGCAAAGAGAAATATACAAAAATGAAGGTAGAAGCAGAATATCTTTCAAAAGACAATGAGTTAAAATAAATTCTACAATTTTCTAGTATCATACAGCCAATATTATTAAGATTTGACTGGCTTATTACAGATTTTTGTGTGAATACCTTTTCGATAGGCTTTAACAAGCAGTTGAGACAAATGAAGTCATGATGTCACATGACGGTAGGATTGGCTATTGCATAGAACACAATTAAAATTTTGGAAAGTATACAAACACTAAAGCTGGATTTATCTGCTAGGATCATCAGTTAAATAAGGTATTGCAGGTACTTCAGTCTGACCTGAATTCACAATACTCCAGGTTTTTTTTCCTGAATCTTGATGCACCAGGCATTCAGGAAAGGAAGTGGAAAATCATTTGGGGAGTTAAAGGCATTTCTGAAAGGATGGAGTTGGAATTAGACAATATTACAATAACAGGAGGCTTTGACTTCTACATTTCTTCTTGAAGAAACCAACAGAAAACAAAACAAAAATAACCTAAAAAAAATTATAATCCTGTTGTACATATGAGCCTAGTTTTAAGACTCTGGGTATTATTTAAAGGAGAATTTCGGTACATGTTAATATTTTGGGAATGTTTTCACAGTTTATATTGGTTGATTTGACTAGCCACTAAGTACAATAAGTATAATCTAGGTCTGAACTGAAGTCTAATAAGCATTCTGCCCTCAGGACTGGGAAAAATCTGAAAAGGGAATAGTAGACTCCCTGGAGAAGCTAAGATCATTCAAAAAAAAGCTTTCTCAGCCTTTGCCAGAACACCATGATGAGCTGAATGCAGAACAGATTCGTTGCAAGGTAAAGTGCTTCTCTGTTGACTATTGCCTCATCTCAGGATACTTTTGTGCAGCGACATCTTCCATTGATAACAGGCTTTACATTAATGACTGTGCAAAGCAGCCAAGTATCACTGTGACAAGCTAAGAAGCTATCCTTGTAGCATTTGGACAGTATAAATACTGCAGGGTATTAATAGAAAAGTGTAGGTTGGGAGGCTGTAGAGAGGTTGTATATAGAAAAGATCAGAAAGATTAGAATAAAGTCTGAAAAGTATTGTAGAAATACTGAATACTGGTAAGTTTTTATAATATAAATTCTTGTTTCAAATTTAAGCTCATGGTATCCAAACAGTTATTTTAGTGCCGCTTATTTGAGGTGAGATTACCGCTGAGGATCTTATATAAATGTGATACAACTTGAAAGCATTTTCCCTATAGAGAACTCCCAAAAACTTTTGAACTTTAGAGAGATTTCAGTGCTAATTTAGTTTGTGAATACTTGATACAAGGCTCATGTATCATCATCTATTGGGGTTGAAAATATCGGTACATATGAAGTTGGTATTTTCTTTTTTCTTTTAAACAAGGCTGAAGCAGTCCTCTTGAAATAGCAGATCTGCTCGGATATGACTTTAATTCTCTGAGATAAAAATGTTCATCTTTGTACTTGTCCCTTTTGCTTACGCACTTCTTTTAAGGAATTAGAGAATGCTGTTGAAGGATGGACAGATGACCTTGCACACCTCTCTCTGCTGAAGGAGTCCTTGTCTACATATATCAGTGCAGATGATATTTCAGTCCTCAGTGAGCGCATAGAACTTCTGCACAGACAATGGGAGGAGCTGTGCCATCAGGCAAGTATAATATATATAATTAATTATAAAGAATTATGTAAGTATATATAATTGATATGAGCATGCAAACTAAAAAGGTGTTAGAGGAACAATTGAATGCAAGTGGAAGCTTTTAGAAAATATACATGTAGGAACAGGTGAAATTCAAATTTGAACACTTGAATCAGATTTGACATCCATTGAAATGTTTCCTTTAGTTATTGCTTAGATTTTCAGGTTTCTTGAACTTTGCCTTTGAGATCATATTTAAAACTTAAGAAAAAAAAAAGTCATACTATGTGGTATGGGACTGCAGCATGGGGCAAACAGGCATAATACAGTTAACTACACTGTTGTGGAGGAGGAGCTGTGCTCAGAAATGTTGTCCACTCCCCACTCAGCATTTCTCTCATACCTTCAGTTCTGCTGATGGTTTCTACCTCTTCAGATGTTAGTGTCAGCATTTCCCTAATTCCAAGGGTGACTTGCTTGGCTGTGAAGCGAGCTGAAGAGAATTTTTTGATTTTGCAAGGACATCATGCTAGTAGTGTATTTCTTGCATCCTTTTTCACTTAGAGATTTGACTCCCTCATCCAGTTTTTCAGATTATCCTAATGTTATCCCTGTAGTTCAGTGGAGATTGCTGTGCACACGTCTGGAGCTAGCTTGGAAATAGTTACCTTACATAAACTTTCCGGGAAGTCTTCAAAAACATCCCCAAAATAGGAAAAATGCTTCTCAGTTAACAGTGAGAAACTTCTTATTATTTCATTTGAACGAGCCAACACAGATATATCTAAACTATTGTGTAGTCATTGAATGTATAACTATATTTAAGGAAGGATTTGAGTAAAGAAGTTTTATTTTAGTTTTGCACATATTGAGTGCTACAGGATGTAACCTAGCGCAATAGTGTTCAACCATTGCTTATTTCCGGAAATCCGCCATCAAGTTTAGAACCACAGAAAGGAAATGTTGTGATCACGTATGCTACTGTTAAACCTAACGTGGTAGTCAGTGAACACAGCAATCACTTTTGGTTATGAAAGAGTAGATGCAGTCTTCATCTTTTCAGATGAAATGCTTGCATAATGTCAGAAACAACTTAGAGTAGAATGAGGAAATAAGTTCAGATATCTGAAACTGCAGATATGACTTTGCTGTTCACCCTCTGCTACCCCTTTGATTTCAAATTCCATCTTCATCCGTCAAGGACGGACTATTATTCATAGTCTGAGGTGATAATGCCACTATAGAAATTTCTTAAACATTGTAGTGCTCTTCGTCCTTCTTCATTAATTACAGCATTTGACTGTTTTTTTTTTTTTTTTTAATGTTTATTACCTAAGCCCCTCTGAATCTCTGAAGGTAACATCAAGATTCAGGAGAAATAGTCATCTATGGAATGAGTGTATTGGGACTCAAGTAGAAAACTACTTCTGCAAAAAATATTTATAGAAAAAAAGTACATCTTTGATTTTGCTTTGCACTTATGCACAAATTCTGTAGATTAACCTTTACTATATGTGTATTTTTTTTTGCTTTGATCAAGCATTTATACCTTCCTTTTTATTTAATCTCTTAGACTAAAAAGAAACTATTAGCATCCTTTATAGCTTGTGTAAGTTAGCCAAAATTGTAAAAAAAAAAAAAAAAAAAAAAAAGTGTTATTTTTTGCTCTTCTAGTGAAACCTTAAAGACACTATGAAACAATATATAGAGATGATACTGAGCCTAATACTTGGATGCCTTCCTTTATGCAATAGAATGGCAAGAGTCCAGAGAATAACACTTACCTCTAAACTGTCAAAGAGTCATGCAAAGTTTTTGCAGTACAAATCCACTTTGTTGTAATGGAAATAAGCACCTACCATTCATCTGCAGATCCAGAGGTGTTCACATTGAGGCACAAAGTGCTTCAACCGTCTCTTAAATTCATTTACTTTTTTATTCTTATTTACTCTTCCTAAATGTTTTAAGGTCTCCTTACGTCGACAGCAAGTTAGTGAGAAACTGAATGAGTGGGCTGTCTTCAGCGAGAAGAACAAGGAACTTTGTGAGTGGCTGACACAAATGGAAAGTAAAGTTTCTCAAAATGGTGACATCGTCATAGAAGAAATGATCGAGAAACTTAGAAAGGTATAGTGCAGTGCATGTCCACTTACATATTTTTCTTTTACTCTTTGCATGTTTTGTGTTGCAAAGAGGATACTGAATTAGCTTAAATCAAGATTTTACCTGACATGGATGTTTATAGGTTCCAGTGAGGCTGCGTATTTGTGTTCATTCTCTGTGCAGCTTTTTCCTGTCTTTCTTCAGGTGGTGCCATCCACGATATCAGAGAATTGAGTGAGTGTAAAGTCTGAGAGAGCTAAGTGCTTTACTGAATGTCCAATCACAGTTTCCTGTAAGGAGTTTAACTATAGCAGATGCATTTATATATGTTTTTTGGGTTTTTTTCCCCATTCTTCTGATACATTTGTTTGTAATTGTAGTCTAATATTTAAGGGGTTGTCGCTTCTTGCTAGAAGAACAAAAACACATTAACATTCACTGGTATTTTTGTATAGTTCCTTTAATAGTGTAAAGCAGAAGGTATTGAGTATTTATCTTCTGATTGCTCTTTTCTATCCAGGATTATCAAGAGGAAATTGCTGTAGCCCAAGAGAACAAAATCCAGCTCCAGCAAATGGGAGAGCGACTTGCTAAAGCCAGCCATGAGAGTAAAGCATCAGAGATTGAGTACAAACTTGGAAAGATCAATGACAGATGGCAACATCTTCTAGATCTTATTGCAGCCAGGTAACACAATTGTTTTGTTTCTAAGTGCTACATGGAACAGATAAATGTACTAGGTTTCTTGTCTGCCTTTGCATTATTAACTGTGAGTAAGTCTGTTCTCAGCCATCAGTGCAGTTCTGTGAAATTTACTTTCCTGTTTGCCTTTGTATCATTTCTTCAGATATTATTTCTTCAAGTAAAAAGGAGACAACTCCGAACACTATCAGCAGAATCACTATCAGCAGAAACACTATCAGCAGTTAGAATTACACAGGATTGGTGACAGCCAGATTTAGTGAGCCTTGTGTCAATTCCATCTCACTTTAGATGAGCACAGAAATCTGGGCAGAAATGTAATTTAAAAAAAATGGCAGAGCAATCGAAATAGTGGATTTGTTGTTTTGGTTTGGATTTCCAGAAGAGCAGTTCCAAAAATAATAATGTTTGAGAAGATAGGTGTATGCACAGCAGATTCAAGATTCTTTATCAACAGGGTAAAAAAAAAAAAAAAAAAAAATGTAACAGCAGTTTTTGTGACTTAGAGAAATACAGGGCTGCTTGTTGATATATGAAGAAAGACTTACTTGTTTCAGTATTTTGTGCTCTGAGTCACGTTACAACATCCCTCCTGTTACAGGCAGTAATTTTGTCATGTTTTGGTATATGCAGTCTATAAAATGTGTATGTACTCTCTATTTTCCACTTCTCCAATTAAGGATATTTGAGTTAATAATACTTTAGCCTTGCTTACAGCAAAAATGTTTGCTTTGTTGTATCTTTTTAAAATCCATTTTCATATGATTTTACTGCGTTCCTACTCTGAAACCTGTAAGCAGTAAGCAGTAAATTTCATGTAAGCTGAAGCATTCTGGTGGCTCCACATCCTTTTATAGCATTTGGTTTTAAAGTAATGAAAGCTGTATACTTCTTGCAGAACAGTAAAAACAGGAAGTGGTGCAGTGCTGTCAAGGAGCCTGCTGGTTTCAGAGGATGTGATACATCACCCATCGTTGATCATAACAGATATTCACTTTATTTTTATGTGTCTTTAGAAACACCCACTCAGACAATTTTTCAAATGTTGTGTTGAAATCATACCTTTATGAAGTTTCTAGTGAAAAGCAATGGCATTCAGAAATTGTAAAATATGTCTTTAAAAGATCTGTATTGTCTGTTCTGTATTAAAGATCAGTGTTCCATAGAGAGACAGATAAGGGTGTCATTCTTGAGGTGAGGGCAGGAAGGGTAGGTGTAAACTGAGATATCCACTTAAACTTTTTCATTCTGTTATCGTGAGGCAGGATGTCAAGTCCTAGCTCTAGACTAACATATGTGAAATATTTATTTAGTTTTGTTCCGAGAACTAAGCCTTCAGTTTAGCCTTCTTAATTCATGCTGGATATAAAGTACAGATTGGGAAATGACTGGCTGAAAGCAGCCCTACAGGTGGAGATCTGGAGGTGCTGGTTGATGTTTGGCTCAGTATGAGCCAGTAGTTTGCCCTGGCAACCAGGAAGGAAAGCCAAATTCTGATGTGCATTAAGCACGGCATAGCCACCAGATCAAAACTGATGATTCTCCCACTTCATTTAGCATTGGTGCAGCCTCACTTGGAATATTGTGTGCAGTTCTAGGCTCCCCAGTTTAAGAAGGCCCTTAAAAGCATCCAGAGCTGGTTATAAGGCTGGAAGTCAAGTCCTTTGAGGAGCAGTTAAGGACACTGTGTTTATCACACATGTAGAAAAGGAAATTAAGGGATCATCTTGTTGCTCACTAAATGTCTCTGCAGAGGGGAAGCGGAGAAGGAGGTGTCCATCGTTTCTTGCTGGTGTCTAATGACAGGACTGATGATAATGTCTTAAAGCTTCATCATGGTTGGTTCAGAGTGGAAATTAGGAAAAACTTAGTTAACAAGAGGGTAGTTAGGCACTGGAACAGGCTTTCTGGAGAGGTGGTTGGTGTCCTATACCTGTCTGTGCTAAAGAGGCATGTGGATAATGCTCTTAATGACCTATCTTAACCTTGAAGTTTTCCCTGATGTAGATTAACAGTTGGGCTTGATGGACATTGTAGGTCTCTTTCAACTGGATCTATTCTATGCTAGTCCATGCAGTTTAGTGTGCTCAGTATTATCATATGCAATTAAACATATAACCCTTTTCATTTCCAGACCTTACTTCAGTGAGAAAAGATGCAAAGTATGAATGTTGCATTGCTAAGGTTGGGAAGTAAATCCTGGAAAAGATTGATGCTAAGTTCTGGAGATTTTGCTAGTTCTGTTACAGCTCAGACTGTTAGCAATTAAAACCCAGTTAACTAATTCCTAGTGAACAAAAATGTTTGCATCCCCCAAGGTACTTTAAGAAGGCTGACAAGTCTCTTGTGAGCATGTTGTTATATATCAGAGTATGTTCCTACTTTGATATTTTTAAATTTGGGATATATCATATAACATGAATTTTGGCTGCGCTCAGCTAATAAATGCTGATTAATTTTTCTGCTATTAAGAATGAAACACACTTTCTCCTATTCTGGATCCTTGAGAATGTTAATAAATGCACATTTTTATCTCCAAAACCCCAGTCATACTTCGTCTGGAGCATTTTTTTAGTGTTTTTATTAGAATAGTGTGGTAATATGAGTCTGAATCTTCACTTGCTGATTTTATGCTTGATGATGGAACTTCTTCATTCCCTTGTAAAAATCTTTCTTTCTCACATTCTGTTTCCATACCCACTTTTAATCTCTCCATTATGAGGAGGTCTGTAACTGAAGAACAGACAGCTGCAGAAATGCAACTGTGTTTCTTTATCCAAAGACTTATCTTTCTGTCTTTTTAGAAAATTTTCATCCCTTCAGAGGAATTTGTTTGATAAGTGATCATGCTGCACTAAGTGTTATAGATGTTAACTGCCAGCAAGTACTGTATTTGCTGATACTGCTTGGGCTTTGCAAAGAAGGCTTTGTTGTATATTTTTTTCCTCCCTTCCCCTTGCACTCATGATCCACATTCCTGGAGCTCAAGTCTGGCACATGTTGATGAATGCAGGTTTTATTTAGAAACATGACCACTTGTCACCATTCAGGCTCATGTTATCAAGCAACGTCTGCTAACATTTGTTTGGCATACAACATTTTCTGTATAGTACTCACCAGCAAAGAGAAGTTTGTCTCTCTTCCTGCCCCCATACAAAGCACAGTGTTTGCAAGCTTTTGGAGTGGAAGTTCTTCTTTTTAATGCTGGAAAATTTCATGGTGGTGGCAGAGGACTTGCATGCTGTGAGGATGGCAGAGGACGGCAGTGTGGATTCAGATCTCCCAGACTGTAATTGTGATATCACAAGGCAGGCAGCTATTTTTGTTTGTTTTTGACTGATACAGTTCGTTCTGAAGTCTTGTTTTGCTGGAAAACTGAAATGTTGATATGTGGAAATCACAGCCTTAGTTGTTTTCTGCTCAATTTGAAAAGTTAACAACGCGAACAACTTTATTTTACAGCTAGTGCTTTTGGACCTCAGATTAGGATTTTGTAACTAATGCAGACTTACAACTATTACAACTTACTACAATTTCTTTGTTGTCTGAAAGAAACTGTTGACTGGTTTTACTGATGTTTTTAAATACAAGAGTGTATATACCAGAGAGAAGGCAAACTGTATTTGCTCACTATTTGTGTCATCGTGGCTTCATGCAAAAGGCAGAGAAGGAAAAAGGCTGTTAAAGACAATATTTCAGACTTTAAATACTTGATCTGTCTTTGCATATTGATGAAAACAATTCAACTGTTTGTAATACTAGAACTCAACCTACATTTCCTTGGATTTTTGATTCAACTTCTCTTTTTCTTTCTTCCCATTATCTTTTCTACAAATTTTTCTGGGTTTGTTCAGAATTCTTTAAATTTATTCTCTGAAAGGGAAAACTGTGATCTGATGAGCAATTATAATCGCTAATACTACTGTCATGATACGTATTTGTACAGTCCTTTGATTTTACATCTTTTTTAAACACAAAACATAATTTTAAAACTGATTTTTTAAACTGATTTTAATAGTGATTTTTTTCCCCACAATTTTACAGACGAAGTGTTTCTTGAAACCTTGTCTCCAGTTCAGAGTAGAATTTCTTTTTTCACTTATGTGTTTTCTGTTGGCTTTATACATATTTAACTAACATGGTCTTAGTGTCTTTTTTTCATGTTGCTTTTTAAGTTTAATATTAGCAACCAGCTGTCCAAATGACTAATACAGTAGCTATGAGTTCTATATGATGCATTGTTACAGATTTACAAGGCTGTTCCTGTTGAAGTCTAAGTGGTTTCTAAGGCTGTCTGGTTTAGGATCAGTTGAATTTACAGGCGTTTGGGTATCTTACCTTCTAAAGTTTAGAAGGAAAACTTAGATATACTGGATGTAAGAATAGATTTTCAGGGTGGCTGGAGCCACTTTATCGTTCAGACAAAAAAAAAAAAAAAAAGGAAGCTCAGCATGTTCCAGGAAGCACTTGTTTATTTGCTTCTATTTGTACCATGGTAGTTAGATTCTGTACAAATAAAGAACAATATGAACAATAACTGTAGTGGGGTGAGGGAAGGAGTTGTCTTTACCTTGAAATATGTATTTAATATGTCACTTCATTTTTCTTTTTGTCCCTTGAGGTCATGTGACTGAAAATAATGCTATTTAGGTGCTTTTACTGTTATTATTTTTTTTCCTTTTTTTTTCCCTATGTCTGACAGAGAAGTAGTCCTATGCAGTCTTAATGAAACAAAGAGGGCATTTTTTGATTGGCAGGGCCTGTATCAGGTGTGGCAGATACCACACAGATTTAAATAAATGCCAACACAAGTTAGAGCACTCTAACGCTGCAAGTAGGAAATGTCTGTTTCACAGCTAGATTGCGAACATTAGAATAGTTTTTCTTGTATGCACATGTGACATAATTCATTGTTCCCTTCTCAGTCCAGCACTCATGCAATAGATGAACAGCATCTAGCCTTGAAGGTATAAGCAAAAAATGGGCTGGATTTCATTCCACCTAGACTGGCAAACTGTGAGTTCAGATGGGTGATAACCAAACTTCTTTCCTGACTTAAGAGCAAGTTCCAATTGGTCCAAAGCCACAAAACACTGTATGTATAGCACACAGATAAGGAGGCAAAAGCGCCCTAGACATTGATTGCTCTCCTCATGTCTCTCCAAGGCTAAAGAAATAGCTGTGTTTTAGAACAACCTGATGATAGGGAGTGGGCGGTCTTCCAGCATGATTGTGTTGTCTTCGTTTTTTTCATTGCTAGATTTTTAGATTACCCAATTTTTTTTTCAAATTGACAGGATTTTTTTTTTTTTTTTTAACATAACCCTACAGCTGAGACTTTGGTCTGGAAGGTGCATTTGAACTGTTCTTAAGCGTGTTTGGTGCTAAAGAGCCAAACATTTGACTATCTACATGTAAGAGAGGTCTAAAAAGGAAAAAAAAACTAAAATAAAGAAGATTTAATAGTCTTGTAGCTTTTGAAGTTGATATTGAGATCTCAGTGTTTCTCTTTGGTAAGGAAAGGAAACCCATACTAGTCTCTTAGGGATCAGCTGCACCTACTGCATTAAATACAGAAACACTTGATAGATTAGTGTTTTGGAAAAAATGTAAATTGCTCTGTTTGAATTATGGGATAGTCAGCATTTTGATTGTATGATGAATCCGGAAGTCTGTTTTCAGCCCAATTTAGTTGGTCTGTTCCTAGCTGAAGTCATCTCATAAAGCTTTCTGATATTGAAATACTTGAATGGAAGAGCTATAGAAACATAAAAGGGAATGTTACTCAAAATTGTTTGTGGTACATGATGGAAAACTTTGGAGCAGAAGTTGCCATCGAAGCTGTTTCTTTGAAATCCTCCTGAAACACATGGTGTAGAAGTTCTCCTTCAGGTTGTACCTTCAATGTATACCTATGCTCCCGTTTCTTTTTCTTTACAGGGTAAAGAAGTTGAAAGAAACCCTAGTTGCAGTGCAGCAGCTGGATAAGAATATGAGTAGCCTGAGATCTTGGCTTGCCCACATTGAGTCAGAGCTGTCCAAACCTATCGTTTATGAAACTTGTGACTCTGAGGAGATACAAAGGAAGCTAAATGAACAGCAGGTAAAATGCAAAACACTTATCAAGAGCACAATGGCTTGGGGAGAATCGAAGTAGTGTGTCCCTGGTCTGCTTATATCCAGATCAGTGCTGAGAGGCATGAGGTAAAAAAGTGTTCAAATACCAAGGCAAGTGGTGCTTATTGTGTCACTTATAGAGCCTTCTGCTGGCTTTGACATCGAATCTACCTGGAGCTGTTTGACATTCCCAAGAAAGGTAAGGCACCAAGAGACATATCTTGAACAAGCTATTGCAATCGTTTTTCCTTTGGGGTTTGTGGTTTTGGGTTGTTTGAATTGTCCGTTCCAAAAAGCAAAACTGACACCTGTTAGACCTTGCAAATTTTGCACATGCTTGAAAAGGACTCTTTTAGCAATCTTTCTAACTTGGTTTTATTTTGCAGCTTGTTTTGAGAATCACGTTGCACGCAAAGATGCATGAACTATACACATGAATTTAAAATCAGTTGTTCTACAGCACACAAAGCTTTTTGTAGTCCTGGAACAAAACAGTCAACATTAAAACAGGCAAAAAAATATGTCAACCAATTTTTGGCATTACAATTGGTGTTACTCCTAAGAACATTTACTTTAATTTCTGTTTACTATTCAACTTCACTGCTATGTTATATGCCTTCTTCACAGATTATATCTCTGTGCGGTAGAAGAAAATATGTGGGTGCTTCATATTCAGCTGCCCTGTGTAGTTTTATTTAGAAGCACTTCACTGGGAAAGACTGTTCTGTTGTGTTCCTGTTGGTACTTATTTAGCAGAAATGCCTTTTTGGTTCTTCACTGAAGATGAGTTATATGCTCTTCTGAGTTCTTTCATGAGAGAAGAAAGAAATGTGTGGGAAGAGGAGAGCCAGAATGCTTTGGAGACCGTTAATTTATGAAGTACATAAAGTGGAATTTTGATCTTTAAAGCTGAGTGTACAGTTGAGGCCCAGAAACCTCCTCAGATTTTTTTTTTTCTGGCTCCCCAACTGATTTGCTACATGGCTGTGCAGAACTGCTTATTAATATTCTATCTGCAATTTACTCAGGGTTAATAATTTATAACATACAAGTATTACTAATGAATTGTGTTTGTGAGATGGTAAAGTGCTGGGCAGGGCTAAACATTGCTATCAATTAACTAGATACTTGAATTTTTTTCTAGCATCTCTGTGCAAACATTCCACATTTTTGTTATACACACTCCTTATGGGACTTACTCTGGGTATGGTGACTGGTGTATCTCTGCTTTCTACCGTTTCCTTAAAGTGGTTCCCATGGAGTGACAGCATGCAGCAATTTTCTGTGGAAGTCTGAGTGGTTTCACTGGAACTCTAAAGGGGAGAAATAGAGGTTAATTTTATACTGGGAAGATACCATGTTTGGAATCTTGATGATTTGATTTGATAATGCTGCAAACCATGGTCATCATTTAAAAACAAAAAACCAAAAGCAAACAAACAAAAGAACCTCCGATGTATGGCAACCAGTATTTTTGTTACTAGGAGGGTATATCTGTGTTTGTTTTATCTTAGAAGGCCATTAATGTTGGCAATCTCAAGAATTTTATCCCTCTTTTGTCTTCCCTGTTAATGTTCTTTTCCATGCTTAATCTTCCACTGAGGCCATTATCTTCCCTGCTCATACTGCTACCAATTGCTCATGTACAAGATTACATTAAAAATATTATGTGGTGAAAGAGAAGGGACAAGGTCCATCTCTGTAACTTCATTGTCTACTTCTCAGCATCTTCTTCAGCCAAGAATGAGCTTTGGAGGTTGCTGGTCTCTGTAGTGAAATTAAGAGGCAGTTCAAACTGGATATCCTGGGGAAGGTAGTGTAACCTCACTGCAGCATTCTTCTAGGGTTGAAAGCTGTATTTCAAGAGTTACTTGTTTACTTTCTCAACCTGCTACCACTTGAAATTGAAAAATTGTGTTTGCTTTTGTGATGATTAAAAAACCCAACCTGTGTTTGGGTGACAGTGGTGTGTAGAAGTAATGCTCCTTCTGTAAACTAACCAAAAGGCTGATTGTTTTCTAATAAACATAGAAAATTTAAAAAGCTGAGAAAGAAGCTGAGTCTGGAGAAAAAATAGATATCACTTTTTAAAAAGTTCTGAATATGAATAAAAGATAATTCTTAGGAATCCTCGGGACCACCAATGTGGCAGTTCTATCTACTGCTCTACCCCAAAACAGTAAAGAGGAGATTGTGTTACCTGAACTTGCTTAACCTCAAGTTTCATAGCTGTCTGGAGTGTGTTTTGTAGTGTATTGAAGGTATTTATAGCATCAACCCTTATATAACTTTCCAGGATAGGGAGAAAGAAGAACAAGTACATTGTGGTGGACGAACAAGTTCTAGGCATGTGAAAGGGCCACAGCTGAAGAAGAAAATATTATGATTTTACATTTTATGGTCTTGTGACAATACTTATAAAATACCTTTCTGTTTCAGAGATGAGAAGAGGGAATTAAGTTATTGAGTCAATCATCACAAAAAAACCAAATCAAATGACTAAGATAACATTTCTCCATTTCAAATTTGATGGAATTTTTAGATGCCACATTTAGACCTTGTTTTCTGCTGGAAGGCTATTTCAGAACTTTGTATTGCTTGTTGTTAGAAACATTTGTCTGGTTAGAGCTAATGTTATGTAGGCACAATACCTTGACACTAAATTAATTTTTGTGTTTCTGCTTTTCTTTACTAGCAAAATTATAAAGAGCACTTTACCTCTACTTAGCCTCAGGCTACTGTGTTCTTGTTCTCCTAAAGAAAATTTCCCATCTTTAATTACCCTAGCAGATATTTTCTTCACCTGAACCAAAAGCGCATCTAATATTCTAGATGCAATCTGTCACTTTCTGATGTAGACACATTAGGACTTCTTGGTCACCTCTGGGTTTACGTTACCTTGACCTTGGTCCTAATTTTCCCATCTAGTATTCTGATGGTTCATTGCAAATTTAGACAGAAGCTGAGGAGGGTGTCTTTTCCTTGTGCTTATCCATCAGAAATAGTCAATTACTTTCATGGCTTGTCTCAACTTGAAGCAGTAGCTCAAGATGGTAGTTGAAAAGATCCTTCAGGAAGAAGCGCTATCACTAGTGTACGGCAAAGTCAAAACCAAGGAAACAACATAAGAAATAATACTGATCACATTTAATATATGCTGAGATAATGAAAGTGTGTTTTATTTCTGTCCTAAGCCTTCTTTTGCGCTTTTGTTTAAAATGCTATAAATTTTGAAAGTTGAAGGAAAATGTTCCTACTAAGTATGCAGTGTTTGACATGTGCTGTTGCCATGTCAGACGTGCCACTGTGGAGCTAGCTCACCTTTGTGAGTAGGCTTACAAAGGGTACCTCCATCAAACCCTGGCAGTAGATATGAACAGGTTTTTTTGCCACACTTCTCTTACTAACTTCTGCTTTACATTCTCTGTGATAACAGTGAAGGGCTGGAAATAATTGCACCATTCATTGATTAAATGTATGTGAAAGATCGTCAGCTCAGCATGCAGTTTGTCCCAGGTGACGGTCTGATGTTCATAGGCTCTGAGAGAGCTGTTCATGCTGCTAGATTCTCTTAGCTTCATTGATAACATTGCATCACGACTTGTGCCGTCACAAGCACAATATCTGTTTTAATTTGTTGGTTGCTTTTTTTTTTATGTTTGCAATTGTATTAAATTTGTTTTTAAAAAGTAGAGCAGAAATACATCTGTTTTTACATATTTTGTGATTTCTCTTAAGAATTAATTTCTTCATCTGCAGGAACTTCAGAGAGACATAGAGAAACACAGCACAGGAGTGGCATCTGTTCTCAATTTGTGTGAAGTGCTTCTTCATGACTGTGATGCCTGTGCCACAGAAACAGAGTGTGACTCTATCCAGCAGGCTACACGCAATTTGGACAGAAGATGGAGGAACATTTGTGCAATGTCAATGGAAAGGCGACTGAAGTAAGTCTATAACACTGGCAGTAGTTCTTTCCACAGGCACAAATACAGACTGGGATGTAGGTGATAGGTTTGTAGTTCTGAAAAAAAGGATTTAGGGATCAGGAAAAGAACATACATTAAACAAAAGTCAATAATTATCATGAGGTGGGGAAAAAAAAAAAGTTGCATTATTTTGTGTCATTATACAAAGTACATATGTCAGTTACCAAATTTTGCTCACATGAGGCCTTTGATGGAATGCTGTCTGATTTCACTTTACTTTATAGTAGTAATGAAAAAGAAACTAGGGAAAATTTAGGTGGCAGCAGTGATTCCAAAAGGTTTAGAAAACATGAGCTAAGAGACAGAGTTATAATACCTACATATACCCTACAACTTCTTAGATTGATGAGTGAAACTAATTATCTAATTAATTTCTAATTAGAGTTTTCATCTACTAATTAGGATTTTCATCTACTTAATGTTCCTCATCAGTTTCTTATATATGAAAATTTTGATTTGGAAGAATTTTAGGAATGAACAGTTGTCTGCAATTTCTTAATCTGACTACCTTAGATGAGCAAGCAGGGGCAGCAGTATCTGTGTACCTTGGGTTTGGTCTTATTTACATGCATGACTCACATGCTTAGACCATCTGTACGCTGTATGCCCATGGATTCCAGATTTTTGTCTGAAAATGCTGGATGGAAATATGACAACACAGTGAAAAAACAAAGACCAGTAGATTTCTATTCCCATCTAGGATAGCATGGATGAATTTGATAGCTAGAAATATGTAGGCTAGTTTGGGCCTATGCTGTATGCTCTGAGCTGGTCATTAATGATGCACATTCATGTAGCTATTTAAACTATATTTATGATGATATTTTCTGTATCTTTTTAAGTTATTAATCTACGTAAATTTTATGAATTTCCAAAATGCTGAATTGAACTTTATATCATGGGATATTCCTAATGTACTTAGGTACTTATTTAATTATTTTAAGCAAAGGGTTTATTGCTTTTATTGTCCTGTTTTGTATCTACAAGTTGTTATCTTTAACTTTATATTGCTTCCATTTTAATTGGTGCTGTTAATAGATTTGTAACAGTAAATTAACAGTTATATTTATTTAGAATTTTAATTTTTATAGCAACAGTTTCTCACTTCAAAGAAAAAAAAATCCAGATGTCAAAACTCAAGTTCAACAACATATCATCATTAAAGTTTGAATTTTGCCTCAGAGTATTGATCAGATTCCTCTCAGATCCACGTATCTAAGATACGGGAAAAACATCTATATGCAAGAGCAGACGAAGTTCTGCTGTGATACAACCTGTCCTCAAAAAAGATCTTATTTTGAACCAAGTGGTCTTTAAGTTCTTGGGATTTTACAGTCTCAATATTAAGCTAATTTGGTGACGGAGTCAAGAGTCAACCACTAATTTCACATGCTCAACTGAAGTCAAATAAGAGGGCTCCTAAAGTAATGCCTCCTATTTTATTATATTGACCCACGATGTCAGAGGCAGATGTTAGTGGTATGGCAGTAGAGGTTGAGCCTTCCCAACAATATTCCATTACGTTTTGTTGCTGTACAACATATGGCAGCAGAGGGGAGCAGTCTGACAAAATGACTTCTGGCATGGAAGTGAGTATAAAGCAAAGGTGTGGAATTGAATCCCTCCATGCAAAAAAATTGCACCCACTGACATTCACCGAAGCTTGCTGAACATTAATGGAGACCAAACAGTGGCTGTGAGTGCAGTGAGGTGTGATGAGTAGTGTGTTTCAGCAGTGGCAACTGCGAAGTGAAAGACAAGCCACATTCTGGACAACCATGCAGCTTTTCACAACCATGACATGCAGGCTCTTGTTCATCACTGGCAAAAATTGCACATCTAATGCTGGTGACTATGTTGAAAAGTAGTGTTTTGTAGCTGAGAATTTGCTCTATCAAACAGTGGTATTGTGCTCTTTGTATTTGTTATAGCTTCTGTGGTAATGAATAGAAGGTATTACTTTCAAAGCAACCTACACAGTTTATTTGAAAAGTTTGAATAACTTTTACCTTTTTTGATTTAAAAAAAAAAAGTTATGGTATACATTGAGAGGTGATATTTTACCACTTACTGGTGAATGCCAAAAAAGCTGAGCAAGTTCATACCCCTTTGTAATGAAGAATAATGACCAAGAAATTTAAAATGTGTACTGCAACATCTCCAGCATTCCATTAAAAAAAAAAAAAAAGTTCTGCAGTTGATGTAGTGCAGAATGTCTAATCTCTAAAATATTGGCTTAGGTGCCTACACTGGCCTTTATTTCTGAAGTTATTTAGTGTGTCCTATTATTTTTCCAACTCCTATTGCATGATTATAATGTTCTTTTTTATACTGTTAACAAAATTAGATGCATTAAAAAAAACTGCCATCGTCTTATTCCAGCTCAGTCTAGAATGAGCTGCTCTTCCCTGATGTCTGTTTATCAACCCTGCTGTCTTAGATCAAGAGCAAGTTATTGTTTGATGCAGTACTCATTTGCTGTTGTTGGTGATTATTTACAGTGCTGTGGGTCATCTGGCCTTTAGTCTGAGCATTCCCTTAGTTTCCATTATCTATTGCAGAATTGAAGAGACGTGGCGGTTATGGCAAAAGTTTTTGGACGACTACTCTAGATTTGAAGACTGGCTAAAAATCTCTGAGAGGACAGCTGCTTTCCCAAGCTCCTCTGGTGTGCTTTACACAGTTGCTAAGGAAGAACTGAAGAAATTTGAGGTGATTTATAATACTTGAAACTCAATATCTACTGATCACATTACACCAGCCAGCTGGTGTTCTTCCTTCTCATACACAAGTCACTCTGCAGACACTGTATTAATATAATGGAGTTTATGGTTTTGCAACTGGCCTCACTGGCAGGTTTCTAGGAGGGAAAAACAGTTGAAGGTGGAAACAGAAAATGGTAGTAAGTCAATCCAGCCTCACATGCTGTTTTCTCGCCACAGTTAGATTTCTTGGCATTTTTTCTTCTGCAGTTCTTTTATACACTAAGTCAGTAGGTGCTCATAGCATTCATTAATCATCTCCCTTCAGTAAGTACATTTTCAAATGCATGTTATATGTCCTAGCTTTTGCTTCAATTTTATCCCTATACTTCTTTTCATAACACTCTGATACCAGCTCTCTGAACACTTTTCTTTTTTGATACAGAGTAAGATGTCCCCATGTGAGATCCTTATCCCTGAAATGCATGTGCATGCAAGTATTGTTGTATGTCCACATGGTGTCCCTCGTGATTTAGAAGTTAAGCGTATGCTTAGAAGTCGACAAGCTGTCACTTCAGTTAGTGCTTAACGTCTGGTTACATAACTGTCGTTTCTCCCACAGTGTGATGCCTTGTCTCATGATTACAATGGATTGTATACATATGTATAAAGGACACATAGTTCATGTTGCTAATCATAGGTGAAAATCACACAATAATAGAATCACAATGGCTTGGGCTGAAAGGGACTTTAAAGATAATCCAGTCCCAACCCCCTGCTTATGGGCAGGGCTGCCACCCACCAGATTAGGCTGCCCAGGGCCCCATCCAACATGACCTTGAATGCCTCCAGGGATGGGGCATCCATAGCTTCTCCGGACAACATCTGTCAGTGCCTCACTACCCTCTGAGTAAAGAATTTCTTCCTAATTCCTAACCTAAATCTCCCCTATTTTAGCTTAAAGCTATTACCTCATGTCATATCACTACACTTCCTGATAAAGAGTCCATCTTCAGCTTTTCTGTAGGCCCCCTTTAGGCACTGGAAGGCTTCTATAAGTCTCTCTGGAGCCTTCTCTTCTCCAGGCTGAACAACCCCAGCTCTCACAGACTTTCTGGAGGTGATCTGGCCAGATGAACTTCTGCTCAGTTTTAGAATTACGAGAATATAGATAAGAGAGAAAAGTGATTCTGAAGAAAGAAAACAAATTGTTTAGGCAATTCTGTAAAAATCCAGGTGCTAGAAAGTATTTACTCTGAGGAAGAAATACAAATTTTAAACAATACCTAACACCAGGCAATGCTTTTTAGTTTAACATTTAATTCAGAAAACAAACTGTGAAGCACTGATTCAGGTTTTATTATTGCCATTCGCATCTCTGAATGTACTGGCCAGGCTCTGTTGTTAAACAGTACCAGACTTCTTGATTAGGGTGAGGTAGCTTACTACTGTATAATAAAGTTTACTTCCTGGACACGAGTACTCTGTCTCAGACTTTCTTCCCATTGTCACTTTATTCAGTGATCAGGATCTAAGTGCCTTGTTTAGCAAGCTTTCATATGAGAAATAGTACCAAAAATGTCTTGGCTGTCTTTTGATTTTCACAGCTGACCTGACATTATCCAAAGTCTGTTTCACTGAACCTCAGTTTTTACGGTGACCTTCTGTCTTCTGCAGCCTTGTGGAATTTTACTGTCTACAGAGTGTCAATGGGAACTAGCTGCAAAGTGAAGTTTAGCTGCCTTTCTGGAAGTTTCTAGAAGCCCGTTTTTGCTACATTTGGGTTCTTTCTCCTTTTCCTTTTCCCTTCTCTTCTTCATTATGTATTTTCTTCCACTACCAAACTGGAAGAATGGAAAAGGCAACAGCTGCAGTGTTCAAAATTTAGTGGAATTCAGCAAGTGTACTATAAACTCAGCAGCTGATAAATAATAACTGATGCAATTTAGCTGACACTTTTTTTCTAACTTTATTATCCCCACTGTATTCTTAGTTGAATCAGTTGGGTTAAAAAAAAAAAAAGAAAAAAAGAAAAAACAGCAAACCATGTAAGAACATTTTATTTCCTAAGAGTAGAGATCAGAGATGACTGTCACTTAATTCACAATACAAAGTCAAACTGTTTCCTCCCCAGTTGTTTCCTGAGAAATGAAAAGAGGTTATAGGGTGGAAGGCAACAGATGAATTCTTGTGTAGCTGAACTGTGTAAGTATAGCAAACAAATGCACTGTTGTTCTTTTTGCTGGACAAGTCTTGGTAACAGGTGAAACAACAACTGCGTGCTTGCGGATTGCACGATCCTAGTAAATACAGTCATATTTATGCCTCTGCTATGAAAATAATCTCTCTTTTTCTCCTTGTGCTTTTTTAAGTGAATTCAGTTTTGCTGAGCATTTCACTCCAATTATAAACCCATTTGATGCTTGTTGATTGTCCCCTACTCAATTTAGCAGTGTCTTAAATGAAAGGAATAGTTATATTAAGAGAACTGTATGGGCTTTGATATTTTTTCTTTTTTCAAACCTACTTCTTAATCTCTGTCTTGTGTCTTCTCGTAAAAATGTGCTTACTTCTTTTTAGCTTTTGTACAATATGAAGAGTGTATATTGTTGAGAATGAAATCCTGCGTTAGCTGTTTCTAATGAGATTTATTGCTATCCATCACAATTCTCTAGTCTGTAGTAAGGGTAATGTCTAGTTTTGAGAAAGACTTTGTTGGCATGGTAAACAATATTGGAGAGCAATTTTGTAATACTGCAATGCGAGCAAAAAATTGATCACTTTCATCTTCCTTGTGTTTAAGAGAAATATGGCGAAGTAGTCTGCAACCTGAAATCTTCTTTTGATTGATTTTCTCCTTGTGACAACAGTAGAGAACGTATTTTTGAAAATTTTTCAAAAAATAATTTTGGAAGAGATTAATTCAGTCAACTCATTACATGGTGTTTTCTCTAACATGCTTTGTGATTGCTATTCAAAACATAAAGCTGATGGTGTCTTATGCATACATCTTTAGGCCTTCCAGAGACAGGTGCATGAAAGTCTGACTCAGCTGGAACTGATTAACAAACAGTATCGCCGACTGGCCCGGGAGAACCGCACTGATTCTGACTGCAGTCTCAAGCAGATGGTCCATGAGGGGAACCAGAGATGGGACAATTTACAAAAGCGAGTTACCTCCATCCTGCGCAGGCTAAAAGTATTTTTTCTATTTTTAAGCTTTCACTACTATCCTTATGAAACAGGGGTGCTCCAGAAACTTCCATATTAATGCATTTGCAGAGTTTTTGAGGGGGATTTCTACCTTTGGAAGAGGAAGGGAACTTACTATTCTTTGGTTATTACAAAGAGAACTGTAGTCTATAGGCAAATGCTTGATGCCCTTGAATACCACCTCCTTCTTAGTAGTTAACTTTCATACATCTGTTAATTGTAGATGAAGGTGGTACTACTAAAGCGGAAACCCTGGAAATCGTGTAGGAAATAAAAGAAGGTGTACTGATTTGGGGTTAAGTTTGAAGGGCATGAAAATTTTTTCTCTGGAGAACTAATATTGCTGTTTTTAGGGGTCCTGTTTAGTCATTTCAGACCACTCCATTTCTCACTCTCCCTTACCAGCATTTTATTGGCCAACGTGAGGAGTTTGAGACAGCACGTGATAGCATCCTGGTGTGGCTAACAGAAATGGACCTGCAGCTGACCAACATAGAGCATTTCTCAGAGTGTGATGTCCAAGCAAAGATAAAACAACTTAAGGTAAAGAATAATGGAATGGAAAGAGGAGGAGGGAAGAGAAAAGGAATATAAACATTCATGGAGGGAAAAAGAAATTAAGAAACATTATGCCAAAGTGTGGTGTGATACTGCTTGATACTTGCAGACTGACTTCATCTTCAGAAGTTCTGGGATATGTCAGACTTCAGTACAGATTTTCTGCCAGCATAAAAGATCTTTCAGCAGTGAAAAATTAACAGAAATACAAGGGTGATAGTTTTCTAATTAAAGGAGGAATTTTCAGTAAAAATACTGGCAGGTCTCTGCTATTACTGACACGTAACAATTACTACGTTTTTCAACCGTTTCTGAATAAAAAAAAATGCATTGTTTGGTGTAAAAAAAAAAAAAAAAAAAAAAATACCAGCAGGGCTCATATTATGTTATCCAAAATTCTGTTGTGTTAGCTTTACAATCTGTGTCCATTTTAGACATTTGGTCACAGACATGGCTTGTTTAGAGAAGAGCTTCCTTTCCAAATACAACAAGAGAGAAATGAGTTGGTAAACCGTGAAGTATCACTGTTTTTGACAAGAAAGACTATGGAATGCTAAATTTAATTTCTCATGACAGAATATTTGGAATCATTTCTGTTCTTTACCCACACCATTCTCACTGAAAAAAAAACCAAAAAAACTCTAAGACTTGCATCCTTAATAGCTTAGGTTGTTTTAATGTAGATTTCATTGATAAAGTATGGATTTTTCTTTTATAAAGGCTTTCCAGCAAGAAATTTCACTTAACAACAACAAAATTCAGCAGATAATTGTTCAGGGTGAGCAACTCATTGAGAAAAGTGAACCCATGGACGCAGCTGTCATTGAAGAAGAACTAGACGAGTTACGTCGTTACTGTCAAGAGGTCTTTGGACGTGTGGAACGCTATCACAAGAAACTGATCCGTCTTCCTGTGTGTACACTTACATTTGTATTTGTTTTATTGCCGTTTTACAATGTGAGAACGAGAAGAGAGAAAGATGTTGAAGCAAACTAACATGTAACTTTCCCCCAAAATCTTGTGGTTTTAATCTTGCTACAACTCTAACCAACTGCCTCCCTTCACTGCATGCTATTTTTGTCCTGTTTAGAGAGCAAACTTAATAGGTCTGGATTTTTTTGTAAACTGTCAAGACAATTCATACAAACTGGAAATTTATAAAGCATTGCTAATATATAATTTCATTGGCAGCTCATTAAGTTCTCTTTTATTTAAAAAAAAAAAAATGAAAAAGAGATTCTCTCCATGCAAAAAAGACAGAAATTTGTCTCCAGACTGAATAAACAGCTGAAAAAGTGAGAGCAAAATTACTTTTGATAATTCAAGTCCTACTGAAGGAAAGGAACAAAACCTAGGTTTTCCAAAATGTGAAGGAATATAATGAGAATGCTGGTCACGTCAAAGGTCACTTACACTTCCTATGATTTGATTCCAAAGTTTTCCTTAACTTGATGTCTGCATTACAGAGGAATCAGTAAAAAGTCTGGAGACATTTTCTTGATGTGAGACTAGGTGGTGCCACACATAATTAAAACGAGCTGGCATGCTGCACTTCCTTGTTCTGTTTTTTTTATGGACCTAAAAATAATGAAAGAGGAGTGAAAAAGGATGCAAATGGAAACCCCATAATTTGACTATTACCTAATGCTACTTTATATTTATGGTTTATATTTACACTACCCAGGCTGACCATACAGTGAGTGTTTCTGCATGTTGCATTGATTGTTTCTGTTCGTGTTATTCTTCTAGCTGACAGATGATGAACATGACCTGTCTGACAAAGAGGTGGATCTGGATGAATCAGCAGACCTCTCTGACATACACTGGCACGACAAATCTGCAGACAGTGTTCTCTCCCCACATCCTTCTTCCAACCATTCACTGCCTCTTGCGCAGCCAGTGAGAAGTGAGCGATCAGGGCGGGATACCCCTGCAAGTGTGGACTCCATCCCTCTGGAGTGGGATCATGACTATGACCTTAGCAGAGACCTGGAGACAGCTGTTTCACGGGCACTGCACTCTGAGGAAGAAGATGGAGAACAAGAGAAGGATTTCTATCTGAGAGGAGCAGCTAGTATAGCAGGTATGGTGGTAAATTGTGCGTCCCCTCTGAGTAACAAGAAGCGGATGTTACGTTGTGTGACTGCTTGGCCAAGATGTTAATAGAAAAGTATTTTAAATGGCCCCTGAAGATCTTAAATAGCTTTCCCTAAGTGATCCCAGTGGCCTTCTGGCCTTAGACACAGCGCTGGAAGTTCTCGGATGACTACAGCCTTGGAAAATTGCAAAGGTTTATGTGATATGACAAAGAATTGGCTGTGTCTCTGTGCCTGAAGCCTGCCAGACGGCATATGTCATCTGTAACAGCAATGTATCGTAACTTATTCTGACTAGAAGAAGCTATACTGAAAATGGCAAGAGGTGCAGAAATAACTGATGAAGAATTGCTGGGGGAGAGATCCACAACTCAAATCATGAGGTTCTTAAGTAAATCTTAACTTGGTCCATATCCAAGCAAGACTCCAACAACTGAGTTTAGCCTGAGGTGAGGTCTCAGTTCTCGCTCTCCTGCAAAGCTGGAAATCCCTTCTATGTGTGCATAGTTAGTATAATAAATCCTAATGAATGAAAGTTACTAAATGCAGCCAACTGTGAGGGAAAACTTAATGTTATATTATGCTCTGATCTTGTGGCTCTTCTGCTTTCCAGGTTATTGCTCTGAAAAGAGTTAGGTTTCCCTGGATATTAGGACACTTTAGCAGGCTTCCTGCATTTGTCTTCATCGTTTTTCCTTCTCCAGAAAGGATGTTTGTTTTTGGAACTGTTTATATACTCCATACCATGAAAAAGACTCCTGCTATGAGGACATGGCCATTGCTGAGCTGTCAATTTAGACTGTGCTTTTATTTTTTCAGATGTAGAGATCCCTGAAACTCTTGAGGCCTATGTAACGCTTACAGAAAATGCACTCAAAAATATTTCTGGTAGGCATCAAAAAACACTAAGCAGAGCCAGGTGCAAGTACTATAGTGCACAAGCATAACATCTCTCTCCTCTTATTGCATCTTCTATACTTTTCACAACTTACATCATAAATATTTCTTATGTGGCAGCACTGGCATGCTAATGTAGAACTATCCTGCTTTACTGCTGTGACTAAAGGTATTGTTAGGTGCATGGATGAAACAATGATATTTAAACTGTCTGTTCTCCCATGCTGGCTTACAAGATAAAGCCGATCAGAAATTTACCCATACTGGTATTTATTCTCTGAAGTCCTTCAACAGGACTCAGTACTTTATGTCTCTCAGAGAAGAGTGATTTCTGCAAAGTTTAAAGCAGAAGGAAAAGATAAAGATATGGAATGAAACCTAACTGTTTAGTTTTGCCCATTTTTACATTTTTAAATACAATCACAGTTTGAATTATTACTTATGTATAAAGTTTTAAGTTAGATGTCATTTCATTTGATTACTATGCTGACGTGATATATCCAATGTCTTTATCTTAGTCTTTTGTATTGGAAGACATTTTTTTCAGTTTACATTTTTGCACAAGGTTAAAGCTACTGTTTAACTTGTTAGGTGACTAGATGCACTTACAAACACTTTACTTCATGATTCCACATACTGCAGATTTAAAGTATCAAACTTTTTAAAATCTCACCATCTTTGGGACAGACCTCAATTTCGCTATTTTTATTTTTTCCCCTGATTAATGAAATAATACTGTGATTCATTAACAGTATAGATACAAAAATGTATGTAGTTTCGTGACTTTTGAAAATTTTGATAATAGTGTGGGGAAAAACAATATTCAGCAGTTTGTTCTATCTACATTGGTTGCTCCAAAAGTAATGCCTTCTGCATATTTCCTTAGAAACTACAACTGATACAAAGAGCACAAGAACACTATTTGATAGAGTAAATTTTCAGCTACAAAACGCTACTTTTCTATATAATCGCCACCACTAGCCAATTCACATGGATGAGCTTATTGAGATGCTCTTCGTTTCATTTTCTGTGATGCTTCTATGATGCTGTGACAGCTGTGCATGACCATCCAAAACGTGGCTTGTCTTTCACATCACTGTCACAACTGCTGAAAGGCACCACCCACCACCTCACTGTGATCACATCCACTGTTTGGTCTCCAACAATACTCAGCAAGAGTTGATGGGTGTCATTGGGTGCATATTTTTTCTGCATGGAGGAACTCAATGACACCCCTTTGCTTTATCCACATTTCCATATCAGACACCATTTGTCAGGCTGCCCCTCTGCTGCGGCAGCACAGCAACAAAACGTACCAGAATATTTTCAGGAAGGCTCATCTTCTACTGCCATACCACCAACATCTGCCTCTGATGTCATGGGCTGTCATAATAAAAGGGGAGGCATTACTTTCAGAGCATCCCTTGTATTTAGCTGAGTGACATTTTGTATGAAAAAAGATTTAACTATATTAGAAGCTCAGTTTTCTGTAATTAGCTGGACGGAAGGCTTCTTTTCTCCATGTGTGCTTTCAAACTTTTTTTCGTAAACTAATTCAGATCATCTTTGTAAACAAATGGAAATTAGTCACAATGATAGAATATGGATAAGAGGAATCTCACATGGTCCTCTAGGCTGCAGACTGCTTCAGGCAGAATTGGCCATATCTGATTCATATCACAGAATTCATTTGATCTCTATATGGAAAATTCAAGTTAGTCCTGTTTCAAAAACATTGGTATGTGTCCCAAATGACTTGGTAGAATAGCACCATTTTTCAGCTGTATTAAGCATTTTCATCAAAGATTGGGGGAAAAAAAAAATTGCTGCTTAATGTGGTTGCTTTTATAATTTGTGGACTACTCACTGTGGCCATCCAAAAAATTCAATCATCTCTGGATCTTGTGAGTACAATTATAGCAATGTCACTTAGCCTTTATGTATCAGTTTAGTCTTAGAAATTGTATATACTTTGCCTTCTAGACTGGTGAGGACTCTCAGAGGGAATTTGTCCTTTCAGAATAGTTTGCAGGCCTGCTTGAAGCTGAACTCTTTCCTCATCTGCTTATGGAAACCACATTCACTTGTATGATGATCTGTCCTAGGAAGATTGCTAACCACGCTCTAATGGAACTAGTTATCCGTTTGCTTTGATACTGTATCACTCATGCAATTGCAGTCATGATTCTCCTTCATTGTCTGTCTAGTATTCCTGACATTTACTCTGCTTGGGCAAAAAGTAGAGAAAAGTTCTGGACGACTTGGATGGCAGTCACTCTTTTTTGTTGTTTTTTGATACAGGAGAACCTGGTGCCCTAGAAGCGCATATACGACAACTGGACAAAGCCTTAGACACCAGTCGTTTCCAAATACAACAAACAGAAAACATCATCCGCAGCAAAACACCTACAGGACCAGAGCTGGATTCCACTTACAAAGGATATGTGCGTGTGCTTGCATCTCATCACATGCTGACATTACAAAAAATCTCTGTTCTTAGTCACAGTGCAATATATTAGAGTACAAATCAAATAAGCACTCCAAGTTTAGATTTGCTGTTGAAAGAAATGTAGCTGTTTCAACCTAGCAGTTAGATATTACTGCTTCTCAGACTAACATTTACTACCCGTGACCACATGCTTTGTTGATTACATTTTTAGAGTTTTACAATAGTGTAAGTTTACAGGAACATGACTCCAGGGACTTTATTTTAATATGATGGCTTTTTTAGATGTCCTAAACTAATTTCGTACATGTGATATTATCCATTTAATGTTGATATCCTTGTTTAAAATTCCTCCACTTTTAAGAGCAAGTTTTGTAGTTTGATGCCCAATATTCATCTTGCTCACAAATTATAAACATGCATCATATTGCATGTATGGAATCTATTAAAAACTTTCTCAGAGAGGTTTTCTGGAAGAAAAATCTCTCCTCGAGTTATTCAGACCATTTTACTCATGACAGAATTGAAAGATTAGGTGCTTGGATGCATAGTAATATTTCCATACAGATGTTTATTTTCTTAATGATATCTTCTGATGTCTTAACATTTATAATTAATGTCACCTGAAGTCCTCCAGCATGATTTGGCACAGAGGCACTAAGTTGTTGCTAATTTGTCTGAACTTATACATAATCTCTTTATTATTTCCATATAGGTTTCTTTGCTGCTACCAGGGCAGATTGTCAAAGTAATAGATTTTTATCTTCACACTTCGACCTCTTGCAGAAAATTTTGAAAGTTGCATTGCAGTTTGCATTTTCCCTGCAATCGGTGCACGTTGTGATGGGATTTTTTGTTTGTTTCTTAACACAGATGAAGCTACTAGGTGAGTGCAGTGGAAGCATAGACTCAGTAAAAAGGCTTGGATATAAACTGAAGGAGGAAGAAGAAAAATTATCTGGACTTATTAATCTGAACAGTACTGAAACACAAACGGCTGGTAAGTGACATTCGGTTCTCTGATGGAAAGCAATTATGAGAAATAGCAGACATATGCAGTGTTTTTCTGAATTAGAGCTTGGTATTAATTGCTGACATGGGTATTTACATAACTATCTGTTACCATGTTCTGTGTAACATCTCTTAGAATTAAGTAGGAGTAGTAAGTATTCCTTTTATACGTCACATGAAGACATTATGCATACAGGTGCATTTTAAGAACCCTTTCATATAATGAATGAAGCTATAGACCTTTAGGAAAGTCCCTGTAGATGCAGTACATTTTTAATGAATGTTTTCTTTTGAAAAATGGTTGCTTATATTGCCCTACAAAACATGCAAGCCAGCGTTCATTTCTTCTAGTATTACTTTAAACTTTTTATTGTATTAGCTGTCACCAGTACAGAAATTTATATTTATCTGGTAAAAGTAATCATATAAAATTATGGATTTTTTTCAGAGGCTGTGAAAGCAGTGTCTCAATTCTCAGTTTGGCAAGATACGCTATTCATGCATTCTATTTATTTTTAATTAATATTATTTTTAATTTTAAGTTGATGGTGTGATACAACTTGTTCTTCTCTAAGACACAGCATTTCAAGTTAACTAATAAGAAAAGATAGACTTCATTTATTTTTAGCAGAAATAATTATCCAGTACATCTACAGTAGCTTAAGCAAATGTGATGATATGGGAATATTAAATTGTGAGAGTTACAAATACTAGTGAAAATGATAATAAGTATGTGGCTAGTTAGATACATTCAGATTCTAACTTGTTTGCATTTATACTGATTTAAAATATCTTTATACTAACATGACCTAGTGGGAGGTGGTGTCCCTGCCTATAATGAGGGAGTTTTATCATTCCAGGTGTAATTGACCGATGGGAATTAATCCAGGCTCAAGCTCTAAGCAAGGAGCTAAGGATGAAGCAGAACCTTCAGCAATGGCAGCAGTTCAATTCCGACCTTAACAGCATTTGGGCTTGGTTAGGAGAAACTGAGGAAGAACTGGAGAAGCTCCGCCGCCTTGATCTCAGTACTGACATACAAACTATCGAGCTCAGGATTAGAAAATTGAAAGTGAGTTCTATTTTTCTTTTACGCAATTTACTTTTAAATAGACCTGAATGCAACATGTATGTTAGGGAGGTTACTGATAGTTGCAGCTGGTTTGCTCCATTTTTTACATAGCTGATGACTGAAGTAAGTAATTTCAGTGTGATTTTATGAATTTTTTATGATTTTATTTTCAGTGTGATTTTGGCAGAAAAATGTACCAGTGGTATTTAGTATTTAATCCAAATGAATTTTTGAAATAGTAATTCTGTGGCTATTCTGTAATTCCAGAATGTATGGATAATTGATGCAGTTATCTAAGCTGATGAAAGGAAAAAAAAGCCAAGTTAAATAAGATCTCTTCTAGTCAAGCTGGCAACATAATAGCTATTTTCAAATAAATGCCTCTTTGGGACATATTTTGTGTGGAGGAAGGAGAGGGTGCCAAATGGGATCTAGCTTAACTCACTGGTGTCACCCAGTACAGTATAGGGAAGAAATGGTCTCATGTTGAAATATTCTTGTTTCTTCTTCAATTTTCTCAGATGCATCAGGATCTGAATATTGCCTTTCTGATCTCTCCTGGATATTTTGCATCTGTAAAGATCTGCAAATGTGGTGCTGCACAGCTTCCAATTCAGTTATTAGCAACTCATAAGCTTGGGCACAAAAATTTTGGGCCAATGTCAAAATGCACTGTAATCCATGCTAGGAATGAGGTGGAAAGACAGTAAAAACTGTTTCTGATGGTGATCCATTTAAAGCATATTAATGCTGATCTTCACTGTGGTCCAAATATAGCTGCCATAAGTACTAGAAAGGTCACTGTGACATGGGGCTTTTAAATAAATGCTGTAAACTAGGTGGAAAAGGGGACATTTCATAAGAATCCTGTTCTTATCTCACCGCTCTTGGAAAGCCCATTAGTGCCCTCCAAACCAAAAGAGGTGGGGTTTCTTTTGTGGCTTCCAATGTAAACAAATCAGTTTTTATACATGTTCTGCTTCTATAAATTGGAGTAAGTTGTTTATACTCTTTGTATATTTTCCTTTCCCTCAGTACAAGCTTTTATTTTAAAACACTGCTGACAGCAGTTTCCACTTGAAAACATGTTGGTTTTTTTGTTTATCAGCAAAACTGAGAAGTGACAGCAAAAGTTTTATTGGGAGCAGAAGAACAATTGTCTTACAACTCCTTCAGTTTTCTTGGGCCCTCCCTTTCTAAAATATCTGAAGTATCTGCCAGATCTTCAAAATTCAACTATGACTTCAGCATTTTAAAAGTTTAATTGGCTTGTTTTAGATTATGCTTACAGTAAAATTTTAGTAGATGTTCAACAGTGAATATTTTCAGAGTCACACAGTGAGCACAGAAATCTCATACATGGAGCAAAGAAGGAGACTATTACAGTAAGATGTATTATGCAGTTGCAGAAGGCAAATCATTACATTCTTTTCACACCTTCTGTACTTCATTTTTCTATAATCTACATGTTTTACTGACTTCTTTCTTCATCCTGTCCCCCTATTTCTTATCATCAAGGAACTGCAGAAAGCAATTGATAACCGCAAAGCTATCATCTTATCCATCAATCTGTGCAGCTCAGAGTTTACTCAGTCTGACAGCGAAGAAAGCAAGAAGCTCCAAGAGCGCCTCTCTCAGATGAACGTCCGCTGGGATCACGTATGCAATATGATCGAAGAGTGGCGCTGCTCACTGCAAGATGCATTAATGCAGTGCCAGGTCTGTATTGTGTCTATTTAAATTGCCAGCATCTAACACATCAAAGGTGCAAACCATACTGTTATCTGATGTGCTTTATTGTCCAGTCTGGAACTTGCACATGCAAGACAAAATACGACTTCAACAAAGGGATTTCTGGAAGACACATGTGCACTACCTTGAAGTATATGTTTCCAGCCCAATATTTTCTAAGTTTGTCATTTCTTGAATATTATTTTCATATACTATTCTACACTTTCTTGTAAGTTATAGAATTTAGCCAGCAAGACCTATTATGGGATAAACTGAAAACATAAATTTGACAGGAATTTTTCTGCTGTATTATCAAAACTCATCATTTGCAGGATTTCCATGAAATGAGCCATGGTTTGCTGCTCTGGTTAGAGAATATTGACAGAAGAAAAAATGAGATTGTGCCCATTAATCCAAACCTGGATTCAGAAATCCTACAGGATCATCACAGACTTCTAATGGTATGGCTGTAATTATCTCTTTCTTTCCCAAAGCACATAATCAGAAAAAAAGCAGCTAATCAGATTTATCTTTTTCTTCAGAGTTAACGTTGTATATTGTGTGCTGACACATAACTGTGGAACTGAGATCAGCAGCTAGCTTTACTTTGGTGGAGAATACCACCCATCTCCATCAGTAGCAGAACTAGAGATCTAAAAACTTGGGCAGCTATGCTGCTGTCTATGTTGCTGTCATTTTTCTTTTAGTGTTTTGTTTCCCTCCGTGAGAATTTGCTGCAAACACCAGGAGTGTTAAGCAGCCAGAGGGTTAACTACAAGCTATTCTTCAAATTTTAAGTGAACAATTACCTATTTTGGTTACATCTTCTCAGGCCTAGAAATGTTTATTCCTTCTCTTTTCTTTCCATTTCTTTAATTTTAAGTGACTAGTTTTATGAATTCCTTGCTCTTTTTTTTTCCTTCAAAAATAAATTCCATTTAAAAAATCTGGTGCTTGCCCTTGCAATAGCAAATCAGACGTGAACTGCTGGAATCTCAGTTGAAAGTGGCGTCACTGCAAGATATGTCCTGCCAATTGTTAGTCAATGCTGAAGGCAAGGACTGCCTTGAAGCCAAAGAAAAGGTGCATGTCATTGGAAACAGGCTGAAGCTCCTCTTGAAAGAGGTCATACGTCACATAAAAGACCTAGAGAAAGCTCTAGACATTTCAAATAGTCAACTGGTGAGTGTCTTTTTATTCCTTGCTGCTTGTTGGGCACATTTCCCACTGCTTTGTATTTCTCTGATTAGTGCTGTTGGCTGTTTTTGCTGTTGTTTGCATTACTTATCAAGATAGCACACGTTTAATGTTGAATATCACAAAGAAATCATCATAATGTGAACTTTTTTGTAATTTTTTAATCCAGTAATTTTTTGCTATTTCATATAGCAAGTTATCAGTCATCTTGGTTTTCCCATTCTGCCATTACTGAGTCAGTGAATTGGCAGAGAGTATGAGATAATCATTCTAGCTGCAGTACTGAAAATTATAATATGTCAGTTTTCACCGGAAAGGAAGGTATAGTTCAGTCTGAAGGAAAAAAAAAAAAAAAAAAGAGGCTTAAAATAAAATAAATCCTGTAATAGGCTAACAAATCCCCCTGAGTTTTGAGCTGTACTGCAAATCTTCTCAAGTTATCTTGTACTTCAAGGTATTTGAGGAGTTATGCATGCAAGTTCACTAACAGTGACAGGTGGTACAAAGTAACGATTTCAAGGCTCTCTGTTAGTTTCAAACTCTACATTTTATTTATAGTCTGTGATTAGCAGAGTTCATAAATTGTGAGAACTTAGCTATTTTTGCTTCTAGTGAGTTTTTGTCTGTTGGAGTAAAATCATGATGGTTCCCACCTCTTGTGGTGGTTAAAACCCAATAAAAAACAAACTACTTTTTCTTTGTATTGTCCTTGGCAGAAAATGCTTCACCTGAAACAATTAACTTTTAACTATGTTTGTTTTTCTTCAGGGCCAACAGAGAAAACATGTAATTCCTGAATCTTGTAAAAATTGCTAACAAATATTAACTGCTCTTTTTGTTTGTTTTGTTTTCCTTTGGAAATAACTCAGCAGAGATTTCAGTCTGGGATTGTTGGGTTTTTTGAGTTTGCTTGCCTGAACAGATGGTCTGATCTCCATTCCTTCTGAATTTAGGATTTGTCCTCATGGTCCTCTGCTGATGAATTAGACACGTCAGGCTCAGTGAGTCCTGTATCTGGACAAAGCACACCAAGCAGACAGAGAACGGTAATTTTAAGTCATCAACTTTCTACCATCTACTAGGTGGGAGCTCTAGATATCTACAGTAGCTCTAGACAGCTGAAAGGCACCCCATCTCACTTGATAGGAAAGGAAATGACCTAAATGAAGAAAAAACACAGCTGCTTTCCCTGACCCTGCTGCATATCCCATCCTGCATGAAATCAGAATTGGTAAATACTATCTAAAACCAGGGCTGTCAGTGTGGTTGGTTTACCATGGTATGGCATGTCATGTCTCTTGTATTTTGCTCTAGTGATGGCAGCATCCCAAAGTCTGGTCTTGTCTGGTATAATCAGTCCTCCATTTCTGTTTGGCCTTCTCTTCAGAGAGCTGCTTCATCGAGAACCTCAGTAAGAATTTCTTATTGAGACTTTTGATGAATGGTTAAATAGAGCTGAAGGGCATACAACATTGTTCAAAACAGCTAGCTGAACAGGACCTAATCAATGGCTATGATGGCAGCCCTGGAGTTGCCTGTTTACATCGCTGGTACAAAATTCAAGAAATGTAGCAAATACATGCCTAGTACTTAACACTTCCATACTCTAAGCCCGAAATTGAACTGCAATTATTTTGTCTTTTTCTGCAATTCTATTGGTTGATTACTTCACTTTTTTCTTTAGTTCATAAAAAAAATCATAATGTTTTGTTTATTTTTTTTTCCATTTGCACTTTTTGTAAAGCCCCTGAGTTCTGTCTTGATAAACTATATGGCTCTTGAGTTTTTTTTTGTTTTTTTTTACATTCACTAGTTTCCTTTTAGATTCTAGTATCAGAATGTAAAGGAATACTGGCTTTTCAAACCACAACAAATAAAGAACATAAATCTTCACACTTTATTACGGAGGTCAATTTTTTCAACATTTAAATTTGAACTTAAATAATTAATAAAAACTCTGATATCACAGTTGTAACTAGAGAATTCCTGGTCGTAACAGGAAATGGAGAAGCATCTTACCATAAAATCTTTTTCTAAAAAGGGCATCAAATTATAACAGACTTTGTCTTAACATTTTAACAAGCATTTTCCTATCTCTAATTTGTTAATGTTCATGTACATGACTACATTTTTCAATTTTTGTTCATAATGCATAGCTAAATTTCATGACTCCCTAGGCCATACAACTAACCCACAGTTGGGTCTGTTTTTCAGACTTCTGGTTTTTTTTCACCTACAATTTTGGAGACTGCAGTGATGTTTTAGAATTTCAGTTCCAAATATGCTGATGCTAAATAAATAAATAAATGCTAGTACCAAATTTCCATCAGATTGATAGTCATCTAAATGTGTTAAATATTCCAGCAATTCCAGGTTCAGTAATGCACCTACTGTTATTTGACCTTATGGGGAAGGTGATGGAGGAGAGGCCAAACACTAGAGGGAGGCCTTTTGACCTTATTTTTATCCTTGAGAATTATTAATTTTAATTTTTCTGCAAATGCATTTTGGAATATCAGTATTTCCCTATATTCCACTCAATTTCAGTTTCACATCCCAAATTATTTCAGCTGAATTGCTAGTATTTTTTTTTTTTTTTTTTAATTCAGAGTTCCTGGTTGTAAATTGAATGGCTAAACTCTTATTTGTTTCACTGTGTATGCTCCAGTCATTTTCATACTCAGGAACAAAGAAAAGCCAGTTTCCTTGGTTCATGGGTATCAATCACTTCATTTGATTTATTTTTATGTTTCCTTTGCTGCACTTTTAATTTAATTTCATCAGTAGCTTGTCTTTATTTGCCTGGACTGAACATTCTTCTTTCTTTACCCCCTGTTCATTGCAAACAGCCACGGGGCAAATGTAGTCTCTCACAGCCTGGACCCTCTGTCAGCAGTCCACATAGCAGGTACCTTATTCTCCTGGTTTCCGCACTCTTTTCTAGAACCCTAAGAGGATGATGGAAATTGGCCGTGATTCTTATCTGTCCACACTAAGTCTGTCAGGTGGACAGGACTTAAAAAATTGCAAAACTTCCCTTTTATTATTAGTTTGGCAAAAAGCACTCGCAATTACTCCATATTCTTTGTTAACAGAAATACTGGCTAATCCTTGAAAATCTACAGCTTTTGCTTCCCGGGAGTGACATGCAATAGACATTTAATTATTTTTCATGTGGTGAGTCTGTGTTTGCACTCAATGCCAGCAGGTTCATGGCAAACACTTTTCATCATCCTCTTTACCTCTAGATATTAAATTAAGGCAGGTAATAGGCCAATATTCTAGAAAGCACAAAACCCACAGATTTGGATGAGACATACTAACATCCTTTTTTTTCCTCCCCTGAAATGTTTTGTCCAGTTTGTGGGTTGTACCTAACATTCAAAATTAAAAGTCATAATTTGAGGGGTTTTAAACGTGGGGTCACTTCCTCTCCCTGTCAGAAGACTGCAACATAATGTGCTAATACTGCCATGACTCTTGCCTAGTGTTTGCATCCGTGTATTGCTCTGGGAGCAGCACTGCCCTATCTCTGTCTGACCAGTAGAGAGCAGACGTGCCGCTACAGCTTTTTGCTTTCCACCTTGTTTCCGGCAACCAGTCATCTCTGCAGCTAACACGGTGCTTCTGCATTCTTTGTTGTTGTCAGTGTGATATGTGTACCTTCACTCTTTCACTGATCAAATCACTAGCCTGTAGAGCTACAGAATTAAAAAAATATATAGTTCTAGTAAAAAAACAGGCATACATATGCACTATGTATAAAGTGGAACTCATTTGTTATTCCAGCATCTTAGGTGTTGAAAGGGGAGCCTAAAACAATCAGAAAGTATGAACAAGATATATTTTCTCTTAAATATAAGTCCTAAATCTCATTTATTCTCCATATAACAAACATGAACTACATTTTAAACATAACTCCCATTGAAGCGAAATATTTGAGGTCAGAAAGAAAGCAACATGATATTTAATGTAGTGACTGAGCAATAACTAGGCAGAAAAAAATACCTTGAGATTATTATTTTTTCCATAAGCAAAATAAATGTTTTACTCATCAAAATATAAATGAAATAAAGAATAAAACTACTTACATTTGGATGTTCTCATAAACAATTATTTTTAAAAAATTGTTTGCACTATAAGTCTGGTTAGCTACTATGAGTGGTGTCATGGTTGCAAAACCACATAACAGCAAGTAGAACAGATAAAGCATCTTTCACTGCTTCCACCGACATTAAGATGCTGCCTTGTTTTTAGGGATTTTTTTTGCCTATGAAACATAATGAAACCACATAGAAAATAGGTGACATACATACATACCATCTCTCTGTCTGAAGGAGAAAGAGAATTTTTCCAGTTCCAGTCTGCTATGAAGCTTGGCATTTTGTTTCTTACACAGAATGGGAAAAGGGAAGAGTGGGGCTTTACTCTGTAGCCATTAACAGCTAGAAGGAATGGAGAGTGTCTTTGGCAGATAAGCATGCTTGCGCTAGCAACATTGTACTCAAGAAACATTGTGTGCGCTCTTCCGTTCTCCTGTATGGTCCAACAACCTACGCCAACCTGTTGAGAAGATTTCTGGCTGTAGGTGTGAGCAGCTGTCTCAGTGCACAGCTAGCAATGCTTTGCAGCTTTGAGATCAGTCTCTATTCTAGCAGTGACAATGGTGCGGCACCTTTCAGATCAAGTCTCTCCAGCACTGTTTATTAACACATCGTGTAGCAATACAAAACAATGTTCAATTTGTCATTCAGACAAGCATGGAATACGAATGAGTCACTGCTGAATAGGAAATTTAATCAAATGCGCAAGCCAGACAGGTTGTGGTTGATGTATAATGTGGTTTTAACTGATAAAGCAGTACAAGCTGTCACTGTGTTCTTTAATATTTTGACATGCCTCTGATCAGAGTACTTCGTGTTTGATCTTGCACTGGATCAGCAAACCCTGTTAGAGTTTAGTATACAGGAGAACTAAAGTCAGTTTTAAAACGTTTGTCACATAGGAGGTTTTGATGGGAAGTTCATTTAAAAATTAGAGGGCTCATGTTTTGTGTATAACAAGAGTGCTATCACTTTGCCTTTCCATTATCACAGCAGAAAAAAAAAAAAAGCCCTATGTAGTGTGATGCTAAGCAAGGTATAAGTTACACTGTGGATTTAATGAAACACTCATTCAAGAGGTATTAGTACTGCTACGCTAAGTGGGAAAAGCAAATCCAAGAAGCAACTCCTCTTCCTTCATCAGCTTAATAGAGCTGTCGTAAATGCATACCTGGAGCTGTGCCTGTGGATTTTTTGAGGTAGTTAAAATGTTAAAAAGATTAAAATAATTGTTCAGTTTGCTCAGGACTGTTTACATTGTCTCTCTTGAGCAGCTCTATTCATGTCTTGGCGCCACAGTGCCAACCTCCGTTTCCTGCTCTCCCCAAGCCTTCCCAAATGACTAGTGGATGTTTAAAGGTCACTTGCCGTTCCTGGGGCAGATCAGGTCAGAGAACTCTTCAGGGCTTTGGCCACAAAATGGCAGTCATTGCCACACAGTAGTTCAGATATGAGGTTTTCACTTGGATTGCCATTGTTATTCTCCCTGCTCTCTCCCATATTCTCACTTAGTGTTTGTTAAAATTTTTTTAACTACCTATGATATGAACACTTGTCTTTCCTACAGGGTAAGCCAGTGTGAGATTAGGGTGATGTGATGCTGAGAGGTAGCCAGAGAAGTCATAACTCAGCCAACCGCAGTCACTTCTAGAGAGTCTCAGGCCAACAAGAGGAATCATTGCATGCTCTTAAGGGCGGAACATCATACCACCTCATAACTTTAGCAAGCTCCATCTTAAAAAAATCATCACCAATGAGACCAGTTTCTTTTCACAGCTATTTTATATCATTAACTTTTAGCTATTTGCCAAACAACATCTCTAGATTTCTTTCTTCATTACCTTCAGTGTGAATTTCCAAATGTATAGCAGGTTTTATTGCTACCTTGCATACTGTAATCTTAAATTCTTTGATCTACTTCTGTATCTGACTACCGAAGTTGTCACCTACTTTTCTTTGTATTACAAGCCAATCCTATTTTGTATTTACAAAGACTTTCATCTTCCATCATTCTAGAAATTAATTTTGCTGTTCTTACATTTTGTGCAGCACTCTTTTCATAAATGTATTAAATTCAGACTCATCTCTGATTAACTCCAATAATAAGATTCTACTATCCCAGTAGTGCCTCTCATTATAAGACTGTTGTCTGCTTACCACTAGTCGCTTCCCCATTAGACTCACTTTATTTATTCCTATCGTTTGCTTCAATGAAAAATTCTTCTGTTATAATCTTTCAGATGTTTTCTGCAGTCCAGATGGATTAGTTCAACCATATATTTCTTGTCAGAATAAATAAATAATAATAATAAAATAAAATCAGTCATCTTTAAATGCAGGTACTCATCTGAGATGAAATTGAAGTTCAGTTTGCCCATCTGATCTACAGCCTGGTAAATTAGGTTCTCCTCTCTTGAAATACTTCAGAAAGAGCTTCAATTTCTCTGACATTGGAAAAACTCCCACAGTAAGGGTAACTATTGGTTGCACTTCTGAGGTTAGTTAATGAGAAGCTTACAGTTGACCAGGTCTGCAGCTGTGCCTCCCACTTTCTTTAGTTAACAGGAATTGCATTTGGAGGAAGTAGCAGGTGGTCTTATTTCCTTCCCTTCAGAAACAGCAGCCAGTGTGACAAATGGTGGAGCAGTCTGAAGAGAGCAGAAGATGCAAGCTTAAGAGAAAGAAATTACATTTTTCTCAAAAATAGTATACTTCAGTACTTCAGCTTTCCCTTCTCCTGCTGGAGTAAATAGGAGATTGGGCCCTTCTCTATAGTGATCATTTTTTGTTAACAGTGTATGTATATTTTTAACCTTCTTTCCTTATCAAATCCATTAAACACTCTAAGTTGAACATTCAATTTTTCAGCTAATTGTGTCCATTACAGACGAGTACCTGCAATAAACAGAGGCAGTACAGCACTTGAACTCTTTAGAACTCACCCTCTGAAGATGTTTTCATAATGTTTCATTATTTGTTGAATTTTTTCTACCCAGTATCAGAAACTGTTGTTCAGCACCCCCTACTTCACTGCAGAACAAGTGTTTTGAAATACTTTGCCATAAACTGTTATTTTTTGAAAGAAAATCCATGACCAGCTGTGCAGTTCACACATACTTTCACTCTTTCTTCCTGTTTGTAGTCGTGGTGGTTGGTTTCTTTTGGTATGAAGAAAATTCAGACTTTACTCATTATGAAACAACTGTTACCAACTACAGAAATATAGCCTTTTTAATGCTTGGAAGGTAATTAAGCACTCCTTGTTCCCTTTGTTCCTACCTCAGCCCATTGACTTTCTGGCTTGGCATTCTTGGACAGTAGAAGTCCCGATCTAATTGAACTTTAATATGGAATGCTCTGATGCTGTTAAATGTGCCATATCCTTTCAACGTGTTCTTTTTAATATGTGATCTTGCTAATTCAATCAGCAGCTTTCCATCTGGGCAACAATAATGAGGATTATTGTATGCAATCTTTTGTTTTGATCATCACTCCTTCCTGGGATATTTAAGTCAAGTTAATCATTTAACTTATCCAAGTTTTTTTTGTTTTTTTTTTTTTTTTGTTGTTGTTTCTATTGATCATAACAAACTCTATGAAACTGTCTGGCTTTCTTGGAGCTATCATAATAGGATGATACACAAGTATGAACAAGACAAAAATAGTCTTATTTCCTGAATGTGTGTGAAGGGAGCCTGATATAGTTTTGAAGTATCCAGTCAGTTGAGCAAATAGATTTTAACTGCTGATTCAGTGCAAGATTCAAAATACAGCGTAGTTCATACAAAATGAATCCCTACTGCCTGGAGATGGGTGTATTAATTAACTGAATATTGACATAACTGGATCTTGTTTCACTATATACTGAGGAATATAAGGAAATGAATTTAGAAACTTCTGCAAACCAAATGGAGTTGCCATTTTAAATGAGGAGGATTGTTTTTTAGGCAGTGTGTAGTGAACATATGTGACAAGCATGTCCCATGGTTTATTTTCTATATTGCAATGCTTTAAGTGGAGAGTCTTCCCTATAACTGATGAAGGGGCTGCAGTGTCACAATAGCGTTGTGACACCACATTATTCACCATCCTGTAGTGAATATTTGATGTTTTTTTATCCAGTCCAGAAATATGAGATCTCTTAAGACTGTTGGGGACATAGAATGTTCAGCGAGAAATGCCTCTGCTATTTTCAGTCAGTGCGTACAAATCCTAAACCAGCCTTCAGTGACAGCTGAGTACCCAAGGGCAACCTCTGCTGCGATAATGTTTTACTCACCTGTCCATTTTCTTTTATCAGGTCCATAAGAGGTGGCTCAGGTTCCTCCCCTTCTGAGGCCGGGCCAGCATGGCAGCACCCATCCTTCTTCCTCAGAGTCATCAGAGCTGCTCTGCCACTTCAACTCTTTTTGCTGCTCCTGATCGGGCTGGCTTGCCTGGTGCCAATGACCGAGGAGGACTACAGCTGTACAATGGCCAACAACTTTGCCCGCTCTTTCCATCCCATGTTAAAATACATGAATGGTCCGCCTCCATTATGAAGTTGTGAGACAGCAGGTGATCTTGCCGGAGTAGTAGTCAAGAGGCAGTATGGTTTTAAAAAGCAACAGCATTCAGTGTGGCAGCTTTACATATCTGCTGTAGTCACCACCATGTCCGTATCATTTTCTATTGGCACTCAGTTAGTAACACCTCAGTACATCAGTTCCAAACTGCAGAGCATACTACCTGAGTAGTATTGTTTCAGTATTCACATCCTAGGCACCAAGGAGGATGTGATGCGTGTGAGGGAAATGTCCTTCTGTCCAGCATTCTGGATCTTTTAGCCACTTTATACCCAGGTCATTGCCCTGTACTATGCATAGCCAAGAACTGGATACTGTAGATCCTTTCCTGTGTGCTGCTCTGTATGAGCCATTAGCCTGTCTTTATTAATTGCCCTCTCAGTATCTACAGTATACAAAATAGCCAATGCTAAAGAAATTTTAGAGCATTTGTAAACATACAGTTTTAAAGGATCTTGTATGGCAGTGTATTATCCCCTGTGATTGCTGTTTTGGGCATGGTGTTCTAACCTTTGCTTTGGATGTACAAGGTGTAAATCTGTTGAGCACTTTTTTAAAGTTTAAAAAAATGGATGTAATAAATGAGATCATAAAAGGTTTTATGAAGAAAAATGTTGAATGTCATGTTGAAAAACAAAGAACATATTTATGTATGTACAGTTTGCTAAGCCAAGTTTTGTTTGTATTAATTTCTTTGCATTTATTATAGATACCATAAAATATTTTGTCTACGTGCTTTTTAAGGACAACTATGAAAACCTTTAAGTTTAGAATGAGATATGTATGGTATAAAGAAAAATAACTGCACTTCTAAAAATAATTAAAAAATGCTGTAACAAATTAGCAGTATTGAGTATATGTTAGAATAAGATCATCTGGATAACGTGTTAAATGGTGATATACATGGGAAAGTGTTATATCTACTGTAGAGTACCGCTAGTTGAACTTTCAGCATTTAGAGGAGCCAAAATAAAGCTCCCTTATCAGATAAGAGTAACATTTTCCTGAAAAGGATATTGTATGTCAACAAGGTGTCTTCAGTGTCTGAGACCTAGGCTTGGATTGATACAAGTATATATTCTTCTCAAGTCTTAGTTTCCTTCACTGATATTCAGAAGTTATGCTGTCTATAATCACTGATTCTGAGTAGACAAAGGTAAATAATACACTTCTAAAGTATAAAAATGAGCTGTTATTTGCAAAAGGATTCATAAAATTGACCTTTCCTCTCTTTTCTGATATCATTCTCTATGGTAACATAATTTATGGGAATGGTAATCAGTGCACTTACATTAGTAATTTCATAGTTAGCTCACTTCAGAACTGTTAGTCCAGATTTCTGTATTCTTTTGACATTCCTTCACCAGCCATTCCCTGGTTTTGATGGCTGACTTTTTGTTGGAGGGTTGTTTTTATTTATTTTTTTTTAAAGGAAAGCATTATTGATAGTGAAAAGACTAATTTAGTGAGAAGGTTGCCTCCAATTCCTATTTTCCAGTCTATTGTTTGTGATCTCATGGAAGGAGATATTATCTAAAGGGTAGTAGATAAACTGTGATTATCAAACTACGAAAGAGAGCTTGATCTGCTGAAGGAAGCAGGAAAAAAATCACAAGTGAGACCTGTGTTCATTTCTTATAGTATTTAAAAACTGAGGGAGAGGCTGGGAGGTTTGAAGGCAGCTGTTTAGGAGGAGGAGGAGAGTACAAGGAAAAGAGTTCTGTTTCAGTGATGTCAGATGCAATTTATAGAGTACCTTATCAAAATATAAAGGGTAACACCTGGCATGTTTGAATTGCAACCTGACATTTGATTTTTGCCAGCTATTTTGCCATTCTGTAGTCCCTGCTTCCTGAAATATCTAATTACGTGCACATATGACCCATTCAGAACTGAACTTTTTACCTTTTGACACAGCATCTTCCTTCTCTACAGCTCTCTCTAATTCCAGATAGCAAGACGATACTGGTAGTCTAGAAGTGCTGCGAAGCCCTACACTTTATGGTGCAGCGGTGTGAACTGCTTGCTTGTTTTAGGTGGTGGTGTTGACCATTGTCCTATGTGTTCCTCCTCGACTCTCACCCTTGCCCTGCAGCTCATACCTGAAACATAGAATGGATAAAAAGGAGTGCCCTGCTTAGTGAAGGTTATCAGGGGAAGCAGAATTGTTTTTTTTAGTTGCTGTTTATTTATTGTACTCAGCTTTATCCTGATTATTTTGATTTCTTATTGCATTTATTGTCATTGGAAAAGATTTTTGGGCAAACTAATTTAGTGTAAGAGAGAAAGGGTATGTTGGTTCAGATGAACATATTTATGTAAAATTCTTTCCATGTTGATTGCCCAGGGAGAACTGAATCCCTTGGTCAGCTGTCACAGCTGTTTTTGCATTTTTTTGTCATTATTACACCACTTTTCCATGTTTTCTCCTTCAGCCAATATTGCTGTTTCATCTACTTGCATTTTGCTTGTCATTCGTTTCTCTGTAGATTCCATTTATCTCCCTCTGCCCCTATCATCTGAGTCCTATGTCATTCACCTACTTGATTTCAAAAGAGAAAATCTCCATCTGACCACTTAAACTGGTTTGAGAAATAGGCTCCTCAAAAAGGAATTTCCCAGCCCTGAGCTGATTTCATTATGAGTTCAAATGTGTTTTTTTCAGAACTGGATATTGATCCTCAAAACTGGCATGAAGCAGTAAAAACTGAAACAAATGCCCAGGCACTTCACAGGTTCCCATTAAAGCAAATTTCATCCAATGAATACGTGACTTGGAGATCTATCTTGAGCTGCAAAGCCAAGCATGTGATATCAACATATGCATTGATAACCATATCATGAACTAGGGGAAATGAGGCAAGTTTACAGGGAAAAAGCACTCCCAGAATATCCTCAATTATTGCAGCCTGTGGCATTAGCCAACTTTGCGGCCTGGGAATCTTCCTGTCAACATTAAGTTGCTCTTTCTGCCTATCTCTGTCTCACTGGGAGGCTGTCATGGAGGACTTGGGTTTAAAACTTTTTTAAGAAATGCATGAATTTGAGATGCCCTGTCTTTAGTCTGCAGTCATTTACCCTCTTTCTAAAGCGGACGACCAGTTTACAGATTGGCATCTATAAACAGACAAGACTGAATTCTGGTAACATGCTTTGAGCCTTGGCTGCAAGACCTGGGGAAAAGTGATATAGAAGTCGCCAAACTCTGGGACCCTTCATAGAATCATAGAATGGTTTGGGCTGGAAGGGACCTTTAGGATGATCTAGTTCCTACTGCCCCTGCTGTAGGCAGGAACACCTCCCTATAGACCAGGTTGCTCAAAACCCCATCCAGCCTGGCCCTGGATGCTTCCAGGGAGGGGGCATCCACAGCCTCTCTGGGCAACCTGTTCCAGTGTCTCACCACTCTCATAGTAAAGAATTTCTTCCTAATGTCTAGTCTGAATCTACTGTCTTCCAATTTAAAACTATTTCCCCTTATCCTGTTGCTACCTGCCCTTATAAAAAGTCCCTCCTCAACTTTTCTGTATGCCCTGTGAGGTACTGGAAGGCCACTATAAGGTCTCCTCAGAGCCTTCTCTTCTGTAGACTGAAGAGTCCCAGCTCTCAGCATGTCATCGTACAGGAGGTGCTCCAGCCCTCTGATCGTCTTCGTGGCCATTCTGAGGACTTGCTCCAACAGCTCAGTGTCCTTGTTCTAGGGGCCACAGAACTGGATGCAGTACTCCAGGTAGGCTCTCATGAGAGCAGAGTAGAGGGGAGAATCACATCCCTAGACCTGCTGGTCATGCTTCTCTTGATGTAACCCAAGATATGAGTGGCTTTCTGGGATGCAAGCACACATTGCTAGCTCATGTTGAGTCTTTCTTTCATCAACCGACACCCTGAAATCCTTCTCCTCAGAGCTGCTCTCAAGCCATTCTCTGACCTACCTGTATCTGTGCTTGGGATGGCCCCAACCCAGGTGCAGGACCTTGAACTTGACCTTGTTGAACTTCATGAGATTGCTATGGGCCCATCTCTCAAGCCTGTCCAGGTCCCTCTGGATGGCATTCCTTCCCTCTAGCGTGTCAACTGCACCACTCCTGCTTGGTGTTGTTGCAAACTTACTGAGAGTGCATTCAGTCTCACTGTCCATGTCGCCTACAAAGGTGTTCACAGCAGTCCCAGCACCAATCCCTGAGGAACGCCACTGGTCACCAGTCTCCACTTGGACACTGAGCCTTTGACTGCAACTCTCTGAGTGCAACCATCCAGCCAATTCCTTATCCAGAGGGTGGTCAATCCATCAAATTCATTTTTCTCCCATTTGGTGACCAGGATGTCATGTGGGACTGTGTCAAGTGCTTTGCACAAGTCCGGGTCGATGACGTCAGTTGCTCTTCCTTTATCCACTGATGCTGTAACTTCATCATAAAAGGCCACCAAGTTAGTCAGGCATGACTTGCCCTTGGTGAAGCCATGTTGGTTACCACCAATCACCTCATCCTTATTTTCCATGTGCCTTAGAAGGGCCTTCAGGTAGATCTGCTCCATGATCTTGCTAGGCACAAAGGTGAGACTGACTGGCCTCTAGTTCCCTGGATCTTCATTTTTTCCCTTCTTGAAAATGGGGGTTATGTTTCCCCTTTTCAAGTCACTGAGAACTTCACCAGACTGCCATGATCTTTCAAATATGATGGATAATGGCTTGGCAACTTCATACACCAGTTCCCTCAGAACCCATGGACAGATCTCATCAGGTCCCATGGATAGATGGTCTCAAACCTGATCTTCACTTACAGCAGAGTGTTCAAGCCTGGAGAAAATGCATATAGACACTGCATCTTGGCAAACAGCAGCTATTACTAAATTATATTTTGTCCCATTTTCTATTCATAGAATCACAGAATAGCTTAGGTTGGAAGGAAACTTAAAGATCATCCAATTCCAACCCCCCTGCCATGGGCAGGGCTGCTTACCCACCAGATCGGGCTGCACAGGGCTCCATCCAACCTGACCCTGAACACCTCCAGATCTGGAGCATCCACAGCTTCTTTGGGCAACCTGTGCAAGTGTCTCACCAGAAAAGTAAGTAAAGAATTTCTTCTTAACATCTAAATGGTTTAAAGCCATTCCTTCTTGTCCTATCACTATGAGACCATTTAGAAAGTCGGTTTCCTGCCTATTTATAAGCTGCCTTTAGGTACAGGAAGGCTGCAGTGAAGTCTCCCTGGAGCCTTTGCTTCTTCAAGCGAAACAAACCTGACTCCCTCAACCTTTCTTCATGAGAGAGGAGCTCCAGCCCTCTGATCATCTTCGTGGCCCTCCTCTGGACCCGCTGCAACAGCTCCATGTCTCTATTGGGTTGTGGGCCCAAGGCCTGGACAGAGGACACAGGATGTGGCCTCATGAGCTGACCACCACTCTGCTGATGCAGCCCAGGTTACAGTTGGTCTTCTTGGCTGCGAGAGCACACTGCTGGCTCATGTACAGCTTTTTGTCCGTCAGGATTCCCATGTCCTTCTCCATAGGGTTGCTGTCAGTGAGTTCTTCTCCTGGTCTGTATTCATATCTGGAATTGTCCTGACACAAGGGTTACACCTTGCACTTGACTTGCTGAATCTCATTAGATTATCATGTGCCCACTTTCTGAGCCTGTCCGCGTCCCTCTGGATGGCATGCCTTCCTTCTATCATATCAATTGCACCACTCAGCACCACTCTACTATTGGATATGCAGTGACTGCTGTTGAGGCATAACCATCGTTGCAGTTTGATGCATCTTGCAACTGTGAACCCTGCTTACTGACTTAAAGGCTTAAAGTTACCTCATAATTAGTGGGTGTTTAAGGGCATAAACTCTTAGCTCAGTAACTCCACACTGTATGGTAATACCAAGACATCATCTGCCCTATGCCTGTGCCCTGTTCCGTCAGTGTTAACAGCTTCATTCTGCAGCAGATCAATAGTCTGTCTCCATTGGTTTGCCACCCTTCCAGGTCCCCTGTAAACACTGTGAATACCTTCAGTCTGGCCTTCTCCTGCCTTAGAGCTTAGCTTTCCTTTTACAGTTGGTTATTAAACCAGGACGAACTAGTTGGGGTTGTCACGTGAACAGTCATCCCCAGCCCTCAGAGTCTTGTGCTTTTTGTGGTTGAGAAATCTATTTATAACTGATAGCATCTCTCAACATGATCATCGTCATGTGCATCTGAGTGTGTGTTCAAAGGCACAAAGAAACACATTGCTCATGGTCTTCAAACTACAGATGCTATCAGGATTTAGTGAGTTTAGGAGGATTCTGGGATATAAGAGCAGAGTTAAAAAATTCAAGTTGTGAGCAAGAGATGGAAAAAAATTGTAACAAAATACAGAAATGAAGGTAGAGAAGAAATAAAAGAGTATCAACTTTCATGCTTACTCGTGCTTCCTGTTTAATATGGTATTTAACGCAATGGGTTTTGGAAAGCAAAAGAGCAGGGGGTGCCACACAGAGGTAAGGTTTGCGTTTAAGTTGGGTAGCTTGACTATAAGATTGTACAACTCTTGCAGCAGTTAGTTGCAGACTTCATCTGAAGAAGTTTTTGCATACACGGGGGAGGGGGAGAGCTGGAGGAAAAGGAGTGTTTATCTTTGGGCTTGGGGACAAGAGGTTTCGCTACACAAGGCTTCTGTCCAATGAGCTTGATATCACCTCACTAGTCTAGGTACTGGCTAGCTGTTTCTAACCTTGGCAGCAATATTGTGAAATGCACTGTTGCAAACTGAATTCTGTTACTGTGCTATTTGGCTTAGAGCTGGGTCTTGTTATGATGGGAAAAGAGGAAATGGTTTCAAACTAAAAGAGGGGAGATTTAGACTGGATATAAGGAAGTTTTCTTTTTATAAGAGTAGTGAAGCACTGGAACAAGTTGCCCAGAGAGGTGGTGAATGCCTCGGCCCTAGAGACATTCAAGGTCAGGATGGATGGGCTCTGAGCAACCTGATCTAGCTGTAGGTGACCCTGTTCATTGCAGGGGAGTTGGAATAGATGACCCTTAAAGGGTCCCTTCCAATTCAAACAATTCTATGATTCTGTGGCACAAAAATGAAAAATCTATATTTGGGAGAAGTTGTGTTTGTTTTTATAATGTTAAAAGTTTTGGAATATTCCAATAATATTCCACAATAGAGCATTATATGGGAATGACTTAGGGGATTAACTTCTCTTCCCAAAAAGTGATAGATAAAAATCTGTGAAACAAGATAAAAGGAAATGAGTAACTCCAGGCTTAAGCACTGAAGACTTGTAATAGATTAAACCCTGATTAAGTGATAGGAAGCTGAATTACATTAAATGATTGCCCTAAAAGCAGACAGGAACTGACCAGCTGTGACTTTTATTGTTTACTTAATATAGTGTTCATAAATAGAAATGGTCGAAACTGCTTGGTTGAGTAAAAACCTATTTAAAGACCTGTGGCATAACATAGGTTTGATCTCAGTGAGATCTGAAGAAAACAATGACGTGTTCAGTTTTTGGAAAAGTGAAGAGGCTTTAGGAAATTGTTGTCCACTTCCTGTACCGGAAGTATCTTGGGAGAAGAGATCTGAACCAGTGAGCCTGCCTCCCTCCAGTGGGATGGTGCAGATGTGGACACAGTGTGTACAGAGACTACTCAGGTCAGGCTCTTTGTGTTTTCAGGCATGTAACTCCTGCAAGACAGCTTATTTTAATGTTGTAATTGTGTTCTTTTTTTCATTCCACTGTTTTTAGAAAGGATGTTTTAAACAACAGCTGGGAGGAAAGCTACCAGTGTCCACCTTTTATGCTCAAGCATGTGAGCAATTTGTGTTTGTATTATTCTCTTTATAAATATTTCAAGCCATTGTATCAGAGTCTCCTGACCGTTGCACTGCAGGTTGAGCCACATGGCTGCAATTCAATTTTAACTCCTTCTGTAAAACTCGAAGCATTGTGCAACCAAGTGTGCAAACCATGGGATAAGGCAGGGGGAAAAAAAAAAGCACTAGAAAAAAGCATGATGCTGTAGCATGGTGGTTGAGATAGAAAGAAGAAATTGCAGAGCTGAAGTTTCCTTTCTGATGTTTAGGTTTAATATAAATGAAAAATAATCCTACAAAGGCAGACTGGAACTCAAACTTTTCTGCTTTCATGTGAATGCCTAAAACTCTTAAGCATTTTTGGTATCTTTAGGCTTTTATGTACCATACCATAAAAGAGCTGGTGCGTACAATTTTTTTGCTTACTTGTAGAGTATAATGCACTTGTTTCACCTTTCTGTGGACAATGCAATCTCAGCAGGTGATTAGAAAACAAGAGAGACAGCTGACAAGGTGCAAATCTTTCTGCCTTAGAAAAGGGTGTTTGGTTTTTGTGTGTACAAGAGCTGAATATCTTATAAGCATTTGATGAAAATCTGGCTGAAATGCACATTTTTTCAGCCGTTTGAAACAGTAACATACTGGAATGGTGCACAAATGTGTAGGAATGGAAAATGGAGGATACATTTTATATCAGCCATGTCCAGCAGCAATGAAAGCATTGCAGAGTGACACCTAAATACTGCAGCACACAGTTTTTACAGGGACACGAGAGCAGGTTAGGCTTGCCTCTGCTGAGATGAGTGTCAAATGTTATTTTGGCAGTCAATGTTCCTGAAGACTTCATGTACATTTTCACATTTGGTCCTCTATATCTGCAGGATGTCGTGGTGAATGACAATAATTTGAGCCTGACTGGGCATAAAACAGACCATGTAGGCAGCACCCCTCTGTGAGCATTCCTTCTCTGTGCATGTGCTGATATGTCTTATTTTACGTTTGGATTTTTCTTTCCTCTTCACTATTTGTCTAGTGGAGATAAACATTGTAAAACAGAGCAGAGATGCAAGACTTAGACAGCCTAGGAGCTTCTCCATGGGGTTTTTAATGCAACAGTATCTGGATGAAAAGTTAATCATGTAATTTTGAAGAATAATCTTTACAGTTGCAACACAGTATAACTAAATTTATTTATTTTGTTTGTTCGTTTGTTTCATTTGCTTCATGCTCCATCTTTCCTGGCTGTAGTGGAACAGCTGTGCAGAATGGTCACAAGGCTTTCCTTAAAGAGGGAGCTTGAGACTGCCACTGAGAACACCGTGTTGTAGCCTGTGAATAAGCTGATAGTCACAGTTTATTGCAAACAAGGAGATTGCCTTAACTAACAGGAAAGTAAAAACTATCCGGTATGTTCAGTTATACATTAACTACTCCATACCTTTCTGATTACTTAAATAAAATAAAACGTGCCAGAACAAGACATGCATCACTTGCACGTTTGGAAAGAAAGAAAGTAGGTATGTGGTGGGGAGCCCACTGCAAATGGCTGTGTGTATTGTCATGGGCTCCACTGAGGGAACAGCATCTGGGGAAGGCAGCTATTCAGCTATTCTGCAAGGGCTCATGTATATATAGAGAGAAGAAAAGTGATGGGCCCAGCAATGATGAGGCATGGATTTCAGCTCCAAGAGCTCTGCAGTGAAACAACCAAACAGAAAATTCTCATTGTGGCATAATTTCTCAAATGGTATCTCTGGCTCCTGGCTGGGGAAATGTGCCCAGCACCTTATAGCAGAGGCCCTTTTCCTTTTGAGTTATTCCTCTGGTGGACCTAAGCATGGTAATATCTCAGTAGGTGAGCCAGCACTGGGTCAGGGAGTGGACTAGACAGTCCTATGACTCTGTATGGTCACACTGTTCTCTGGAATGAGAGGAGTAGAGGACTACCTAATCTCATTTGTTATGAACTGCCTTGGTTCTTTAAACTGTCATCATTTTGGCAGATGTAAGTAAGTATGATCAGACTGTAGTTGGGTGATTTTTATTTAAGAATGACAACTCTTTGATTTTGTGGAAGTATTCTTTTGTCCAGTTGCTTTTGTGGATTAGACATGAGACTGCTTCACACATTCAGGTTTGCACAGTTTTCAAGGAATCGTCTCAAACATGTAGGTAGCATCTATCCATAGATTTCTAAAATGCATGTATCCTTAGATATGTACATAAGACTGTTATGGACATTGTTATGTACACTCACTAAAGAATTGGATCCTTGTTGTGGAGCACAAACTCATCCTATGCCTTGCTCTCTTCACAAATGCTTAGTAACTGGAACTCACTGAATTCACTGAGTGATAACCCCACTCAGAACAAGCACAGAACAAAAAATAGATGGAAAAAAAAAATCAATATAGAGTCTGTATACTCTCTATAATACTGATATGTATATATAAGTATTGATGTGCCTCCATATGTATGTAAATGCTGTAAATCAGGCTTGGTTCTTTGCAAAGACCCAATACAGTTCTGAGAATAGTTTACAGGGTAGGGTTAATTTCAGAAAGTTTTTGTGTCATTAAAAATATCTTTCACTTATATTCACTTCTATTGCAGTTTAGTTGATTCTATCACCAGCAACAGGGCTTCCCCTCACCCACTTTTCCCTCTTCTGGAGGGGAAGAAGGGGAGGAAGTATGAAGGATGCAACCAAGATAAGGAGGGATAAGTAATTCACTACAAATGATAAAAGGAGCTACAGGTAATAAATCAAACAAATGGGAGAGAGAATTTTTGACCGTGTTGCTCGCTGCACTACTGGAAATGGAAGAGAGGTCTTTTCCCCCATCACTGTGGTATTCTACCTTCACCTGGAGTCAGAATTCACATGGAGAGTACTGGAGTTTTCTGGGGACTGTAGTTTGTCTCTTCTCGGTGTATCTTATATTATTCTTGGAGAGCAGGAACTCAGGTAAACTGACACTGCCAGGGGCTGACCAAGGAAATGCAGCTTCGCAGCACTGTGTTCCATCACTAAAAAAGCTTGCTGCATGATGCCGTGATATGGAATACTGATAAAACCAGGACAACTTTCTTTCTCACAGCTTAGACAAGATACCTTTTATCCTGAAGAGTAGATTTCACTAGGGAAAGACATGCTATTTTACTTGGTGTTAGTTAACTGATAGTAAGCAGCAGGCAGCTACATTCACACAATTTGTCTACTCAGTCATAGTCTATTTCACAAGACAAAATAAGGAATGTAAAACATATAAAATCACCGAATCATAGAATGGATTGGGTTGGAAGGGACATTAAAGACTGTCCAGTTCCAGCCCCCTTGCTATGGGTGGCATTGCCACCCACTAGATCAGACTGCCCAAGGGCCCCATCCAACCTGGCCTTGAACACCTCCAGAGATGGGGCATCCGCAGTTTCTCTGGGCAACCTGTGCCACTGCCTCACTGCCCTCTGGGTAAAAACTTCCTCCTAACATCTAATCTTAATCTTCCCTTTTACTTTAAAACCATTATCCCTTGCCGTATCACTACATTCTCTGATAAAGTCCATCTCCAGCTTTCTTGTAGGTCCCTTTATATATTGAAAGGCCACTATAAGATAAGAAGCCTTCTCTGAACAACCTCAGCTCTGTCAGCCTTTCCTCATAGGAAAGGTGTTCTAATCCAGTAATGACTTTTGTTACCTTAACAGGTCCACATTAAAGTATGTACTCTGACGGTGACTTCTCTAGTGTCATCAACAATACTAGAGACCAGGACTATCACTTTGTGAACTCTAGTTATGGCCAGTCTCTGACATTTCTAGGGAGAAAAGGTTAAATAATTAAAAAAAGAAAACAAAAAACTTTTTTTCAATTAATTAGATGCATGTGAAAAATAGTGCATTATTTATCTGGCACTGGAAAACAATAAGCAGAGGAGCAGATTTTTTAAAAACCACGCAAAAGATAACAAATGAAATAAATTGCTCTGGTTAATTATTTATTTCAACATCAAATACACCGATAAAAATTTGCACCAACTGGGTAGTCTATCAGATTTTTCATTCAGACTCTTTAGAACATTTAGGTGCAAAACAAAGAAATAAGACTCACCAAAACAAAGACATGAATAATTTTATATGCATCAGTGAAAGAACAGAATACTTCAACAAATACAGTATGGCAGCTGAGTCTATACCAAATAAAGGACTTTCCATTGAAAGACTACATAGTGCACACAAAAGCATAAGTTTTGTAATATATACAATAAGGTGATACCTAAAGTGGCTTGTTAATGAAAGTCTCGAGATCAGCAGTCTATCTCTTCATTTTCCAGGGGCACTTTCTGAAGAAACAGACTTGTAATTATAGGCACACAGGAGTACAGAGCATACTAATTTGCAAGATGGCAGCATATACTTTTTTTTTATTATTTTAATTTTTTTAGGCACATTTGAATGCAAAAGGTTTTTTTTAGCTTTTTTTTTAAAACACAGTGCAAAATGGAATAAGGCTATCTACATTTGAAAGATGAAAGAGATTGCAAGTAGAAAAAGCAGGATATTAATGTCAGGGAAATTCTCAGATTATTTGAGATTATGCTATAGTTGCAGGTGGCAGCAAAGACTGGTTCATATTACAATACGATTGTTTACATGACCTTTCTTTCATATATGCCAAATTTCTATCTGTAAAGCTATACTGTAGTTTTAGGTAGCATTGAAAAAGGCCATCTCTTTATTCAGAGAAAGAAATGCACTTTGCATAAGTTCAGCTGAGTTTGCCTTATATACAAAATCCCATTAGCTTTAGGTTGGGTTGCATTCTAGTTTTAAAGCAGGATATATATAAAAGAGCGGCTTGTATTCCTACCAAAGCCTGTGGTAAGACTCAGACCATAGTGAGGCAGAATTTTTACATTGCTGGTAGTTTGCTTCATTTTAAACATTTGGCTCAGCTCCTAAGGGATCAGTCAGCCTCAGCTGGGACAGATAGGGGCTCCAATAAAAACTCTGTTTTGGGGATGGTCTGAAAGACTTGAGGTTTTGACTCCTCCTTTTCTTTTTCTTCAGTTTAAATTGCAGCAACTTGCTGAACAGTCCTTACAATATCCTTAGGAGCTCAGTTCATTTTTACTTTAGTTATTATAATGTTAAACTATTAAACACCTTAGTGTACAGGAGAAAAAAATATTCAGGATATTTCATTCAAACATAATAGTAAATTTATCACGAACACGCACCAAGAAACCCTCATTAAAATAATTTACCCCAGTACAAATTCTACTGCCCCAACTGAAAGTTTTACCTGAGACAAAGTCTGCAAGATCGAGACATGGCTCGAACCATTACAAACCAGAGTAGCTTTTACATACTGCTGGAAAGTCAGACACCACTGGGTGCTACACATCACCCTATGTCCTCTCCTGCCTCCATAGCTTTTGGTAATATTTCAGGAACAACCATATTCTCAAGCAAAGCTAGTTCATCAGGTCTATTTCTGGCTTATGCTGGTATTACATTGCCTATGATTCTAGGGTTTTTTTTGGTTTTCTGTTTGTTTGTTCATTAAAAAAACATATAAACATTATAAAATAATTATTTAATTAGCTGTCAAGAGACATCTCTATGAATGTTTTGGTAAAAGCATTATTAGCTGCCTTGAATAGTTTTCTTTAAATTCTTTCTCTTTTTTTTAAACATGCCATATATCTTTGTTTAATATCCAGCACCGGGTATTCAGGTAGTACTGGCTTGTCAGCTGCAAATATAAAGCATATATGTATATATATAGATATATATATATATACACACATAAAATAGCATCCTGTGAAATAATTATCGAATGTCAGGCACAATTGTCTGCATACATGAGAGCATAATTCAGAATTCCAAATGAAAAAAGTTACCGCTTTTATATCATAGACTTTAATTTACTGAATAGCTATATTCAACAGTCTGATATGTGGACAATTGTCTTTTCAGATAACAATGGGAAGGTTACTCTATTCATTAAGGTGCTACTTCAAATAAAAGATCATCAACAAGTTGAAGACATAGGTCCTGAGCTAAGCAAATAAATCACTGGAAATCACTGTTTTTCTTTTTTGGGTGCCCTTAACAGTTGTCACCACATACATGGGAGGACACATTGGCTCTAAATGATTTCATTGCCAGGGCTGAGCCTAGGAGAGCATTTGTAATTATGGCTGTGAACTGACAAATTATTTCTCATGTTCTGGGCCACAGTTTGATACTCTTCCATCTGCTGCATACCACTACAAATCACACTCACCCAGTTTTGCTGGAACAATCTGTAGAGTGCAATTGTACTTAACCTGTGGAGAATCATCAGAATCTGGCCCTTTTTTTGGAGAATTACTTTCTATCAACTATTTTCTAGGCCAGATTTACATTTGATTTGATCCAATACATTTTTCTGGGATGTAGGAGGGGAGGCATTTATTTAAAACACTTTGCTTAGCAGCTGCTGAGCCACATGCTTGATCTTTGTGCCGTACAGAACACACAAGCTGCACAGAGAGCACTGAAATCTTGTAACACAAGGCTACGAGTAAATAATGATGGTGTAAGCACAGAATTGTATCTACAGGAATTCCTGTGTTCCACTCAAATTTTAACCTGCACTCATATGAGGGCATTCATAATTTTTCTAACACATTCAAAAACCATCTACTAAACATGACAAAATGTGTATTTTCTTTCAAGGCATTTGAAAGCCTTCCAAAAGCCCTTAGGTACCAAATTTGCACACACACACACATACACGCTCTTAACGAATACACAAAAATACAACTCCTTCAGCATGTTCAGAAAAAAAATGACACTATAATATGCATCAATAAAAGGCCTATTAACTTACAGTGACTGCTTCACACATTCAGGTTTGCACAGTTTTTAAGGAATCTCTCAAACATGTAGGTAGCATCTATCGCTAGACTTCTGAACTGCGTGTATCCTCAGATATGTACATGAGACTGTTATGGACATTATTATGTACACTCACTAAAGAATTAGGTCCTTGATGCGGAGCACAAACTCATCCTATGCCTTGCTCTTTTCACAACTGCTTTGTAACTGGAACTCACTGAACACAGTCTTTGCTTGTTAAACAGTGAGTGTGGTTAGACATAGGCATTCCTGTATCGCGCTAGTTGCACGATTTCCTATATTTAGTCACAGGATATTACAATCAGCATAACCTAACATAAAGGCTAAAAGGAGCATCCCCAAACCCTCCTATGGCACTGTGGCCAGCTGCTATGGAGCAGCCTGTACATGTGCTATTGAACTTCCTTACTGACAGGTGGTCGCTTCCAACCAGCTATTGAAATAGTCCCTGGTCTGTGCTAACTCCCAAATTGCACCTGAAAAACAGGTGTGCAGGTAGCACAGGCAAAGATTGTCATGAAACTAATAAAACAACCCTGGAAAATATAATAATCGGGTTCCAGTACCCAGCAACATTCTGTGACGTTTGATTTTCTAGCATTAAAGGCAGTTAAACAGCAGTGCAAACTCCCACTTTGGACAGTTTATACAATGGATAGGTTGGTCTTTTTTCTTCAGTTTCTAACCTGCATGAAAAACAATTACGCACATGTATGGAGAAAGCCAGATGCACCCTGGATGTGCAGTTCTGGAATCCTCACCATGCCCGAGGCACATCGCCCAGTTCTGGTGTCACAAATGAGGTGGATGTTAACAGTGATCTTTGAGTTTGCCCCAGCAAGAGCCGAAGAAAAGTAAGCCAGTGCAAAACCTATTGCACTGGCTCTGATAGTAGCCCTCCTCAGTCTGGTTAGGCAAGACTGCCATGAGTCATATCATCCAAACCTGCTATGCCAGTCTTACACTGGCATCCTCATCTCTACATTTTTAGCACAACAAAGTGAAGGAGAAGGAAAGATTTTTCATAAAACAGCTTTGGTCTGTGTATGTGTTCAAAGGCGTGGGTTTTTGGCTTTGTTTTCCTGGCATGATGATTTCTGTAATCACCTGGTCTGATTTAAAAGCAATTATCCATGTTATCTCTGCTTGCCATGTTGCCCATGATTTACACACTGCCAAGCAACAGAATTTTATTTCCTAGGATCAGACAAGATAGGATGCACAGGATGTAATTTGACTAGGGGCTAGGATAAGAACCTAAGAGTTTGGTCAGTATGATCTTGAAAAGGAGCTGTCTGCAGAGGCAAACAAATAAGGCAAAACAGTATTGTTCTCTATACGAAGGGCCCTCTTCCAGTTGAGGAAGAAGGGAGGCAGGAATCTACACAAACTATCAAGGCAGTCACTGGCAATGCAGTTTCACTGTGGCACACTAAGATGCCAATCAGCTTCCTGTTATCCCTCACAAAAATTCATCCAGAATCAACCAAACTGCTTCAAATTTGCAGGCAACTCAAGGACTAAAAGGGCTCAGAATTTGGGGTGGATACCAAGAAAGGCTCCCACTCAGGAAGATACAAATATGCATGGGCGTTATGGCCTATTAATTTATGGCAAAACAAATGTCACAGTTTATATTAGGACTTAGTCAATTCACATGCAAAAGCAGATTAAACACTGCAAATTTCAAATTAAGTTAGCCTGACAATCCTTGCTAGTTGTCCATAGCAATGAAATGTCTTTCACTTAGAATAAGCAATCAGTTTAGGCAAGCGCTTGACAAACACTCAAATGGAAAATACAGGTGACTGATGTCATTGGAGTGTTGACATATGTGGCACTATAGATGAAGCACGAGCTAGGTAGTACGCTGCTGGGTTTCTCATACCATTATATTTGCTGACTTCTGTTTATATTGTATTCTGCATACTCTCCTCTTCTTTGCTGTTAATGTAAAAGGACTGCAGGGAATGAGATGAAGCTGGTGCAGTTGTCAGCTGGCTCCGGTTCTCCTCTTCCATTGGCGCAGCACTCCTGGCTGCTGGCACGTGTAGGCGGTGAGCGTCCAGCATCTCCAGCAAGAGGTCGTAGAGCGGAACTACGTTTTTACACTTCATATTGTACAGGTGCTCCATCCCTTTGTTGCTGTGGGTTTTAACAAAACAGCAGTTACTTTCCAAACGTGCTGTGAAAAAAAAGCTGTCAGCTAATCTTTGTTGGGTTCATACAAATTCCACCTCGTATAAAGCAACAAAATTAACAGTACAGTTGCTGCACACTACTACAGTTTGCAGAAGACACCTTTGAAGAACAATTCAGGCTGCCCGTGAGCAATTGCATCCTAAAGGTGACTGTTTTTCTCTCCTTGGCCTAAATGGTGACCTAGAGCAAACAGACCCCTATTTTAGGCAATTTGATTAAGTGGATGGGATCAATCTTGGCTCTCCTATAGTTAACCCTAAAATATTAGATTTTCTTCTTAAAAAATAACATTTTAGCCAGTTTGTTAGCAAACACTCTCTTGTAATAGCATCCATTTGCAAAGCTATGGAAATAATAAATCACTGTGCATCTGGAACTTCCTTGGTTTACCAAACCATTAAGAAAACAAACATCAGCAGGGTGAGTATCATGAAGGCAAAGAAACTCCATAAAAAGACACACATAAAAAACCACACCTTGACGTAAAATCTGCATGTTTCAGCTCTAGGAGCTTTAGTACTGTGTAATGCTTATTCTGATTTTAATTTTATTAAATGCGATCATGAAAATTAAAATCTAGATAACAGCAATGCCTCGATATTTCATAAAAAATAAAATAAAATCTCTGCTATATCTTTGCATAGGCTTGTCATGCTGCAGATACCCTAGCTAGTGAGCAGCTACCTTCAGAGGTAATTATGTAAGGGAGAATCACCACTGAGACTACCAACAAACCACGTGCCTCAGGCCCTTCACCACTAATTAGCAAAGGGCACAGTGCTCTAGATTGGGACTCAGGAGATCTGCATTTTATCTTCATCTATAATATACATATAACGATAATAATCTCTTTTCTAAAGGGATTTGCAATCAAGCCACTTGTGAGAGGCATCTATTCAAAAGTGAGATTTTTATTAAATCTTATCTTACAGGAGACTAGAGTTTGTAGAACTAGGCTGCTATTACATTATTTTTCATGTAATCACTACCTTTCAAAAAGAATAACAAGACGTAGTATTAAAAGCAGACATTGTTTATGGCATTATCAAAACTAGACAGAAAAGAATAAAGAGAAATGGGGAAAACATTTACTCATTTCACACAATAATCCAGAATACTGTTTTGCAGGTCCATCTGTATTTATGGAAAGAGGAAAGTGATTTATCTTTTATATAATGGCAACACACGCACACACACACAGTGAAGGAAAGCACAACTCCAAGCACATGTATGCATTTGGGAAACCTCCTGCCTGCACCTGACCATGTGCTTGCTCTCACCTCATGTGCCTGATGTGAGAGAGGATGAGGAGGAGCTGAGCCAGTCGCCGGTGCTGCTGCTGCAGAGAAAGACCTGACTTAGCCATTAAGTGTATCAGAGTATCTGTGATTTTGTCCAGAACACGGTGGATATAGTCCCTCTCTTCCAGAGATTTCAAGGTGCTGGAAAGAAAAGTGTACACACCTGGAGTAGGAAGGAGAAAGAAAACCACAGAGAAAAATTACTTTGATAGTCAGACTTGCCCCCCATATGCCTTATGGTGGCCTCTTTGGCTGTGTAAAACCACAGGAGCTTCCTGTGAGCGCCCTGCTTTTTAAGGCACCACTGCAGATAAACTTCTAACCTCCTGGCAGCTGGGAAGGATGTGGGGACAGTCAGAACATAGGAAGGAGTGGCTCAGAAAAGCATGGGGAAAGAAAATAAAGCAATCCAGATCTCCCAAAAAGGACTGCTGGGAAATGGCAGCATTATATAGGAGCCTATGCACAGAATTAATCATTTCCAGTAAGGAGGTAAATAAGGAAAATAAACACTTCACAGACATGTGAAGGACACAATTTTTCCCTGAGAAAACTTTCATCCCACCCTGGGGCTTGGATTTAGCCACTGTGAGCAGAACAGGAAGAGGAAGACGATGTCTCTTCCTCACCCCATGCCCCTCGAGGTCAGGGCCAGCTGGTGGAGGTGGCATGGTTCACCTGCACCCTGCAGCCAGACCTGACCTTGAACTGCTCTTTTCTCTCGGCCACTCAGCCCCAAAACCTTGAGGAGATGCTGCTGCCACTTGAGAGCTCTGCAGAACTTACTGACCTAGCCCAGGCTGACAGCAGTTTTTTGCTATTTTCTCTGCTGTTTAATGCTTGAATTCTGGTGTCTTGCTAGGCAGTCTAGGACTGAACGATATATTACCACAACACATGTAAACAAAACCAGGGTTTGTTTATGAGCACTTGCCTCATTAAGGTCCTCCAAAGCAAACAAGGGCTTTGAAAGGCTACCTGTTTCAATACAGCTGTCTTTCATTTCTTCCTGAAAGTGAGCAACCTGAGGATCTGGACAAGAAGGAAGTTTGAAGCAGAAATCAAACCAACCTGAGACTAGCTCTCCAACAGCCGCTGGAATATATCCTAGAAAACACCCAAGCTTCCACCTCTTCGGTGCATGCAGCACATCAGATTTCTAACTAGGAAGGTCTCTACTAATCCACACATTTTTTACCTTGAATTTGTTGTTCTGGGTGACAACAGACAGACAATGCAAAGCATGTCATGCCATCACTATGCTGCCAAAGGGCAGCTGTTGCCCTCAGCACCACTTCTTTAATCCTCTGGATTGACCTAATAACTCCAGATAGATCATATTACTATCATCCAGCCTTGAATCAGCAAAGGCTTAAGTATATATGCTGATACCAATAAACATGGTCATGGTGACTTCATCGACCTGTCTCTATAAAGTACTTGACAAATCCTGTGCTTCAGATCCTCTGCATCAGCTTACAGAGCCAAGCAGCAAATTGGTATTCTCTTTGGAGAAAAGTGGTTCATGGAATTGCTTTTCATTTAGCTTTTCTTTAAAGCATCATATATAGCAAAATATGCAATGCAGTTAGAGATACTAAGAAGAAACGCACTAAGATTCCTACACACACAAACACGTATGTACTCTATCTTCTTTATATTGTTTGTATATACCATAACCGGAGGTTATACCATCAGAATTCAAGATAAGCATATCTATCCATGCATCAGAGCAGTCAAAGTACAGATTTCTTTACCATCTTCTTGATGTACCTCACCTTCTCACATCATCTCACTATGTCAAGGACCTATTACCTAGAACTACTGTAAGCTGCAAGTGGGTTTTATGATGAAGGACTTTCTGTTCTAAAAAGAACAGAAATTTGTGATTGTGAGTGCATGTGTGTGTGAGAGAGAAAGAGAGACTAAGACTTCAAAAACCAAACCAAAACAGAAGGATAATAAAAATACAGCACAGCTTCTGGAAACCAGTAGTAAGAGCTCTCTAGTTTTGCAGTGACTGTTGCTTTGAATTTGATAGAGACAGCACAATGGCGTCTTTAATCACAAAGCTTTTAATGAGTATTATTTGTACTGAAATGAATCCCCCGAAAAGGAAGAGTTCTTGGGGCTTTTCTCAGCTGGATGACAATTAACCTCCCTCACACATGTCTACTGATGACATGAGGTTTATAGATCAGTGATATCCTGTAGGGGCAAGATACTTATAAATGAATGATCAAGGAAACATTATCCTCATAAATCCCCTGTGGTTCCAAAGCAGCTTTCTTCAGCCAGTGGATGCTATTTTGCACTTATAGCAACAACTCTTACTTTCATAGGTTTGAAATCAGCAAAAGCAAAAAATCGGTCAGAAATCTGTCAGGCAGAATTGTTTCTCACCTAGGTCTGGCCCAGAAGCTATTAAAAATATAAATCAAAAAAAAAAAAAAAAAAAAAAAAAATTTAAAAAAAAAAAAAAAAAAAAAAAAAAAAAAAAAAAAGCTCTTTCAAAAAATGTAGAGACCTCAGGCAAATGCCATTCAATAACTGCAAAGAAAAATGATGATCAGTTTTCCTTTCGGCCCCAGGTGATTGCTCCTGCCTCTGGCCAGTGACCAGAAATTTCCCCAAAAGAAATACCAGCTATCCATCACACACAGACACACACACCAGAAGCAGAGCTTTGGAACAAGAGTGCAGAAAAATTGTCTTAGCAAAGTGAAATTTAACAATCTCAAAGGTCTTTCCAAGCTCTGAAGCAGAAAGAAAGCCAAAAACAGGACTGAATAGCCACCAGCTGGTTTTCCAGCTATATAACAGTATTGTAAAACATTATAGGAGACAGACTAGAGATAGCAGGGCCCTGCAAACAAGCAAAGCCTATTAGGATGTGCTCAAATGCAAAGATAACCCATCATTTCCCCCAGGGACAGCAAGACTACTGTGACAGCTGTTGGCGTACATGTCAAGGTATAGGTATGCACATATCACTATATACACTGATATATTATTGGATATGTAGGACAGAATGTCCTCTACATCTTTTCCATCACAATAAACCCCAGTTTAAGCTTTTTTACATTTAGTGTTCATTGTCACAAAATAAAACAAGGCTCTTCTTCCTCTTCCACCAAGTCCAATTGGTCTGTATCTGAAGCAAGCCAGTCTGAGAGCAAATTCAGCTCTGTACCATGCACTCATGTAATTCTCCAGTCCTCAAAATAAAGAAACTGATTAAAAGCACAATTCAACAGGAGAAGGAAAAATCAAAAGAATAAGTCACATGGAATGATGCATAAAGGAGGCCTACAGGATGACTGAAATCAGCAAAATCTTTTCATCTCTGCAGAAGTACCAGCTAGGTAAATCGTCTGCTAAGGCAGACGTGAACTATATCCTGGTCTGCAAAATGAAAACCTCTGCTTTGCACCACATAGCACCACTCCTCTTTTCAGATCCACTCAAAAGTAAAACGTCTGGCATCATGTTGCCCTTTTATGTTTCTGGTGCTTATTTTCCAGTCTCAGGAAACAGCATACTATTAGTAAACTGAATGTGCTTTGCTTTTCAGTTGGAAGACTTACTGCTGCAGCTTTAGAGGGGCACCTTATGTTTTGTTATTTAGCTGAAGACAATGCTGTCCTTGTTGTTACAGACATGCTGTCTCCTTGATATCTCAGGAAAAATTTGTCAGTAGGATAAATGTATATTTTGCTTTATAAACAAAACTTTCCATCTTTTCTACACAAACTGAGGGAGACAAAAAAAAATATTGCTAAGACGACGACATGGAAAAGCAGCAGAAAGATATTAAACAGCCTTGAAAGACATTGCAAAAAAAAAAAAAAAAAAGAGAGAAAATAAATGTCCAAGAAAAGCAATAAGCAGCTATGCCTCATCTGAAGAAACTAACAGACGCCCAAGGATTTAATAAAGAAATGTTTATGGACACTCAGAGAATAAATTCCACAAAGAGTTTTAGAATGCAAATAGAGAATGCTTTAAAACATGAAGTGTAGCATAATTGCTCCAATTCAGTTGAAGAAATTTGTTTAAATCCTGTTGAGATCAGCTGGTTTTATTATATGTTTAGCCAAAAATTGTTATTGCATTTATCTACTGTTTCTTTAGTAAAATATTTGAGTGTTTTTATATTTAAAACCATAGAAAAACAGTATGTTAGGAGGGAGACTTGAAGGTCATCTAGTTTGATTTTCTGCTCAAACAGCACTAACTTCAGGGTTAGCTCAACCTGCCTAGAGCTTAATTCAGCTGAATTTTGGTATCTCTGAGGATGGAGATCCCACCATCTATCTGGACAACCTGTTCCAGTGCTTAACCTTTCTCTCACTAGGATGAAAATTCTTCAGTTTCTCAGAGAAAAGTCTGGCCTTGCCTTCTCCATGACCTGCTCATCAGCTGTCTGAGGACAGCAGTTCAACCCTCCCTCAGCCTTCCCTTTTCCAGCTCTCTCAGCCTTTCCCCATACATCATCTACATGTGCTTCAGAGCACATAACATTTCATGTCTGTCCAGAGCTTTACCTCAGGGAGGCTGGTTATATTCCATGAAGTAAAACATATCCAGAGGACAGTTCAGAGTATCTATGGCAAATAACACACTGCTACTACACCTACCCCAAAGTATCCTATTTTTTTTTTTCATCTATTTGTCTGTTATCTATTCTGTTTCAAACAGAAAAATAAACCTCTGTTGTGCAACAGAAAATTTCTGCCTCAACTTTTGGATGTTTATTTCTATAATGTAATGAAAAATTTAAGCCAGACATTAGATATTTATATCTATATCTAAACATGTTACTTAAGTTACCTAATTCCTAAGGTCTCATAAATAACCTAAGGTTATTTAGAATGAGATCTAAAGTCTAAAAGTATGTTTCATCAAATACAGAGGATGCATAAGGTGATAGCATAGGTTTTAGATGACAGTTTATTAATATAAGCTAAAGAACGATAAATAGCCACATCTTTGACACTATTTTCCTTTATTTAAAAATAAATAAATAAATAAAAGCCAAAACCAAACCAAAACCAAACCAAAACAAAACAAGAAAGTGTAAGCTCTAATTTATAACCAGACATTGTCTCTGGATGTCTGAAGTGTGGATCCACCTACCTCAATGCCTTGTAATGAGGTCTTTAACAAGATCTCTAGTGCCTAGTTCAACACCCAGTAGCTCCAATCATCCTCCACACCAGCTGCACTCAGTGTACCAGCCTCTGATGTTAATTTGCTGAGTTCTATTCACACCACTGTCCCTTCTCTGTGTTGACATCCCTTTCAGTTGCTGCTGCCTCATAATGGAACCATCACCAGAGACAACAAGCAAGCAGCACTCAAACTGCATGCAGAAGCAATGACAATTATCCAAGTGACAGCAAAGCACACCACTTACCAGAATTGAGCAGGATGATGGACTTAAGGCACACAAATTCCTCCCCTTGAAGGTTCATCATCCGAAACCGAGCAGCAGTAGCCAGTAGCATGTCAAAGATTTCCACCATGCCCTCTACACACTTCCCTTGATTCCTGTGTGAATACCATCAAGGGGGAGATATTCACAGCTTTAACCTGGCAGCATGAGATTTTCATTCCTCTGATCACTCCCCTCAAATTAGATTTCTCAAACCTCAGAGCACAAGCTAGCAAGGATTTCCTAGTCTATGTTAATTTGGTGTATGGAATGAATAAATAAATAAACTCTGTCTGTCAAAAAAATCCCCAAATCATAAACTCATCAGCAAGAGGCATTATTATGGTGGAACATGAGAGACTGATACAGCCAAACCCTTACACTGAGGGCAAAAACCTGTTTGAAACTACATTTTTATTTTGTTTTCGTGTTCTGCTTCTTATCCTCTTTCTTTTTTTTCCTTTAATTTACAGAGCTCCAGTTCCTTGTGTAACGTTTCTCATGACATTTTGTTCTCATTTCTATTTGTTTTTGCAATCTACAATGTTCCACCATGCTTCTCCCATTCATGTTATGTAAGCATCACATCTCCATGAAGTGTAAGTATATTTATGAGCTCAGGAAGCACTCACGGGCCCAAAGTCTTCTCTATATGATTAAACCTACCACTTCACTTCAAAAATGAGCTCCCTTTTTACATTGCTATGTTAAATAAAACTAAATTAACCATTTATCTCTGCTCACAACATCAGGTATGCTCACTCACTCATTTTCATCTTGCACACCCAACCCACAGTCCAAGAATTAATGTAGACTGTACATATTTTTTATGAAAATTTTATCTGCAAATTTTCTGGTCATGAAATTTTAGATCATTTACAGCATAACGTTTTACTAAAAATTACATGTTCTTAATTTTATTAGGACTTTCTGAATGAAAATTTAACAAATTATAACAAGTGATCAGATTTTCTGATTTAAAATATACTATTTTTAGGTAGGGGACAGAAAATTTCAGAATATTGCTATAGAAATAAAACTGCTAGTCAGCAGCACACCAAGCACTCTAATTCTCCACACACACCCTTTACTTATGCTCAGCTCAGAACTGTGATCTTCATTGCATGGCAGGCACTTTGTCACAAGGTGCAACATTTAGCAATGCCATTTACATGGCCTTTTCTGTCTCTAAATAATTTCACTGAAGAAATAGTGGTTTAAACTGTTGCAGCTTTGGAGTTACGACCAGCAACTCAAATAATTTCATGTATTAAGATCCCCCAGGCCATGGTAACAAACGTTGTGTAGAAAGTCTCAAACTGAGGCCTACATCATGGGATTGGCAGATATGCAGACTCAGTGCAATGTTCCACATAGAGCTTGTGATGCCTTTGGCACCTCATTTACAATGCTCCGAAGGATGAGCTGAACTACAGGACTGATCTCAGTCTGTTGTATTTGAACTCATCTTTCCTGAAATTCACAGTTATGCCTCTCGCTTGAAGGCTTTCATTGATTTGATGACATATCAGTTATAACTTTCACTGTTGGAGGGGGGTGAACTCTTCAGTGAAGACCACATTGCTGAAAACCAGAACTGGTTGGATTCAGTTATATTCCCTCCTCTGTTTGGACATTAATAAAATGAACAAAGGCAAAGTAATTTTTAGCAGTACCACTGGCAAATCAAAACCAAACAAAATTAGGCACTCAAAGCAAGGCATAAAAATATGAAACACTGCCTCAAAAATCTGCTTGGCTGCTAAATTCTATTAAAGAAAAAAACCAGTGGGAAAATTTCCACTGCTTCTGGAACAATTACTATATTTCCTGTAACTAGAGGAATATTAACTTTGCACATCCAGAATTAAGCACAGTGTCAGAGGACTAAAAGTGTTTAATGGTTTTGTGTTAATTTAAATAATACCTGTTATAGAGGTTAGCTTAATAGTTTTGTATTTCAGGTTTATGCAGAAAGAAAAGTTTCAGAACATCATACAGCAAATGACCCATACTAATAGTAAAAGTAATGATAATCTTTATGTCTAGCTAGGACACATACTTGTTTCCTATAACCCTTCAAACCACTGCCAGCCAGTGTTCATAACAATTAAAAAAATGTTACACAGCCTGAGCAATTTGCAGAGCCAAGAGAATTAAGAAATAAAATAAAATAAAAATCTATTTATAAAATAAGACCTTTTAAAATACCTCATGTAATCTCATAAAATGGAAAAGACATTATAATAGCAAAAAAAAAAAAATTATTGCTGGGTACGTTTTACAGCAATACTTCAATGGACTATAGCTTACAAATACAATATTCCAACCAAGAAATATTTGCCAGCAGCTATAACTTATGGTCAAAAATTTTTAGTCCTGTATCTTTTAGTCTATATACCTCTGTATGTGCCTATTTTCTACCAGCTGGATTCATATGATAGATGATAAATAAAAATTATGTAAATTCAAGAGATTCTAAATACTTTCTTATCACATTTGCTTCAGTATCTACTGGGTGTGAAATACCAAAGAACTCCACAAAATAAATAAGTAGTGCTGGAGGTAGAGTTATATAACTTAGATGAGGTTTGATATCTAATTGATATGTCTGCAAACGCAATTTAGACATTTCTGTTTCATTTTCAGAGCTAGGCAGCAGCTCCAGTTCCAGGGAACTGCTGGAGCTCAGCATCTTTGACATGGAGGCTTCTAATCAAATGTTTTTATTATCTAGGCTACAATACTTGTTTTCTTTGTTAACTAACAAACACTATCCAAAATAGGAATCTCTAGTTCTCCGAAATTGCCTTCTAACTTTCTAACATAAGCTGATAGTATTATCACATCTTTACAGCTCTGTGTCCCATTGATAGGAAGGCCTATCTAGGAAGGCCTAGATGACATTCCTGGAGGACAAATTAAGTAACAGATGTAAAAATTATCCTTATATCAGCATCATCCTGCTGTCTTTGTGTACTCTCAGCTTATTGAAAACAAAACAAAAAAGGTTTGCTTGCTGCAAAATGGCAGAGTGTATTCTTGTAATAATTCTTTAGACTTGGCTATCAGGAAATACTAAGGAAAGTTAAGGTAAGTGAATTAAAGGTCTTAAGTTGCTGCATATGAGTGCTATGTGCATTAACTTTACTAAGTTCACAGAATTGCAGCATCACCCAGGCTGGATGACATTTCAGTATGTTTCTAGTCCAACCTCCTGTTCAAAGCAGGGTCAGCTGCTATCTCAGATCAGCTCACTCTAGGCTTTACCCAGTCTGGTCTTGAAAACATTCAAGGATGAATGCACAAAATCACTTTCAGCTTAATGATGAGCATAGCCATTCTTTTCACTCTTATATCCAGCCAGAACCTCTTCTGTTTTAATTTGACTCCTGTTTCTCAGTCTCTCATCAGTCATATTAATAAAGAATTTTGATAACCTCTGTGTAGAATTTAGGTTGTCAGATTTGTTCAAAAGCCATCTCTTGTCCAAGACGAACAAATTTTGTTCTCTTAGTATCTCCTCACAAGGCTCAAGCCCTAACTTCTTTGGTGATTCTCCCCTACACTTGCTGAAGTTTTTAACACCTTTCCTGCAATGAGAGGCACAAAACAGGAAGTGCCATTCCAGATATGGATTAAAGGGTTCAAAATAAAGGTGAAATAATAATTTCCCTTGCTCTGCTGGTTACTATTGATACAGCCCAGGATACCGTTGCCCTTAATTGCAGCCATGCTGCAGTAGTGAGCTCATGCCTCAGATTGCTGTTCTCCAGGTCTTTTCCAGCAAAGCTGTTACCCAGCTTGGACAGTGGCAGTGAATTAAGTCTGTCACAAGTGCAGGATTGTGCATGTTTCCTTACTGAATTTCATGAGGTTCCTGTCAGCCCATTTCTCCATTTCATCTAGGTTCCTCTGAATGGCAACTCAGTGTATCAGTTGCACCCCCTAGATTTGTGTCATCTGAAAACTCAAAGACTGTACACACCATTTCCTCCTTTAGGTCATTAACAAAAAGAATTCATAGGACACATCCCACAGTAGACTCTTGAGAAAATCCAGCTGTAACTATCATCAAGGTAGAGTATGAACAATTAACTCTGTAATGTAGACAACGAAAGACAATGCTGTATCAACCCACTACTCACAAAGAAAAGAAACTGGTAGAGAATGGAATCTAGTATCTAGACACAGATAGGAGATTTGGATGCAGCAACCATGAGATGTTATTGAGCTTGGGATCCAGAGGTAGGTTGGGAAGGCAAACAACAGAACTATGACCAAAGATTTCAGAAGAACATACGACAATTTACTTAGGGAATTACTAGGTAGAATATTCTTAGAGCCACGATGGAGTAAAGCATCCAGGGGAACTAGAAAACATTTTAAGGAAAATTAACTGAGAGCTCAGGAACAGACTCATCCTATCATAGTGGAAGACCAGGTATTTCAGAAGATTCTCTTAGCTAAGCAAGGAACTCCTTCATAAATTAAAAGGTGAAAGATCATATAACAGAAGTAAAAACAGGCAGCAAAAGAGTACCAAATCGTTGTTTGAAAATTTATACCAAAACTACTTTGAAGCTAAAACTAGTGAGGGACAGAGAGGGATACAAGAAGGGAATTATGCAGCTGTCAATGGTTTAAGGGCTGGTTTGGCCCGGTTCCGTGACTAATGGGGTGGGGGACCCATGGATCCATGCCCTGGGAAAGGGAAAAGGGAAAAAGAGTAGGGAGATGGGCCTAAGAACAAAACAGTAGCAATGATCTGAGGAGAAACAAACTAATTTACTAAATAAGATATCGGAATGCAAAATAGCACACTATAATACAATATAATTACTATTTAAGCTAATAAATCAAAAAAAAAAAAAGAGAGAGAGTGTCCAAAATTAAAGCAGGCCTTACTCTAATACCGACGGTGAGATGGCTAGGGAGTGAGATGCTGTCAGGATGAGAGACAGGCAGAGAAGAGAGCGTCTTGTGATCTGCAAACAGTTTTATCCTTCCCTCTGAACGGAAACGGTAACAGAGCAGCTAAGTTCCCTGGGAAATGTAGTTCTTCTGAGGACCAGGTACCCAGAACTATCCATGGAACTGGAGCATTAACTCTAACTCCCAGTACACTATGTGATGTTATGATGAGGAATACCAATAACCAAAAATCATAAAACCATGACATTCCACCCCTTATTCCACATCACTACATCATGTTTAATATACATATACAAACAAACAATAATTAACATGCATTACACAAACAGAAATGTATACCTATATATACATGGATTTACTAACTGCATCCCTCAACATCAAATTCCCTTGTGGTACACATTGAACATCCCCATTCTTCTGCATCACCCACCAAGTGGACCCAGGTCCCTGAGCAAAAACAGTGCGACAGAGAGGTTTGCCCTTCCCAGAAGCTGGAAAGACCCAAACCACTTTTCCCAACATGCTCTTCACATGTACTACAGGGATCTTATCTCCCTCTACATTATGTAGAGAGCTGGATTGGGCAGGACCATCATAATTGATAGATCCTCGAGTATTGACCAACCAGGTGGCTTCTGCCAAATGCTTCTCCCGATGCTTAAATGTTCCGCCACCAATTGCTTTCAACATAGTTTTTAACAATCCATTGTACTGTTCAATTTTACCAGAAGCTGGTGCATGATAGGGGATATGATAAATCCACTTAATGCCATGATCTTTGGCCCAAGTATTTACAAGAGAACTTTTGAAATGAGTCCCATTATCTCACTCAGTTCTTTCTGGAGTGCCATGTTGCCACAGGACTTGTTTCTCAAGGCCTAATATGGTGCTTCAGGCAGTAGCATGGGGTACTGCATGTTTCAAGCCACCCAGTGGTTGTCTCCACCATGGTGAGCATGTAATGCTTACCATTGTGGCTTCATGGCAAGGTGATATAATCAACCTGCCATGCCTCCCCATATTTATACTTTTGCCATCGCCCTTCCCCCCAAAGAGGTTTCATCCTCTTGGCTTGTTTAATTGTGGCGCATGTTTCACAGTCATGAATAACCTGTGCGATAGTGTCCATAGTTAAGTCCACCCCTCGGTCTCTAGCCCACTTGTACATTGCATCTCTTCCTTGATGGCCTGAGGTTTCATGGGCCCACTGAGCCAGAAATAATTCACCCTTGTGTTGCTAGTCCAAGTCTACTTGAGCCACTTTAATTTTGGAGGCTCAATCTACCTGATGGTTAATTTGTTGTTCTTCAGTAGCCTGACTCTTGGGCACATGAGCATCTACATGATGCATCTTTGCAACCATATTCTTTATTTGGGCAGCAATGTCTTTCCACAGTTCAGCAGCCCAAATAGGTTTACCCCTATTTTGCCAGTTATTTTGTTCCCACTGCTGTAACCACCCCCATAAAGCATTTGCCACCAACAATGAGTCAGTAAAAAGATAAAGCATTGGCCACCTCTCCCGTTCAGCAACATCTAAGGCCAGTTGGACAGCCTTTACCTCTGCAAATTGGCTTGATTCTCCCTTTCCTTAGGTGGCCTCTGCAACTTGTCATGTAGGGCTCCACACAGTAGATTTCCATCTGCGATGCTTCCCTACAATACAACACGATCCATCTGTGAACAGGGCATATTTCTTCTCATTTTCTGGTAATTCACTGTATGGTGGGGCCTCTTTAGCACGTGATACCTCCTCTGCTGGTGATGATCCAAACTTTTTGCCTTCTGGCCAGTCCATGATCACTTCTAAGATTCCTGGACGATTGAGGTTCCCCATCTGAGCTCACTGTGTAATCAGCGCAACCTACTTACTCCAAGTGGCATCAGTAGCATGATGGGTGGAGGGAACCTTTCCCTTAAACATCCAGTTGAGCACCGGCAGTCGAGGTGCTAGAAGGAGCTGCGTTTCAGTACCAATTACTTCGGAAGCAGCTCAAACCCCCTCATACACAGCTAAGACCTCCTTCTCAATTGGAGTGCAGCACTCTTCAGACCCCCTGTACGCTTGATTCCAGAATCCTAGGGGTCGGCCTTGTGTCTCTCCTGAAGCTCTTTGCCACAAACTCCAAGTGGGACCTTTCTCTCCAGCAGCAGGGTAGAGGATGTTCTTAACATCCTGTCCCCTCCGTACTGGCCCCAGGGCCACCGCACGGGCTGTCTTCTGTTTAATTTGCTCAAAAGGCTGCTGTTGCTCAGGGCCCCACGAAAAATGATTCTTCTTCCGCATCACCTGATAAAGGGGGCTTACAGTGAGGCTACAGTTTGGAACATGCATTCTCCAAAAGCCCACTACACCCAGAAAAGATTGCGTCTCTTTCTTGCTAGTGGGTGGACACATAGCAGTAATTTTGTTGATCACATCTGCTGGGATGTGATGTTGTCCATGTTGCCACTTTATACCAAGGAACTGAATTTCCTGTGCAGGCCCTTTCACTTTGTTCCGCTTAATAGCAAAACCAGATCACAGAAGGATCTGGATTATTTGCTCTCCTTTCTTGAAAACTTCCTTTGCTGTATTGCCTCACACAATAATGTCATCAATGTACTGAAGGTGCTCAGGAGCACCGCCCTGTTCTAGTGCAGTTTGGATCAACCCGTGGCAAATGGTTGGACTGTGTTTCCACCCCTGGGACAAATGGTTCCAGGTGTACTGAATGCCCCTCCAGGTGAAAGCAAACTGTGGCCTACATTCTGTGGCCAAAGGAATGGAAAAGAAGGCATTAGCTATGTCAGTGGTGGCGTACCACTTGGCTGCTTTTGACTCCAGTTCATACTAGAGTTCTATCATGTCCGGCACAGCAGCACTCAGTGGGGGTGTTACTTTATTCAGGCCACAGTAGTCTACTGTCAGCCTCCATTCTCCACTGGCTTTACGCACTGACCATATGGGACAGTTAAAAGGTGAGTGAGTTTTGCTGATCATTCCTTGGCTCTCTAGTTGACGAGTCAACTTATGAATGGGAAGCAAGGAATCTCTTTTGGTGAGGTACTGCTGTCTGCGCACCATTTTTGTGGCAATCGGTACCTGTTGCTCTTTTACTTGTAGCAACCCCACAACAGACGGATCTTCTGACAGGTCAGGCAAAACAGACAGCTGCTTAACATTACCTGTGTCTACAGCAGCTGTTCCAAAGGCCCATTGATACCCTTTGAGATCCTTGAAATGCCCCCTTCTGAGGTAATCAATACCAAGTATACACAGAGCCCCTGGGCCAGTCACAATAGGATGTTTTTGCCAGTCTTTACCAGTGAGGCTTATTTCGGCCTCTAATACAGTCAACTCTTGGGAACCCCCAGTCGCCCTAGAAATATAAATCAATTTTGTCCTTTGGTGACTCAAGGGCATTAGAGTGCACTGTGCACCAGTGTCCACCAGTGCCTCATATTTCTGTGGTTCTGGTGTGCCAGACCATCAAATCCACACAGCCCAATATACTCTACTGTCCCTTTCCCCCCCCCCCTGGCTGGTGGAAGGGCCCCTCTATTTGTTACCTCCATTGTTCTTCTGATCAGGGTCCTTACGGCTTTTGCCGTGTCCTGCAGCAACTGGAGCGGAAGATTTCACCCTGGTGGTTGATCTGGCTTGTAGTCCTTTTACCTATGCTTGTAGCGCAGGAGTGGGTTTTTTTGTGCCACTTCTTCATGTCTTCTCCATGGTCACGTAGGTAATGCCACAAGGCAATGCGCGACATAGTCTTACTGTTGGCACTTGCTCAAGCAGGAGGATGTCTTCTTCTAATAGCTGATCATCATTGTTGGATGATGCAAGTTGGGAGGAAAACAATTTGCTCAGCCCCTCCAGTAGGCTGTCTTGATTGTCATCAGGTTTATCGTCATGAGGCACAGTAGTCAGTTCCTCCATTATATCTTTTTGATTACTCTCAATTTGATCCAGTCTTACAGCCTTTACCTCTACAATGGCTGAAGCATAAACTTGCAGAGGGGTTAAACGTAGCTCAAAGTTCTGGAGCCTAGAAATCCATTCACCCATAGGGGGTCTTCTTTCCCCTCTGCCATACATGGCTGCTAATGTACCGATGTACTTTTCTGGTGCAGTTCTTGTGAATATACGCCACATCTCTGGTGTACACCTGACTCTCTCAGGATCATGCTCTTGGTTTGGATCATCAGGAATGAACATGGGGTCATGTAACATTTCCACCATGGCGCATTCTCTCAAATAGTGGATGCCTTTTTCCATAGTAGTCCATTTCTTTATCTCAGGCATCAGATCATTTTTGAAGGGGTATTTTTTCCTTTACAGCTAATAGCATCCACTTCCAAAGGGTGAAGGACTCATCCTGACATCTACTGATACCTCTGTCAATGGCTGAGTCTCTGGCAATACTTCCCAGCTGGCGGGCTTCTGTACTATCTAGCAGTCCACTCTTGGCCTCATTGTCCCAGCATCGAAGTAACCAGGTGACAATGTGTTCATCTGGGCGGCGTGAAAACTCTTTTCTCAAAACTTGAAATTCAGTCATTTTCAGAGGTCAAGTAGTAAGGTTTATGACGTCTCTCTCACCTCCTACTCTTTCAGTTGTTGTTGCCCTGCTGGGTGTTGGTGACCGGGATCTTGCTGAGGACCCCTCCCCTGGACCTTCTTCCTTTGCTTTCTCCTGTTCTGAAGGAAGCAACATCCGTTTCACCTTCCATCCTCTTACAGGGGCAACTGACATCAACTGCAGTGCCCCCTGCGATTGATCAAGTTGATGATTTTCCATGCTCTTTCTCTCAAGCTCAGCTTGGACCACCTTTTCTGTTAGGAGGATGTCACGTTCAGACCGGATGGCATGAAAGTTGGATTGGAGGGTGTCCCACTCGTTTTGGAGGGCATCCCATTCAGATTGGAGAGTGTCTCATTCAGATTGAAGACTGCCTAGTTTGGATTGGAGGGAGTCTCATTCAGTGTTGCAGCTCTCTCGTTCTGTTTGGAGACTGTTAAGCTTGGACTGTAAAATGTCCCACTCATTTGGAAGGGTGTCTCACTCATTTCGGAGGGAGTCCCATTCAGATTGGAAGATGTCTTTCTGAGATCAGAGATTCTCTCTCTCAGCTCAGACATCTTCCTTTTCAGCTTGGAGACTTTCTTTCTCAGCTTGGAGACATTCTTGCTCAGTCTGGAGATTCTGTTTCTCAACAAGAAGAGTCTCTTTCTGGACCTGGAGATTCTCCCTTTCACCTTGGAAACACTCTCTTTCAGTTTGGAAACTCTCTCAATTTCAAACTCTCCCTCTCTCTCTGGGATAGTATTGAATAAGGCCTGATAAGCATAAGCTAGGCCCCAAATAATTTGTGCCTCCTCAGATCTGCCTGAGCTGCCACATCCCTGTCTCAAATATCTGCTTAGGCTCTCAGGATCTTGCAGGTGTTCAGGAGTAAAGTTCTATGACACCAGTGATGTCCATCTTTTTAAAGTCTCTCCCAAGTCTCTCCACACTCCCTGCCACTCAGTATCCTCTGGCTTTGGAGAAGACTTCCTACAAATACAGATACTGAGTGAAATAAGTAAAATGATGAGTAGTACATTCAGGGAGATTGACAACATTGTCAGATGAGCATTCAAAAAATGCATCAAGGATTCAAGGGGGAGACTGGAAGATGGTTTAAAAATCACAAGTTCTGTAACATTAATCATTTTTTTTTCTCTTTACAAAAGCAAGCTAGCAGCAGCCAAAAAAGTTTACAAAATATCCCAGAATACTGGCAGTCCGCCTGGACTTTTCAAGGTCACGTTTACAGTTACAGCTCCTGCAGTACTGATAACGAAGCTCTCTGAGAGCAGAGAAAGATTAATTCTAAAAGCTAAAAAGCAGCCCTCTTGCCCGCATTCTCCACCAAGAATGTCAACGATTTAAGGGCTGGTTTGGCCTGGTTCTGTGACTAATGGGGTGGGGGACCCATGGATCCATGCCCTGGGAAAGGGAAAAGGGAAAAAGAGTAGGGAGATGGGCCTAAGAACAAAACAGCAGCAATGATCTGAGGAGAAACAAACTAATTTACTAAATAAGATATCGGAATGCAAAATAGCACACTATAATACAATATAATTACTATTTAAGCTAATAAATAAAAAAAAAAAGAGAGAGAGTGTCCAAAATTAAAGCAGGCCTTACTCTAATACTGACGGTGAGATGGCTAGGGAGCGAGATGCTGCCAGGATGAGAGACAGGCAGAGAAGAGAGAGTCTTGAGATCTGCAAACAGTTTTATCCTTCCCTCTGAACGGAAATGGTAGCAGAGCAGCTAAGTACCCCGGGAAATGTAGTTCTTCTGAGGACCAGGTACCTGGAACTATCCACAATCCATGGAACTGGAGCATTAACTCTAACTCCCAGTACACTATGTGATGTTATGATGTGGAATACCAATAACCAAAAATCATAAAACCATGACAGCAGCAGTAAATGGAAGTTCAGCAAGAAACAGTTGAAGAATTAGGGGGAAAAAGCCACTGACTGACTACATGGAACTGACAGAACCAATTGAAACAAATTTTTTGGCCAGATATCACTGGCAAAGCCTCCTGACAGCCTTCTATATGTACCAACTCAATCTAGGAGGGACAGATGCATCCAACAGTAGAATGTTGACAGGTTAGAGAATTGCTTCAGAAATTACTACTAACTTGCAGGAGTCATTCAAATCTGTGGAGCCAGATGAGGTTCATTTCAGGGTGCTGAAAGAGCTGACCAATGTATTTTTTACATCTTTCATTTGGAGATTGAAACAGGTCCTGACAAATAGTAGAAGACATACTCATCTCTGACATGAACAAGGAGAATCCGTGAAACTAGATCATGATTGACTTCTGTGTCAAAATACTTCATTAAATGATCAAAGAGAGGGTGATATGCACAAATACCTCAAATTTGTAAGGCTTTTAGTCTACAGCATTCTTGTCTGTAAGCGAGGAAAGTACAGGTTGAGCAGAAATACATAGGTGGAATATGGTGTGGATTACCAGACTCAAAAGGTAGCACTAACAGATTACCACTTACTATGTGGCAGGTAATGAGTAAAATTTACTTCAGAGGTTGACTCTGGAGCCAGTGCTGCTTTATCAATTACAAGGATGATGACAAAAAGCACACCTTCACATTTGTGGATGATACTAAATTGGGAGTGAAGATGATACACGGCACAGCCTCAGTGCCACAGGGACTGTGAATCTACAGAAAACTCAGAAAGTTCAGGCAGGAGAAGCACCAAATCCTGCACCCAAGTACAAATAAACTCATGAATCAGTACAGGTTGGAAAAATTCTGGGTTGAGTTGCAGCCTAGTTGGAAAATGGTTCCAAAATTATTAAATTAAAAAAAAAAAAAAAGATAAAAAGTCAACAGCACACTCTCATTGCGGATAAAGCAAACTGTATACAAATTATGTAAGGATGAACATGGCTGGAACAAGAGAAGTAGTCCTGCCCTCACCTGTGCTCTACCTGTGTCCTGTCTTAGGTCTCTCAGGTCAGGAAGGATACTTGCTGTCTCCTCTGTCTGGAGGTGGCCAGAGGCATACAGCATAGCCTGTAAGTGTGAATTGATTTCGATCTCTTCAGTCTAGTGATGAGGTAAAGTATGTATTGGAGGAGACAGCCAAAATTGCAGTCCACAACTACTAGCAGAGGCATTGCAAACCAGGTGGAAACAAGCTCTTCCAGGAGCAGGGGATGTTAAAGCAAAAGACAATTAAATGCTGCAAGCTACAGCATGCAAAGTTCAGTCTGGATTGCAGGATGGTGTTGCAGCCCCAAAACAGACATCTATAAAGGCTGTGTATTCTCCACCCTAAGAGCCTTTCAAGACTCTTCTAAACAGTCACAGCTGGCCCAAGCTGGTGTTGGCAGTACTCTTGCTACAAGCAGCAGGTTGGACACAGTGATTTGCAATCAATATTTTTGTTTCTAAGTGAATTGCTGGAGAAGAATCTGAAAGAGTTTGTTTCTGAGGGTGTGACTAGAAGCAATAAATTATTACTAGTTTTGAGATTTTTAACCAAGAATCCATACACGCAGCCAATACCTGCATAAAGAATAAAAGCAATCTTTAAGTCATACAAATACAGTTTCCTGTAATAGTGCAGTGGTGTTAAAAAAATAAAATTAAAGCCCTTTTCCTTCAGTTAATGCATAAATCTTGCATAGAATACAAAACAGAGAAGAAAAAATTGTAAAGTTAACCCAACTTTCTCCTTGTTGAAAATTTATTTATCAGTTTAATCTTGGATTGTATTTTGGAGAAATGCTTGGAAGGAGTATGCTCCTTTCTATTCATTATAATTTGTTCATTCTCAAATGTCTTCCGAGCATTTAATCCTTCTTACATCTTATTCTCATACTTCTTTTATATTCAGTTAGGATTTATTATTAATTAAATTATTCAGTCATGGTACAAGCAAGGAAGAAGTATTTGTCTGTCCAGAGGCAAGGATACAAATTCAGAGGAAGGATAGTTAACATGAGAGTGCATGTTTTTTAGAAACATATCATCAAATATTAATTTTTTTTCTTTTTCTATTATTTTGGGGGGTGTGGGAGTTAACTAAAATCTTTTTCAGTTGATTTACAACACTGTTATAGTAATTACTTCTCGTTGTTTAAACAAATACGATATTTTTGGCGACTTATTCAAAAAGATGTGCCATTACTGTCAATGCATGAATCACAGTCTGATATTCACTCCCAGCTCGGCATCTGGAGAAGTACTGGACTGGAATTAGCACAGTTCAACCTGGAATCAAGTTTTTTTTCCTTCACGAGTTGCTTGAATCAGACATTTTCCAATTAAGAAATAAAACTGAAGTATCAGTTGCAAACATAATTCTGAGGGAGGAAAACAGACAGGACCAGAAGGAACCACTAAAAGCAAGGTTGTTTTTTCTTCCATTGAGCTGTGCAGTCACGTTCCTATTTTTTCTTATAGCAAGCAAGTGACCCACCCTTTTAGTTACTGCTGTTGGTATTACCACTTCTACAAAAAAAAATTCACAAAAAAGTGGTTGCTCATGTACAGCAGCAGTTTTCACCTGTCATGGTTATATTTCTTCTATAGAAACACAGCAATTAGGGTTGAGTCTAAGGCTCAGATAGGCAATTCCAGTACTACTGAAATTACCAACTCAACATCCTCTGAGGTTTGCTAATCTTTTCTGAAGGACCTGTTTGCTCCTTGAGCAAACTCTGAACCAAAAGAAGTGGTTCATTCAAAGACCAAATGGGAGATTTTAAAATATAGACAAACAAGAAAAGGAAATTCAAGAAGACTGTGAATAGATAAAGGACGGAAATGAACCATGATGTCTAGTGCTATTTCCGAAGTATAGAAAACCTGTCAAACACTTCAACAATTCTTTATGTTCTATCTTTTAGAGTATTACTACAGGCTTTATACGTAGGTGGTGCCTGTCTTCAGCACAATATATAATTGTTATATACATTATAGCCACTGATACTTTCTAATCCTATGTAAAGTGAAACAAACAGCTCGAGGAAGTGTTCTGTCAGCAAAGCTCCATCTGTAGAGGTTTTAAGACAAAATCAAACACATACATCTGGATGCCTTAAATACTGCCAAATGGCTTTGTTTAACTACTTAACTAAATGGGGATTTCCTGCTTTTCTACAATGATACACTTTATCAATAATTAAAAGATAAGGAAAATATTATTCACAATGAAATTTACTCCAGACCTTCCTGCCTTTAACAAGAGGGAGGGGAGGAAAGCAGAAGGAGGGGGAGAGGAGGAGAGGAGAAGAGACCTACAAAGATTATCAAGTCCAACTGTAAAACTACCCTAGGACTAGCATAAATTTAAAACACATTGTTTTAACTTTAATTATCCAAATGCCTCTTAAACACAGAAAGGAACAGGGCATCAACCATCCCTCTATGAAGCTTGTTCTATTGTCTAACTACCACCTCAGTAAAGAAGTTTTCCCTAATGTCTAGTCTGAACCTCCTGTGAGGCAGCTCTGAGCCATTACCACGTGTCCTGTCATTAGACACCTGGAAGAAAAGAGCACCCCATCTCCTGAGTGACTTGACCTTGCTTCCATCTCTTGTACACTTTCTATTTATGCCTGAATTGTTTCATGAGCTTCTTATTCATTCATTCTGGCCGTCTGCCACTTTTGCTTGATTTCCTGCATGTCAGGAAGAACCATTCTTAAGTGTAGGGGAGATAAGCCCTGAAAATCAACCAGCTCTCCTGAATCCCTTTTCACCCTAGGACTGTATCCTACAAAATTCTTCCAAGCAGGACCCTGAAAAATCCAAACTCAGATCCCACTCACAGGTTCTTGATCTCCCATATCTCATCTAGCCACGTCTGCCCCTGATGTTCACACTTCTGACCCGTTCTTTCTTGTTTGTAGCTAAGAGATCCAGTGAAGCATCTCCTCATATCAGCTCTTAGAACATCTCCATTATGAAGTTATCAGTAAAGCAACCAAGAAAGCCCCTGGATTTCTTGTGCCCTGCTGGGTTGGCCCTTCTGGAAGCACATTTATCCTGACCCATAATTTCATGGCCAGCTCCTCATCCATCCCTAGCAGGAACCTCATGGATTTCCACTGCTCATTCACACACAAAGAACAACTTCCCTTCCTTGCTGTTCCAGACCGTCCTTCCTAATTGAGCCTGCATCCATTAACTCCAGCTTTCCAGATGTGTGAGCTCTCCCATCTTGTCCCTGTGTTCCCAGTCCTGCAACAACACATCAACCTCTAATATATCCTGCTTGTTCCCCATGCCACATGCATTAGTGCACGGCACTTCAGAGGGGCACCCAGTTGTATAGGTTTCACAGAAAATATATGACAGCTTCCCTTATCATGCTGTCCTGCAAACACTTCCTTATTTGTGTTCAAACACTTCGGATGGACCTTGTTCTAATTCCAAGGTCTCTCCTGCCCATACCATCCTACAACTCTTTTCTTGACAGCCTAGTCTACCACCTTCCTCATTTGATTGTTGGTTATCATCTCCATCATTCCAAGTTTAAAGCTCCTTTCACCAAGACGGCCAGCCTGTGGACAACAATGTCTTTGCCCATACTTGGTCAGGTGGGTCCCATCTCTTCCCAGCTATCTCAGTCCTCAGAGTAGGTCCAATAATCACAAAAGCTGAACTCTTGTTTTCGACATCAGCTGTGCTACCTGTTGTTGACCAACAGGAGTTCTGTTCACCCTTCCTCAAGCCCTCTACAGTGAAGTGGCCAGCAGAGCCCCCATGCTCTTGACTCTTGCCCTCAGAACCATGCAGTCGTGACTATCTTTCCTTGCTAGATCAACAGAGGATCTTCTACGTAGGCAGAAAAAGAGTACATACACACACATGTAAACAGTGGTGAATCTGGTCTGAAACATATAGAGGTAAAGGATGATGTTAAATGGACCCACAAATATGACAGGAAAAATCTCAAAAACACTATTATAATTATTGTAAGAAAATTAATTTCTATTGTTATTTTTAGCAGTTTGTGACATTTAGATTAGTAGAATTACAATAATTGGCTGAAAAATGTTATATTGATTGACAGGAAGATCTCATTCTCGACGCTCTGAAACACCTTAAAGCCAAAAATACTTCAAAATTCTCTCTATATCAAAATTGGTAAGAAAGTTTCATTTTGGAATGATCAGCATCACAGTTCAGCATGACTTCAGTGATGACTTCACTCAGACCTAGAGACTGAACTTCCAAGGTCAGAGTAACTAGATGAACAAGTGGTATTAGAAGTCATGTAGGAAATAGGAACTATCTATCTTAAATACAGAAATGATTTCATTCTCTCTGAAATGTTCTGAGTCTACAAAACCATGGAGGGAATCTCTTTTTCTAAAGATTTAAAACTGTGAAGATCATGATATTGTGGAGGAAATAGTTGTGTTTTGTTGTTGTTCTTTTGAGTCTTGTGTTTGTTTTTTTTTAAAGAGTTTATCACTTTGACAATTACTCTGCACTTCCCTGAACTCTGGAAGGGTTTCTCCTAATATAAGCCTAGGTTTTCTGAATTACAAAATCAAGTAGTCTTTAGATTTTTTTTCCAAGATCCAGTAGAGACTCACACTTGTAGTAACCACAACTGATTCCTTTTGCATTTTTTATGTTTAATTATCTCATGTAATATATATGTATATGTATATACTTACAGGTTTTGGATCTACAATACAGTAATACATCTCAAAATCCAACAGTAAAGTAAAAGGTGAGGGAGAAATTATTTCCAAAGATTCCTTAGCTTTCTACATTTTGATACAATCACCTCTATTAGGTAAGCAGCCTGATGACAGGATGATTGAGTTGGCTTTCCAGCACAGAATGCTGTAAAGATGTAATTAAAATAAAACACAACTATTTTTTTCAAATGGTTTTTGAAGTTCAAATTTTGATATCTTTTTTGCATATGGGCCTTTTTCTATGAAACAATACCAGCAGTAAGTCACTAATGAAGTGTTTTGAATCAAGCATCTGTGTCCACTTTGCTTCCATTTTTCTAGCAGTAAGTCAAAGGTAACGGATGCATGTGTAGCCATGCAATGCAAAATAAATAAATAGAGACAATTGTCCATTTACTTAAGTGGCAGACTGACTAAAAGTATGATGTCCTGAGGCAGCTGGAACATTTTAGAAGGTGAGGGACTAGCAAAACACACCGCAAATTCATCCTGACTCACTTCTACTGTATTTAATCTTCTGAACTTGCTACTTACACAGAAAACTTGACACTCTTTTCAGATTTTGTGAGAAATTTCTCAGCACATGAAATATTCCATGAAACCTATGAAAGTAACGTTAATTCCGCTGCAGATTCATGTAGTGAACGATTCAAGCTTTTATGATATTCATGCTATCTCCAGTTTAAAGAGATCCATGGCTTCCCGGCCATTGATCAACATGATGGTCAGTAAAGTGAAAATACTTTAATTTCTTTCAGATGAGAAAGAGAACAAAAAATTCATCAAATTCTGTAAGAGGATGTGAACTGTTTCCAAATAAAATAACTGACAACTAGATTTGTCTGTAGAAAGACAGAAACAACCTGTTAGAAACTGCAAATGTTGACTACATTTAACTGAGGGATTTTTTTAGCACTCTATGATAATTTTTTTTGCTATAAATTTTTGCTGTAATGATAAAAAAAATAGCATTAGAACATAACATGAACAGCAGGATTGGTTCATATCAAATGTATATTCGCCCTTGAGCTAAGAGTACAGGCATGTAGATCAGCTAATTTCAAGTGATTACCTCCAGTGCTAGATTGGATGAAGTAACTCACGGATTACCAACTTGTTAATGGCTTCATACAATTCTTATTGTCTCTATTATTTCATTTTCCTTCTTCAGCTGAGCTTCACAGACAGAGAAGTCAGTCTACTTAGCTATTCTTTGTCTCAGAGCTTATCTGTGTCTGATTACCTATGCAATCTCACTGGGTACCTCGTCTGTTTTTTCAGTATTCCTGTTAAAATGAGGAAAATCAGAAAAGCACAGATTTACACAGTGGAATACTAAGGTTCTGGCAATTTGCATGGGAGCTGAAGGCTACTTACTTTCCAACTGCTACTGAGCAAAGAATCGCTGCTTCCATGAAACTATCGCAACAGCAAGATGGACAGATCAACTCAGGGTGCAGCATATGAAGTTTAGGATTATTCTCTTTCTATATGCATCAGTTAACATTTGTTTACAATAAATTTGGATCTTGTTTAATACCTTTTTGAATACCTACCTTGTCTATGTGCTTGGTAATTTCTTGACAGAATTCCCATATACATAGCTTCTCCTTGCAAAACTCACAATGACTTTTTACCACTATGCATGTTTATTCAATCCTCAGCCAATTCTCTTCTTTAGACTGCATCCTATCAGTTCCCTGTAATGGTCACCAGGCTTACGGGGCTGAAGTTCCATCAACCTTTAAAAAGCATCACTGCATTTCCCATTTTGCTGGTGCTGAGGATGTTTCAGGTGAGAAGTCATCCAATTCAGTTAGCAATTTAGCTATTTCTACAAAGTGTTTCTTTAGAATTATGATTCAAAACTCTAAATCTCTAACTGGTGTGATATTTCCATGTAGCACATGTTTTAAAAATATAATAATATATGACTCTTTCTTATTCCTGAGGAAACATTACATTTTCCTCAAAGTTATAAACAGCCTATTGTCAGTCCTGACAAATTTCAGCCCTGATCTGATGACATTTTTAAGGTCTAGCCTCTTGGGAACCATCCAGACAGGAAACATCTGGTTCATCCCACTGCAAACTTAAGTCTTTTCTCCTAGATTTCCTTAAACAAGACACTAACTTTCTAAAACGCATATAAAAGATTTGTATCTATCCTGGGTTTCTTTCAGTTTGTTGCATCAGATACTGTACATTAAATGTAGGCTCTGTGAGTGTGCTATTGTAGTTCCTAATTGGGGTTAATTTTGTAATCTGTAATTATTATCATTTGAGCCATTCTAACAGCATCAATTGTACACTGTCAAAGTGTGCTAGCTTTAAGTAACTGGGAGACTGCTAAAAGTCCTGATCTTGAACCAAGACTCAAGTGTTTAGGCAATGCTTTAACTGAATAAGAAAGAGTGCATTACCTCACAAAATGTCCTATCTAATTACAAGGCAGAGTGGGAATAAAAAGGGATAATGTGAGGATACCCAACCATACAGAAAGCAGTAGGATAAACATACTGACAGCTTAATTGTCATGCATGTCTTTTTAACAGGCAAAGCAAAATTCTAAGAAGAGACTTAAAGTAACAAAGGGCTACTTCACAGATATTTTCAAGGAGTCTTTAGTTACATAAGAAAATTATAGGTGTACTTATATGAAAATGTAACAAGTAGAATGTCACAAGCTGGGAAAAGAAAGTCTCTAAGATATCTTCAGAGAAAAGACAAGCTGATGTTTAATATGATCCAAGTAGGAGGAGTAAACTGGAAGAACAAAAATCGGGTTTGCTCAAAGACAGGCAAAGAAGGAATGGTATTTTTATAGTGTTTCAGACAGATATGAGCCAGGCAAGACTGTATTTATCAAGCCAATATGGAAAACGTTGCTGTAATAAAACTTGAAGTGACCTGAGCTTTACATACAGATGTACACAAATGACAGTCTATCAGACAGAAAGAATGTGTCAGATGTAAGATAATCCCAAATGTGAAAAATGAGATGACAAATCAGAGAGGATGCCTGGCACTGAATGATAGAGAGGCAGAGTGTAGCTCCATATTAATTATATTGAACTTATTTAAATTTTGTGAACTTGCACTAAGTTCAAAAAAACACAGGTTAGAGACAGACCATGGTTTTAATAGTTGGTGTAGTTGGTGACTCTGGATTATAGCTAGTAGTTAAATGTGCATTTTCACATGCCTTTAACTGCATAGATCAGGTAATGGGGAAAGAGTGGTGGGGATTCAGAACAGAAGGCAGTGGATGAAAACACTGAAAAAGTGTACAAATCCTGTAAAGAATATGCTAAAGGTTATGCAGAGAAGCACAGATGAAATAAAATTTCTCTACTGAATCCATCTTTTCCATTCTTTTAGACACTCAGATTGTTTCATTATTTAGATAACAGCAAAAATGGATCAAACAACTTTTGCACTCTTCTTGTAACATTCTCCCAAACATTTGCTGTAGTGAAAGAACACCACTGACTCAGGCTTTGAATCGTTTCTGTCCTTCCCTCTCAAATCTTGCAAATAACGTACAGCTGCCCAAAACATTTTCAATAGGAAATTTGCCTAAATCAATTTAGGACATAAAATTATTGTTAGCAGTAATTAATTTTGACATAAACAGTAAACTAATTAGCATATCAGTACACCCCAGAGTCAGCAAATATCCCTACCAAGTAGAGTGAAGAAAGTATATGATGCCTTAGAAACACATTTCTCATTATTTGAAAATGAATTCATTTTCTCCTCTAAAATAATGTGTAGTTCCAGTTGCATGAAATTCTTTCCTTTAATCCAGCAGAGATTAAGCTGTGTGAATCAACTGCTCAGACTCCATTTTACTCAGAGCATGGGATTTTCAGCTAAGGAAGACCAAAGTTTCTAAACTTTCCCTAGCTCTTTTTATTAGCTAAAAATGGTACTATAGTTCTGCTCTTCAGTTTGCAGTTTTTTTTCTCACAGCATACATTATGAAATGTGGAACAGATTAGTTGTTTATTAAAGCTAAGTTGCAATTTGTAGTAGTTTTCAATAGCATAGCATATTTACTTTCCTATGGTACAAATACTTTCTTATTTAGAGAATTAGAAGGGAAACAGTTTTTCTGCTAGCAAAACTTTTGGTTCATTCACGCAACTAACGGTTGCAGATGCTGAAGGCACTGCCCTTGACTCTTTGCTGCCATCCCTCTGCTGCAGCTCACTGCCCCTGCAGCTATGTGGTGTGTTCAGAAACATGGCTAGATCTAAGCTGCCTCACTCTGTGTTCTTGCACTGCGCTGAAGTGACCAATGCCTGCAACACAAGCTCTCTCCTGTCAACTCTGCTATCTCAGTGTCTTCAACTGAAGAGCACTACCAATAGTTAAGACTACTCTTTCATCCTAACCAACTGTTCCTAGCCTTGCCACAGTCTTCTGCCAAATCCTCTGCTCACTGTTCAACACTCTTTCTCAAGGCTGAAATTTTTCATGACTTGAGTTTGAACTGAGATAACTAGAATTTCTGCTTTGATTTTGTGAAGACTGCCAGCTAAATTCCTGGATATTGTTGTATGGCAGAGATATATATTTTTATCTCACAGTCAGAAACACCTTAAGCATCTCAGTAAGACCGGCTAAAAAGACTTAGTACAGAAAGTTACACATTTAACTTCAGCGTACAGGAGAAAAAAAAAAGCAATAATAAAAAAAATAAAAATATAGATCAGATCATAACATAGATCCATCAAGATTTTCTTCCAAAATTATGGCTGGCTGCCTGAATAAACCAATTCTAATTAATACTGACTATGAGGATTTTAGATAAGTAGAAGTAATTACATGGATTAAAGTGACTCGTGTTCCAGATTTAAATTAAATTTAATTCAGTTTGGCAACAAATTACAGATTATAAGAGGAATTTTTAGCTGGCTTTGAAATAAAGTCATTCCAGCAGCAGGTAACTTTCTGATGTTTTCCTTGTCTAGTAAATTACCAGATCATATCTAGGTTTTTTAGAGTTCTTCCAGTGTTGCCTTCCAGTCACATCCTGCTTAATTTATGACATACCATCAAACTGTAGCATCAATGTGATGACTAAAACCTAAAAAATTATTTGATTGCAGTGGAAACAAATTAACTTAAATAATTAACAGCAATACACAGACTGACCTGTCCAGTAATAGGTTAGGTGCAAATAAAAGTTTTCCTGGGTGTTCCATGGAGCGCCAGACCAAGCCGATCATCAGTATCTCTAACCAGGCACATTCCAGTAGATGGACCTGATCATGGAGTGTTAGATCCACAAATCCTGAAAGAATAAATAGGAGACAGTAAAAACCTTCCACTTTTGTAAGTGGGACAACAGCACCCAGAAAACCAGGTTAAAAAGTGCATTGGAGCTAGAAAACCAAGAAGAAAAAGCAATAAAACAGATTTTATCTTCTTTGAATGTTCTCAGTGAGTTTTGTGTATTGTTATTGTTTTGTGTATTGTCCACTGTGTCTCAGTCTACAAAACATTTAACATTTTCTAGCCCCCTGGTTGTGTCCTGACAGCATCCTGTCCCAAAAACTGGGCAAGAGCCAGCTGAGCATCGCCATCCCTACATCCGTTGCTAGCAGCCTGGGAAGCTGGGCTCACACTGCTACAAAGGAGCAGCCACTTGCACCAGTTTCATATTGCCTGGGTCGTGATGGTGGGAAAATGGGAAAATGCCTCATAAAAAACTGGAAGGATAGCTCTGATCAACTAATCCCAGAACACTTTTACCAGCAAAACACTGTTTTACAGACTCGTGAACCATTCATCATACTGCAAGTGCAGTGAGGAAGTGGGCCTAACACAGTATTTCAAATAAATCAGTAAACAAATGCTTATCACAGTACAATCAAAATTTTCCTATGAGGCATTTTCTTTATATATTGGTTTATATCACCTAGAGGAAGGAGATTACCACTCTTAACCTGTATTTAAACAGTGCTAGAAACAAGGAATGCAAAATGAGGTGGCTTTTAGCAATGCAAAATACAAATATGAAAGAATAATAATCATTCCTGCATCTGTTTCTCCGAACAGATGATATCATTCCTTCGAGAATACCACTCTTCAAGAACATTACTTTCATTCCAAATATATATGAAATGTAAATTGCATAACATCACCTATTTTATCACAGCATAAGTTCCTTCAATTATACGAGCTTGCTAAAAGTGAAATGTGTAGAAAATTCCCTCTAAACTGATATTTTTTATCCCTTACTCAGTGTTACATGTGAAATGTATTTTGTTTCTTTTTTTTTCTTTACAGGTGCAATTGATTCATATTAGTCTTCAGAACACAAGTTACAGAGTAAACTATGTTATCGGCCTATTAAATGACAGTATTTCTGCTTTACTGTTTTGTTCTCACTGGAGATACATACCCACACAATTGCAAGTAATTTTATCTGACATTCGCTCAAGTGTTATCTTGAAAAAATAAAAAAGAAGAAACGTTTCCAAAGTCAAATGTTGTGCTATGAAATATCGATTTTGAAATAACAAAGAGAAGGAATAAAAAAGGAACTCACATAAACTTAGAAAATATGTTTTTCAGAACAGTTGACGGTACAATTTTTTTTTTAATGAAAACATCTAATAGCTAATCAGTACATTCGTACACAACCATTCAAAAAAAAAAATTAAACAGCTCTGACATTTCCTAAAGAAAACTCATCTATCAATCACTGGGAACAGATTTAGACAATTACATTACCTGCTATTTTTAAGAAGGTAGTAAATCTTTAAATAGAAAAGAAGGGGAAAAAAAAGCTTAGCCTTTCTTTTTTTCTTGTATTTTTCCATCTATTACCAAATGCAAAGATGAGTTTCAGATGTTGAAGTGGTGGAATGGCATTTGCCTGAGTCACCAAACAGCCTGAATCATTAAAGCTGAAACTTAAAATAGTTACATTATTAACCACAAAGCATTGATTACAGCACTCAGGAATGAAACTAGGAGAAAGAAACAGTTGTTTATACATGGAGAACAAACAACACTATTCACCCTGTTAAGTATTTCTTTGGTATGACAGCACATAATATAATGGTTTTATCAAAGACTGAAGAGAACCACAGCAATGCAGGGACACATGCATCCCACTGTGGTATTCGTAGCTGGCAGTCAGTAGATTTCCATCAATAATACTGCCATCATTTCACATGGTTGTGCATCCTTCTGCACCAGATTTTTTTACTGTTTCAGAAAAACCGAGTTTGTTGCTGCCGTGCTAATTCACTTTATTGTAGAACTCTGTTCATTGTACAATACACTGGGTGCCAAAATGTTTGTCAGTAAATTTAGAGTCACACCTTAATTCTCGTTTCAATCTATATGCAAGAATAAACTTTCATTTAACTAGTCTCTCTCTGCAAAGCATATGGAAAGAACTTAAGGATAATATCAACAGATATTGAAATGTAACTGCATCTTTGGGGAAAGATAGTAACTGTGTGCTATAGCAGAAAACAAGCAGAAACTAACAAATCTCAGAACTTCAAACATCTCTTTAGCCATATCTTTATTATGCAAAAACAGGAGCCCTTTTACCTTGTGGTTAAACTTGATAGAATCAGAGAAAGAAATTGAACACAAAATAGTTATCTTCCAAGTTGAAAAGAAGCTGTGTGTTACAGAGCCACTGAATGGTAAGGAATAGGAAAGATCTTTATACAAGGAGGTTTTTTTCAGTATAATTCTTCTTCCTTCCTTTGCGTAGCTCTCCAGACTCTTGTTCTTGCTTTTACTGCACCTTGCCTCAAATCCTTTTTTGAATCATAGATTTTTATTAGCTCTATTTTTCCCTGGGCCTGCATAAAAAAAATTCACATTGCAGAGGTTAAGTGATCTGGACAAAAACCGACGAAAAAAAGAGTAAAAAAGAAATCACCTTACTTGTTTAGCAGAAGAGGGATAATTTCTTAGCCTGCTCTGAGAATAGAAAAGTATTGCATAGCAATGATAAAATCTTTTCAAATAACTAAATATGAATACTTTGCATTAAAACATCCTAAAAGAATTGGCCAAGAACATTCTTGACACCTGGAATATTAACTGTTATTTCAGTGAAGTTTCAGAAAATTAGGATGAAAAAGAAAACTGATGATGTGTCTGTATTTTAAAGGATTAAATGATCTATCAGTCTGACATCTTTGGGTTCTATAATAAAACAGCTAACTCAAAAGCATTGATTGCTGAAGGTTTAAATCTGTAATATAATAATGCACATCAATTGTAATTCATAGAAACCTTATCAAATCAACTTGATGGCTTTTATTGTAAGTTCAGTTGATAAAAATAACAGTTTCGATGAAACAGGCTTTTACAAGATATTTACTTTCATAAAAACATAAAACAGATTAACTGAATTCAAGTATTTTAAATTACATCTGAATAAGAGTAATGAAGTATTTCTAGAGGAACCCCACACAGCTTAATTCTTTACCCTAGCCATTTGTTTTTTTCATGATGACATGGGAAAAAGCAAAAATTCTAAGTAAGCTGGTGTGACGGCATGTGGGCAATAATACAACAACTATGTTAGTAATGTCAGCAATACAGGTCACTCACTAGCTTCATAAAAAAAAAGAAAAAAGATAAAAAACTCCACTGTAAAGAGAGAAATTTTAAACCAAGAACAGAAATTTTAAACCAAGAACATTAGGCATATATATGAAATTTAACAGTAGCATCTCCAAAGAGAACTTGGAAATAATAGAGATTTTTTTCCAATATGAAGCTGCATCTACAAAGACAACGAACTCTATAAAAATTCATGGAAACTCCAAGAAGGCAAAGAAGCTAAATTACCTCTGTGCTACCTGATTCTGGTAACCATTCTTGGAAGATGAGATGTTAGACAGAACGATTTAAAAAAAAAAAAAAAAAAGGTCAAAATGATAGTTTTGTGAAACATTGAAAAACATGCCCTCTAGTGAGAAATACCAGGAATTCTGTTACACTTTAAGCCAAATAGGTAAAAGGGGTTAAAGGACTGCATTGTGTAAATATAAAGAAAAAGGCATTACAACAGATAATGACATAACATACAGAAGTTCATACTTAAACGTGCTCCAAGCCAGACTGAAAATGAGGGGACCGCTGTTGACAAAAAAATTAGTTATTATCCAAGCAACATAATAAAGTTCCGTGAATTTGCTGTCATTCAAAATGCTAATCAAGATTTAATTATTATTTTTAAGACATACTCTTGTTCAAGCAAGATAATTCAGAATAATGTTACAAGAGGTTAAATTAAATGATGAATAAATCATTACTCACTTCATCATTCAGAGCATCCTGCACATTAATGTTACCAAAATTATGTGCTGATGTGCACTGCATTCCCAAATATCAGTGTTCTTTTAATGCTGGCAAGTTTTGAAAGAAAATGTTGAACTCTGAATTTTCAGGTACAGTGCTTTAAGGAAGAGAAAGACCTACACTTCACTGGTGATAAATTAATTGCAGCTTATATATATGACCTATATCTGATTCCATTTACTAGACTGACCAATTGCATGACCTTTTTATACATACGAAAACCCTTGTGTGGCCAAAAACCACACAGCCATTCACACATCGTATGCCTGCCAGGAGCAAAACAGTTATGGATTAAAAGCCTTGTCTAGACCATCCCTATCAAATTCACAGACAAATTAACAGTACTTTTGAGTGACTGCCAACACAGAACACAATAATTGTTCCACGAGCTCTTGTACATATATGGAAATCTGAGCTTCTGAAAAGCCAGAAAGGTGTACTGAGCATTCAGTTAAGAGCAGTTGGCAATTAAAATGGTTTTGTGCAAAAAACAAAACAAAACAAACAAACAAAAAAAACCCCTAAAACTGAAAATAAACTGATTATACTTGCTAATATAAAGCAACAGTATGTGCCATATCAGTGATAACATGTTACAAATATCTCTCTTCCAGACAGTCAATAACAGAAGAAGTGGAAGAAAATCTATAAAAAGCTCTTCTTTGGTAAGCATGAGTCTCTAGAGGTGAAATTAGAGTTGGGAATCTAAAACTGTATTACTCTATCATCCTAAAAAAAAAAGAAGGAAATGAACACATACAAAAGGTATGAGCAAATCTCTTTGTAAACTGGGAATGTGAGTCACTGCCGAAAGGCACAGGTCACCATGATGGAGCACAAGGACTGCTGGAAGGAGTGTTAGGTAAAACACCACCACCACCACCAAGAACAACAACCATATACATCTGACAACAACAGAGGAGAGTTTAATGCACAAAACCTTTTTTTTTTTTTTTTCCAGTAGGGAGCAATGTAAAGCTCAGATGGTTTTCATCTATTGTTACTGTAACATACATTGATAACCCTACAGTTCTCTGAAATAAACATCAACTTCGTACACAATATAGAGAAGCATGACCAGCAGGCTGAGGGAGGTGATTTTGTCCCTCTACTCTGCTTTCACGAGACCCCACCTGGAGTACTCCATCCAGTTCTGGGGCACCCAATACAAGCAGGACATGGAGCTGTTGGATTGGGTCCAGAGGAGGACCACGAAGAGGATCAGAGGGCTGGAGCACCTCACCTATGGGGACAGGTTGAGGGAGCTGATACTTTTCAGTCTGGAGAAGAGAAGGCTCCGAAGAGACCTCATAGCTGCCATCCAGTACCTATACTATATATATACCTATAAGGGCAGGTAGCAACTGGATAAGAGAAAATGGTTTTAAAGTGGAAGAAGATAGATTTAGACTAGATATCGGGAAGAAATTCTGCACTGTGAGGGTGGTGGGACACTGGAACAGGTTGCCCAGAAAGGTTGTGAATGTCCCCTCGCTGGAAGCATTCAAAGCCAGGCTGGGTGGGGCTTTGAGCAACCTGGTTTAGAGGGAGGTGTCCCTGCCTATAGCAGGGGAGCTGGAACTATACCATCTTACAGGTCCCTTCTAACTCAAACCATTACATGATTCTATACATATGTAAAATTATACCAATCAGATAGCTTGAAACTAATAAATTCACAATTTATCTTAATGAATTTTGACTTAATAAGTAGCATTTGATATTGTCAGAAACAATTTCCCTAATAATTAACATTCTCTAAGACTCGATGACTGCAGATTTAACCCTACAACAATAAATAAATCCTCCACTGGGTATTTACTAACATTTGGATATCTTTTAATTATCAGCATTTTGCAGCTTCCACTAAGATTATTAAAACACAGTTATACAGTGTCTAGACTATTTCTATTCCCACAACAATAATCTTATTTTTTTATGTAATCCTACCTATATGTTTATACCATACGCCTTAATTACCATGAGTATCTGAAATATAAATTTCAAGCAATTTTTGCAAGACAATAAACAACATTTTTCTATAAAGAATGACTCTGACTCCAAGTGCTTTGAGAGAAAGTAAATCAAAAGCAGTAAAAAGCTTTAAAAGCAATATCAAAGGTCCATCTAGCAAAGTATCCAATTTACAACAGCAATTGATACCAGATGCTTATGGCAGAACAAACAGCAGGACAAACATAAGGTCATGTTTCTAGAGAAAGATTTCTCAAGCTAAAGTATTATGTGGCTCAGGGACTTCCAAAGCCAGAGATGGTCTTTTTGTACTTAATGATCCTCAAAGTTTCTTCCTCCAAGTTTGTCCAGCTATTTCATGAACCCATGTATACTTTTAATCTACTTCAGGTTTTTTATACACTCTGGCAGTAATACACTCTGGCAAAAAGTTTCATACTTTAAATTAGCACTGGAAAGCACAGTCTCCCACTGTTATAGAAAAAAAAAAACAATATTGAAAACACTGTAACTTTGATTTGGCACATCTAATTATTTTAATGAGAGACATAATCATTCCTCACATGAAAATTATCCTATTCGTTGCTGAATTCATGCTGCCCTCTGAGCATTTTCCAATTTAGTTGTACTCTTTTGGAGCTAGTGAAACTAGAACTGCATAGTTTTTAACTCAGGCTCATCTCCATCGCCTTAGTCAACTCAATATCATCTGTATCTTTTATTACCAGTACTCATTTCTTTTTTCCAGATAACTTACATCCTGAACAATAGCTGGCCCAGCTATCAGTTTCCAAATGTTATCTCTTTTCTAAATCTCCTGTTCACTTGTCTGGAAAGTTTTCAACTCGGTACCATCAGGATTTTTTATAATCTCTTCTACAGTTAAAAATATATAGTGTAGTATACTTTATAACAATGTCCTGAGAACATTCTTACACCACGTCTTATACTTGCATACAAGAACCACTCTCTTTTTCTATCTTATTGCAGTGCTTTGAAAAGTAATAGCTATAGAAAAAGACTGTTATATACAGTTCAGTACAGTATTTCAGATAGCAATGATCGTATAATAGGGGACATTTAGAAGAAAACACTAATTAGGTTGGCAAAGAGCAGGAAAGTAGTGACAAGCGCCACTACCTGAGAGCTAGCAACCATTCAGTAAAACAATCAAAATAAGATAGGTCTATGCCAGCAAAAATATCTGCACAGATGAAACAGACAAACAGAAAAATAATTCCTACAGCAAGTTCTGCTCTCAAGAAACTCCCAGAAAATGGCAAAACAGCACCTGTTTCTCCCAACCTAAAAGACACTGAAAAATCAATAGCTCAGCCATCACTGTTCAAGCAAAATGAGAAATTTGTTCTTGCTGTAGTGCCACCATGTCAATGCCCAGTCTCTCCAAGATGAGAAGTGAGACCACGTCTGTGCATTTATCTAGCATATGACAGTTTGGTCTGAACTTGCATGGATTGCTCAGAATCCTTAACCCTTAAGTCTACGCCATGAAACCACTTAATGCAGCTGAAATGTGGCTGAAATTTGCACTGTGACCATATACAGCAGCCCTGCCCACACACAACAACAGCAGGGCAAATAAGAGTTCAAGGAGAAGTGAGACAGAGAATCATAAGCACTATTTTTCACCAACCTCAGCATTCACTAGGCTATTTTTGTAATGCTGCTTATTCCTACTTTATTCTATAGATGTTCAGACCAAAATTATAATGAACTTTTATTAAGTTCTCCTTCCTCGGAGCATTTAAAGAATGGAATGGACATACTGCCTTAATGTTTTAAACAACTGGAGTATTTTAAATCAAGATGTATTTTAAGGACTGAAGATCATAAAGCTCTAAAATCTGACATTTTGGATTCAAATATTTTCTTCAAAAATAGTCTTGTGTATTCATTTTTTAAAGGAACATTACTTTTGTTTCTGTTGATAGAGAGACAAAAAATAGTTATATTTTGCTAGGTTCCTGAGAGAGAAGCCTGAAAAGCAAACACTGAGCAAGTGGCACACTCTGTAGTCTCTTTCATAATTCCCTATTTCCATTGCCTGTGTAATCATAATATATCAAAATAACAATCCAAAATTATAAGTTGTCTCTTCTAAACCTAAAAAATCTGTCAGAAATGAAAAGAGATCAGAGAAAAGAGCATCTGCTGTTAATTACTGCTAATTCCTTTTAAAATATATACTTTACATTTGCCTTTTAAAACTTGGATAGCTCTAAACCAATTTCTGCACAGTAACAATCACAATTCACACCCAAATGTTCTCAAACAAAGCTTGAGTTGGGGATGCTGCAGGTATTACATTTGTCACATTTATTTAGGATCCCATTCCTAGGAGCTTGTCAATCCACTTCCACTTAAAAGCCGGACTGTGGCAACTCAAAAATGCATTTCTCAGCTGAATGAGAACCATTTCAAACATTTTGTGGGAATGCGTAGGGTTTGATTGCCTTGGAAAATCTGTCCCAAGCTGGTGATCAGGCCATGTCTCCAAAACGTGAGGTTCCTCCCTCCCTGAGCTCTCTCTTGTGTGGACACAGCCTAGAAAGACAACCTGGGTTGAAAATGTATCTCCAGCCATGGCTGAAAGAGAGCACAACCGTAGCCAGCAAGGCTAAGTGCTTTAATGTCCCAACTTTCTTTGCATGTGTCATCACTTCTACCTTAGCTAATGCTGTTTTCATTTTGCAACTGTTTCCCTTTGTTAACTAAGATTATTCCAGAAAATGCATTAGCAGCACCAGTTAACACAAATATTTTGAGGCCTTCCATCAGGGAACACAATAAAAAGTAATCAGCACTCACATAGCACTTCGCATTTTCAAAGGACAGTAAAGCCATTAAGCATTATTAAATGTATTTTATAGACAGAACACAAAGAGGTTAAGTGCCTCATCCCAGAGGCGGCAGGATTAGGACGGAGGTGTGGCAGGCTCTTAGCACACACTCTAATCTTTTCAGCCACAAAATCTTCACGATGGAGAAGCCTCCCTGAGCTCAAGTGCAAGATCTCCTTTTTGAACATCGGCAAAAAGGAGAAAATCAGAAACAACTGAACTTTCCTCAAAGAGGTAGAGGAAATAAAGTGCTACCAAATAAGAGTTGAGGGAAAACTGTTTAGGTTGTGATCAGAACACCTGTCTGTAACGCATTAAATAAGCATGAGAACTTTCTTGGTTTTAACATGTTCGCTAGCCTAGGAAAGGTAACTTCCTATATTTGAACTTCCTAGACCTAAGCTTTCTTCCCCATGTATACAGTCCATTTTAAAGTTGTCATAATGATAATAGTAGTAGTAGCAGTATAAGGTTATTATTAGTGAAGGCTGCCTGCCAGTTTACTAGCAAAAGTTTATCATGCTGTCTTTATAAAGCAAGGAGACATATGCATATATTTTCTATACAAAAAGCAAGCACTTCAAAAGATCAACAAAAATGTTCATTATTGCACAACACTTTCCTACAGCACTACAAAACTCATCATTTAAAGCATGTTAACTGTCATTCATGCCTGGACTGAAACCTGGATGTCCAAGACTCAGGCTACTCTTTAACAACAGTAAGATGGGCTCCTTTATGACTGAGAGCTGTGCTTTCTCTCAGGGAGTCCAGGCTTGTAAATTAAAAAGTAGAGGACATTGTCTGCATACTGAAAAAGGGAGAATGAAACCTGGTCTCAGTGATTTTAAGTGCAGGGATAGACCATCAGCTGCATGGGAAGGCTTGCATCATGTCCTCTGAATCGTTCCCTACAAAAATGAGAGAGGATGCTTCACAAAATTTATTAGTTGTTGACAAAATTATGCAGAATTAAGTACTGTATCTTTTTTTTCCCCTCTGCAACAGTTAATTCCATTATCCTAAATTTATATCAATACTCAGACCAATTGTAAGTAGGTTTGATGGCTTTTTGTGGGTTTTTCTTTTTTCTTCTTCTTTTTTTTTAATTTATCGTGCTTTTTGAGAGGTCACTACTATGCAAAATGTTTTCTATCAAAAGCAGATCCAGCTAAAATAATCCTTGATGCTGGCTACGCATTCCTGCCTGACTTTTATGAACAAAAAAGACACACTCATAAATACAAGCTGTCCTCTCCACCTCGTTCTGCTCCCCATCTCTCTTCACTAGGCTGCCACTTTCCTGGTCTGTGCTATTGATTTAACTGTTCTCATCCAACGGATGAAATAACCCAGCAAGGAGAAGCAATGAAAGGCGAGCAATGTGCAGCCAAGGAACACCAGCCACCTTGGATGAACCCTTGGTGTAAACCTAGGCTCCAAGATTCGAGGTCATGTCCAGAATGACTCAGATTTTTTTGCATGCCCAGCTGCATCCAGGAGACCTCCTTACTAAAGTACATCTGTGGTCCAGCCACAATCAATTGTAAATAAGAAGTGGTTTGGTGACTATAAAGAACAGTCTTTAGAACAAAAGCTCTCCTGAAGCAATTACTCATCAAGTTTTTAAGAAAACATATAATCACTGGAGAGGGACCAAATGAAGCAGACAAGTAGACTCGCACAGTGCTCTAAGTGACCTTACCATGCTTCAATACGCAGTTATCAGAGGAGATGTTTAAAAACAAAGATCAGACATCAAGACTTCCTAGTTTGCTAATGGCATTTGTTATGGCCCTGGCTCATGCAAAACTCTGTGAAAATGCTCAGGGCAGACAAAGGTAGTGCAGGTATGTGTGTCAGGGTAGGAGTGCTTAGTGAATGAGACTTGGTTAAAGTGAGTCTAGAGACTCACTTTACCACTAGAGACTCACTTCAACTACAGGCAGCTTGCTTCAACTTCTCTGCACCTCAATTTCCCCAAAAATTCTAGGTTATAAAAATATGTCCTTTGTTCTGTTTTTGATTCTTTCTGTTCCACTGATTAGAAAAGCCACATGAAGGACCTGAAGGCTGTTATTACCATTTAAAGAACATTTTGGATAGAGGTAAAATTATCCTTGCAAGGTAACACAGTGACCACCATCATCTATTATTCTATACTAGTATTATTTATTTATCGAAGCAACTAGAAGCTGAAAGTAATGATTATTAACTTTATTGGTTTGTTTCTGAATATGCCTGGAATCTTACTTTCTCTCTTTTAAACTATTTCCAATTTACTTTTTTTAACTCCTTGTGAATTAAATTTTCACTATTTCAATTTCTATCTCTATCCATAGCTGGAAGTTTGATAAATACCAGTTGTGCATTTAACATCTATTTTGACTACAACATCCAGGTGATTGAATTGGGAAGGCTCCCCTCTCCTCTCCTTCATTCATAAAAAAAACACCACCAAGTTTTCTGCTCCACAGTCTATATCATCCCAGGATCTACATACAGCACTTACCACTGAACCAATTGCATTCATTTCAGAAGAATCTTGAACTAGCAGAAAAGTAGATTATTTGGCAACTCAAGGAAAAGAAGGAAAAACTGTCAAGTCTATAGAGAACTTGAAGATTAAAACTGCTTCAAGACTACAAATAGAAACTGCTCAGAACATAATGTGCTGTACCCAAGAAATGAAGCATAACCTCAGAGTTCATGGTCTGGTCATTCTTTATAGTCATTAGGAAATAAAACTAACTCAACTAAGGCACCTGCATCCATTCTATTTCTTCAGATTGTTCAGTTTTGGAGAAGTCATATTTTTGCCTATTGCACTTGTATGTGAGTAACAGAAACAACATATGTATATATATTGTTTTATGTTCCCTTTGTTGTTATACCTATACCAAAACAGAAGCATAAGCATACATAAATAGGGCTCAGATGTTTTCCCCTCCTATACTTTTTTGCCCCTACATGAGTGGTTTTGAACAGAACCCAATCTCTGAAAAATTATCCAAGAAATTGTAATGACACATCAAAGAGAAGAAAGACAGCAAAATTAATTGCAGCAATTTCCTTTAACCACTACAACAACAAAAGCATTTTAGCAGCTGTGTGGGAGTGTCACCATGTGACAGAGCAAAGGAATACATTACAAGGAAATCAAGACACTGGAATGCAGCTGGCCATTTATATTCATTTTCTTGTCCAGGGAAACCTAATAAGTTAGCAAGCAGCATGTTCCCAGAAAACACATCATTCACTTAAAGCTCCTTTTTTGCACACTCTTTGTCAACAGATAACAAATCCAAGGAACCTCTCAGTGCCTACTAAGCCTCAGGCAACCAAAAGAAACTTGTTGCACAGACCAACCTTAGATCTGAACACAAAACATGCATATTGCTCTCGGAGAATGACCACCACATCCTGAAGTTCCTATACAACTGCTGAGACATGCACTGAAACTGGACCTGGTTGGAAGTAATCTGATAGAATATTGATATTGTTAAGCAACAGGTTGACAAGCCTAAAAGACTCTGGAGAACTTGTCAAATTTCATGAAGTAAAAATAAATAAATACAGGTTGAATTCTAGCAGGGAATACATGTCTCTCAGCTATCTTAGTTTTCAGTACTCCACCTACTCCTACTCAACATTGTGAAAGTTACCAAAACTTTGATGAAAACTAGGATGTTTTTTCAAAAATTCTATTGTTTTAAGTCATTCAAAATTTTAATTAAATGTATTCCTTTTACCTGAAATGTTTCATTTTACCTGAAACAGTTATTATTTACTGAAAAGATTTTTAAAATGTCATTTTGCATTGAGTGCATTTATTGTTTGGAACTGTCAGGAAACAAAGATATTAATTATTCACACTACTCTGATGGAGACATCTGGAAAAGTTTTGGAAGTGTTCAAATCATCCAAACTAACTGGACCTATAAACCCTATTTATCATCCTTTTCAGGACTGGAAAGTTACACAGAATTCCTTTACTTAAAAATATCACAGTAATATCTTCTAATAAGTACAACAGCAGAAACTAAAGATTAGAAGAAAAATGTGCAACTTAAAATTCAGCAATTTTCCCCTGAAATTATAATTTTATGTTTTTTCCCACTATTAAAAAAATGGTAGTTTTTTATCTCTCATTTACAGAGAAAATATTATATACTTTAGTTTTATTTTTTCTTTCACCTGACATGCAATGGGAATTTGACAGATGAGAATAAAACCTTCAGGTAGGGTCAAGAAATGGAGCCACAATTCGGACATAGTCTTGGAGATTGTTTTATGACAAGAGTTACCATATTAAACCCCAAAGATACACGTTGAGTGCAAGATAGATCTTTGCAGGCTAAAGGCTCCTGTCCTCAGAAGTAGAAAAAACTGTAGTAGGTGTAGGAGCCATGAAGCAGCAAATATAATCTGATCGTTACCTAAGTGATGTTGCAAACATTCGTACTTAAATGTACTTCTATCCCCATAAACATCAATTATTCTTAATCTGAAGCTGAGGGACACAGTGTCACACAAATAATAAAGTAGAAATCTCATCAGAATTATACTGAAATATTCAGGAAAGCACGATAATTCTGACATCCTAGTATTGAGCGATTTCAGAGTTGTCAGACTTACTGACAAGCTAATACCACTGTCTCCTACCTACTTAACATCAACATTTAAAAGATACTCCACAACATTACTTGTAAATGAAACATCTCCTCCTAGGAAAGCTGGTAACAATTACTCACTGTCAGCTGAAGAAAAGCAGATCTGAGTTCATCCGACAGTGACAGTGGAGTTTTACCAAAATCTCTCCAAAGGCCTACCACTGGTAAACAAGGTACAAAAGCTTCATCTGGAGTTTAAAGAAAAGAGCACTTTGAACTGTCTGCTGGAGGAAGATAGTAAGGGAAATGTACTTATGTTGCCTGGCAATGTCTCATTCTAATGTCAGGATCTTTCTCGAACACTTGAGTACAAGTGGCCCCTTCAAAATCAACAAAAATGTATAGAGCGGAAACAAAGCTGAAAAACAGCAGATTTCAAACAAGTTACGTATTTTAATATACTACAGTATTTCAGATGCATCTGTAATTCATTTTTTCTTAGAGGTACTTAGTGATATCAAAGATCAATTCTCAAGATAGCTTTGCATAACGCTTGGATAAAGCAGAAAGTAAAACTCCTGCAAGATGTAAGAGACATTATGGCAAAGGGAGGCATACTGATGAGGCACAAAGCAGGAAAACATGGACCATTATACTAAGAATATAGCAGGTTTATTTCCTATTTACACCTGAAGGCTAAGAATCTCCTGATTTTTGTTTCACAACAGGGAAATTTAGCATGCTTCATAGCATTCCCATGGAGCAAAGTCCTCTCATAACAGTTTAGGCATCAATAAACTGTGGCACAAGGCAGTTATACTCAACTGACACAGAGAACCTTTAGCAAAGCCAGGAGCAAAAGTAGTGATCCCACCAGTAAGGCAACATTCTTTTCCAAAAGACACAAACCTGGATGAGTGCTTGGAGAAGAAAAATAAAGGTGTATTTGGTATTCCTATCAGGCAATGTTTCTACACAGTTAAGTTTATATGAATATCAAGGGGGTAAAAAAATGGAGCAAAAAGAGGCATCCATAATTATGTTAGGTTTTCACTGGCACCTCTTCTATATCGGCTGAGAACCTGCTCATCTATACAGTTTTTAAAATGTGCAATATGTTACCCAATTAATACCAGTGGTTTATTGCATTTATATTTTATATTTCATTTATTGAAATATAAAAGGCTTCCTTTTCCGCTTGCAAGACTCTGCCCAGAAGAAGCCTAAAACTTATTTGCCCTTTCCAAAAAGCTTGCTATGTGCCTTTGTCACTTCAGGTCACTATTTGCTACCCATACAGTCCAAGCTCAGCCCAAAGAACTTCCATAACGTTTTGTTGCCTTCCTGGAATACAAAGACAGAGGAACAACTTCTCAAAAATATGCATGAGAATAGATGACTGCAAAGTAACTCAACAGAAAGCAAGCCAGAGGCTTCCTCTACCTTCAAAATAGCTAAGATAAATGAGCGATCAGTCTTTGCTACCTGGGGAGTCTCCCGTATCCCAGGGTTGGAATTAACCCTAAGAACTCTGATTCTCTGTGAACTAGAATACATCCTGACAAATCAGTTTGTGGTTTTCTTTATCCTTTCAAATCAAGGGGTAATAGGAAATTACCATACTTCATTCTCATTTTGATTCTCCAGCCCCTCACAGCTCTGACATACTATTTCAGATTGAGCAGAAATAAAGTGGAAATCATATATCTACGTGATCATGCAGTGATCATATGATGTCACTAACTACATTTTTGCCTTTTGTATGGGCAAGATTGGAAAAGATCTCTCTATTGAAGTTGAAATAAAGAGACATTAAATTAGAAAAAGATTTGAGTTAAAACTATAATTCACCATTGACAGTATGGATAACATGAGCACTGCCCTTTCTAGTGTCCTTAACACTTATGATAATTGATAAGATATTGATAAGATTTAATATTCTTTGGAAAGATCTAATTAGCCTAGGACGCCACATTCCCTGTTTTATGAATCAAGTAAATAAAGATATCTTTAATATTAATTTTTTAATAATTCAGAATATTATTTAGTGTGGAACATATCAGTTTGTCTGGAATACCACCAACACACACAGCAGTGCAAAGGTGGGGAAAGGGAACAGGACAACAAGTCACATTCAAGATCTTCATATTCTTCCCTCCTGGTTCTAAGACTCTCTTCAAGAGGCTTATGAAGATACAGGTCTAGAACCCAGCTCTAGTTGCAGTGATAAATAATTCTTCTTCATCTCCTTGCTGAGGACTGTGGTGGATAGGCTATGTTTATTAGAAGGAACAGCACTTTCCATAAGGAAGAAAGGAGACAACGTTTTCTTACAGACACTCAGAGAAGAGGAAACTTCTGGAGATTTCTCATTTGCCATTCCACTGTGGGATATGCTTTCATTAGCTCGAATTCTCAGCAGTTCAAAACTAACAGACAGACAAAACAACACACTCTTTACACACATAGTTCATTTCCTGGGGAGATATTCAGAGAAAATAAATGAACTGTGTAACAGATGTGTCATATAATTCACCATTGTAATGATACAGACAGGGCAAGAGCCTATCCAGAAAAAGTCTACAATAAATCTTTCCTAATTATTTCTTAAAAAGCCTTATGTATCCAATATGAGTATTTAGTGGATGGCTCACTTGAACAGAAAACTAATACAGATAATATACAAATAACCTCTAAGCTGGAATTACAGCTGACTATGTTCAGAGATGTAGTACTGGAGAGAAATTAAAAGAATTAGGCTGAAGTTATTAAATATCAAGTAAAAAGGGCCAATTTATGTGAATTATGTGAACAGGGAACAATGGGTATGTGTGCATGCACATACATATCGCATCAGTGCTTTCCAACAATTGCATATTCTTTTTGTAAATTATTTTAAGACATAAATAAATCAGGAAGGATTATTACTTACTGTTTACTTAGAGTGGAAATTAATGAGTGTTTCTTGGAAAGCACCAGGGTTCAGCATAGCTGAAACCTCAAAGACAGATATGTTCATCCAAGAGTGTAAATTACTTATCAACTAAACGAAAATACCAGAAAATGTATTTATAAAAGGTTCATTTCTTTTAGAAATAAAATATTACAATTTAAGCATTTCATGTCATTAAGTTTTGGCTACAAATATCAAAATTATTACTACAGATGCTTATTTTTGTCTCTTTTTTTTGCAAAAATTAATAGAATTTCATCTTCAAATGTTTATTACAAAATGAACGTACATGTTACTGAGTGTACAATGAACTCCAATATATAAGAATTTTTTTGTTAAAAGAATGTTCGATCCTTCTTACCTGTTGCGTGTAATTTCCTATATATCTCTATATGACAAAAAGGTAAATAAGATTACTGAAATATATGTTATACCTTGAAATTCAAATACAAAAGGTCTAAGCAGAGTCAGCCTTGTAATAGCACTCTGGGTCTTGGTGTTCAAACCACTATGCACAAAAAGAGCTTCATATAATCTTATGAAATGTATTTGAATACATGCATACTTGTAGAAACAGAAATTTACACGCTAAATTCATATTCAGATTTAAATTTATATTTTAACATACATTAATTTCAGAGATATTTTGATGAAAATATATATTTGAGCTTTAAATGGGGCTGTTTAAAAATGAAAAATCACTAAGAACAAAACACACTTGTTGTGCTGAACTAATAAATGGGTGACTTTGGAAGCCTTTACTAATTGTTTTTATAATTATTTGCTTCCAGAAACAAAGGGATGTAAGACTCCTCTGGGAGAACAAACATTATAGTATTTAAAATGACATACTGGTATTTATTTAAACTTTTATTGATTTATTGCATAAATATCATGAAAAAGTGTTGTTAGCTAGTTTCCATTTTTCTACACATAAGAAAAATATACATCTGAAACACATGTATTCACCTCCATCTTAACAAAAATACATTAACTTAGAAGAGTCACAACCATTTTTTGATCCTAGGCACAGTTATAACTACAGCTGTGCAGAACAAGTAAAAGACAGTTTCTGTGATTTGTATCAATTTATTAATTTGTATCTTATTATAGATTTTCTAAATTTGAGATGCCTAGGAGGCTGTATAACATGCTTCATTTAATAGTTTTTGACTGTCATCTCTCTATGCAAAGTCACCTCTGTGAATGAGGACAATATAACATGTTCTAGGAGTTGCAATGTAAGGAAGAATAACTGACATTTTTCATGCTTTTGAAAAAAATAACACCTCTCACAAAAAGTAGAGGTCTTAACTGTAGCCACAGAACTTTGCTAAAAATGAATACAAGCAGATGCACTTGCATAACGGCATCAACTCATGGCTTATTCTTCAGAATTTCATTCTTCTGAACAAAGAAATATAATCTGGAAATCTGCACGATTATCTTCAGGACTTTTTAAGAAAATCTACTAAAAATTTTAAAAATATTAAATATTGCAACCTATGCATTAGAAAACCCTCAATGGTATACTTCTGAGCTTATTCAAAGACTTCATTTATTTCTGATTAGGAGCATCAGCTAATGAAATTTACTAATATTCCTACTATGTAAACCAACAAGCAGGTCCACATCAGAAGAAGAAAAAGGTTTCAGAGACAGCATCGGAAGCATTTAGATCAAGGTCCTTCTGCAACAGTGAAACTGAGGAATCAGTCAATAGCTGGTCAAAGAATAATGGTGATTTACCTGTAATCATGGAAGAGCAATACAGCATTTCTATCTATACATATTTATCTCTGTAACATGTTCCTTATAGTCATCCATATGGCAAGCTGAGGATGCTGATGGGCTTGCAGAACACTGGCTATGTCTCAGATAGAGGAAGGAAACAAATAGTAATTTTTTTTTATTTGTGTACATAAAGATATTTCACCATAGATTTTCATTTATCCTCATGTACTGATGCCTGTGATTTCGTTAACCACCTCAGTTCATCTTCATCTACATTTCTTGGGCATACTGCATACAGCAAAACTATCCCTATCAAAACTTTTCCCATACCCACACACAGTTCTCTTATCTCAAAAGCTTCTCACATATAAGTCATATAGACAAGCCCTGGGCTGCACCTGAGAAGAACCCAGGTCCAGGCTGGGCAGTGACTGATAGACAGTGCACTCAACATTCCACTGTGACTCTGAGGAGTAACATCAGAAAGTTTTAAATGTCATTTCAGAAATTCGGTCAAGATGTAACTTCACGTTAAAAATTTAGGGATGAAAAAATGTGATACAAAGTACAGATACTTAATGTTACTAACAGTTAACTATTCATACACCTAAAAGCCTTAACCTAAACATAGAAACCTTCATGATGAAAAGTCAACCTAGGGCAGTGGATTTCTAATTAACTACTTTTTCCCTCCTCACTCTGTTTCCCCTGTTGGAAAGTTATGTAAGTGAATTACCCAGTTTGAACATATTCTCATACTCCACACTGCCATGAAACTCCTGGGGGAAGAGCAGGGCGTGAAGCTTGAAGACTGTAGCTTAACTTGCTATCCCAGTCCCAGTTTGGGACAATATCCCAAGGCTCTTCCTGTGGCAGGGGGAAAAGGAAAGAGCCAAACACTTCAAAGTGCAGCTGATCAAATTACTGTCCTCCAGCAGGAGCCCTAGGAATGAGTAGGAGTCCCAGGAAGTTAATATAGGAGCATCTGGCTGATTCTCAGCTATATTCTCCCTCTGATCCTGTTCCATTTGCTGTCTACTTTTTCTCTCTCTTGGAGCATCTTTGATGATGGTCAGCTTGCTAACCTTATCCCTGATGCATTTATTTCCTCCTCTACACTCCTAGGGACTCCCTAGAGCTCGAAAACTATTGCATTAGGATACCTTTTATATTTCTAACATCACAATTGTTACTCAAACCCTGGCCCTTTTTTCTCTTGCAATTACTGTCTTCCAGCTTATTACTTCAGCTATTGAAAACACTGTCTGTTTATATTTTTGATCCCACACATCCCTGCAGCCAAAACCTAAGTACTTTTCTGAACATTTCTGCTGAACTGTTCCTTCTTCTCCTTGGCTGTGGAGCCAGACACTTTCCCAATCTGACACAAGCTCTCAATGCATATAACTCCCCCCAGTTCTCCCTGTCTTTTAGTATCAGTGTCTTCTCCTCGGGCTTCCGACAACAAACCACTGCACCACACAGTCTCTACTTTAAGTTTCTCTGCAAGAGGAAATACATCTCCCTACATTTCAAAAGCACTAACAGACAAAGACATATCTATAAATAGTCACAGTAAAAGCTAAAGTGCCTCATACAGCACCCAGGAGCTAGAGGAGGTGGACAGAAAGGGAGCTTGTTTATTTTTTTACAAAGTATAGACATGAAAGACTAATGATGCCTCCCAGATTGAGAAAATAGAGAGATGGAAAGCTTTTATTTTATATTCAATAGTTTTAACTTACTCTGCTGCCTAAGATCACTATATTGCATGATATCTCTCAGTTTGACGTTTGAATTCAAACAATAACCAACTACCTTAGTCCATTATAAGGCTTGATTCTTATCCCTTACATTCATGGCAATTAATTGAAACCTCACAGAAATTAATTTAACAAGAAGCATCCATAAAGTAAGGTCCAGGCACTGGCTATCATTTCTCTTTCATTTACAGACGTATTTGCCTCCTTTGTTTTCACCCTTTAAAGTCAGGGGAGCAGTCAGACTATCACTTCAACAGATTAAAGTACCTGATAAACAGAGGGTTTTTTTTTTTCTGATGAAGTTGTTACAAATTTTGACAGCAAACTCACTAGTCAAAGGAGAATAGACTATAAAGTAGATATTTTGGAAGGTCTATTTTAAAACAATGTTACAGCATTATCAAGCAGTTCCTTTTTTTAAGCCAAGTGTAAATTACTGCCAGGAAGGCCACTAAACTTACAAACTCTGAAAACCGCCCTGCACCTAAAGGCATCTACAGTTATTAAGACACATCATTCCTGTTAAAGACTGCTTTCTTTCCACTATATGCTCACTTTTTAAAATTTTTTTTTTCCCCCAAGGTTTGGTGTCACTGAAGTACAGTGTAAAATTGTGGCTATTGTTGGCCTCTTTACACAGTGTTCCTAACTTAACAAACAGAACAGTTTAGAAGGTCAAATAAGAAAACAATATCTTAAGAAAATAGCAACTTCTGTGGCTTTGAAATGAAAAAAAAAACAGTGCCAAAATGTTTATCTCCTCGGTTCATGAAGCCATAAAATAAGAACAGCAGCGTGAATCATCTCAAAACTTCAAAGCTTGTATGCCCGGTGTACCATTTTAGGCCTATTAAGTTGTACAGCTACTGTACTTGTAGTAAATAGTTATACAAGACTGTTGCAGCAGTGCCAAATATTTCACCCTTACAGCAAAATCTCCTTAAAGCTACACTCTTTACCATAAGCTCGCTGTGTGAGCTCATTGTCTCTTACCATCCCAAGAACCTCTCCACAAAAAAAATTGTTGATCATTACATTGATAATACCAGCTTCCTTTAGAGAATACAGAATGACAGATATAGATATTATGATATGCACAGTAAGTGAATAATAAAACATAGCAAGTAAATTCCTTTTACATATCAGCATTTCTGTAGAAAAAGAAATCAGTGGTTTTGCTCATTGCATAGGAGTCTGTAAGAAAAATTTGCTAAACTAAAAATACCTCTGTCTATGAAATTGAAGGTGGTGGTATATCCCCAAGATGTTATGCAAACCAAAAAGAAAATAGAAAACCGTATTTATAAGGAATACGTGATTCAAAATGAGCAACATTGTTACTTACGTACTCTGATACCTGTTTACATGTGATTTTTAGCAATTTGTCCCAATTAATTGGTAACAGGTTCCATTTACATATGTATAAAAAGTCTAATCCACCGCAATCTGTTTGCACCCGCCTTGTGTGCAGCTGCTTGTTATTCCATCTGGCTGGGTTTATCAGAAGGCACCACTACTGTCTTAAAGAGGCCATCTGGGAGGATTTAAGCCAAAATACCCATTAGGCCCTGTAAAGAAAAGGTCCTCTGGGGCATTCAAATTTTTTGTGTATGTCATAGGACACTGTACAAGTTTTTTGCACATGTCATCTGCCAAACCCATTTGTATCAGTGGCCAAGGTTTCAAAGGAAAATTAAAACAAGCTTTTATGCACTTGGTGTATTATGAAGTACATTGTCACAGGATAAATTTGTTATGACTTCAGTTAACAATTGTGTTAAATACTGAAGACTGTTCTGTAAGTTTATGTACAACAAGCTGCCACAAGTTCTCTTTTCCACAGCAATTTGTTAACTTCATCACGATTGCAGAGGTAATTTAAGTAAATTTGTTAACACTAAGTCAAAAGTTTGAACTAATAGTGAACAAAATAGATACAATAAAAATTTGGATCAGTTGTCATCTTCCCAATCAGGACATGTCTGCAAAGATACTCTCTTTGTTTTGGAGACTGTCCTCAGCATGGATCCACAACAGATCTCTGCCTGTGTTGTACTAGGCAGCCCATTACAAACTCATTTTCATTATTACTTTCTGTGGAATAGATGTAGTTCTACCCAGTCAATTTTCTAAAGAGCTGTTCTATACCACCAGAAAGACTGGCTGACCAAAGCAAGGACTTCACTAGTTGCCTTGACACACTTGCCCTTCTTAAAGACTGCATGGCAATATAAATGCCAAACACGATCCCAAAAGTCCTTACGCTTACTTTTATGCTGCATCTTCACTGAGTTTCTGCTCTTTTAATATCAGTTTCTTCTGTCCTCAACTAACTCCTTTGCTCCTGCTCTTCCATCAGCTGAGAGCCTGCATTTAACTAAATGAACTTGTACAACATTTCCAAGGCTTGAGAGATGTACATAGGAGATGTTGTTTCCTGCAACCACTTTTTGCTGCAGGTAAAAAGCTCATTCACTCTTTAGGAAAAAAAAAAAGATGCATTTAGCTTGGCTTCTGAAGCTTGAAACCTTAGAAAATTAGCTGACAAAATAACTGAGCAGAATACCACAATGCTGTTATATAAAATAGTTCACTTAACAGAAAAAATAGTTATTCAATTTCTCTGTTTAAGGATAATGTATATGAAAAACCTCTCTAAGCAGTATTGTGTAGTTTCTAGTAATAAGGTAGTATTCAAATGCAACGTGCTGCAGAGATGAAAATATAACTTACACTGGTAGCCATATTTCTCTGAAAGTACAGTTATTACGAGCACATTACAGCAGAAGGAAACTTCTGGAAACAATCCAAGCAAGAGCCCTATCTTTGAAAGATGATTGTTAATTCTGTGATCTATAATCTACAACTAAGACCTCAAGCTGCTACTCTCATAGCTCTACAGAGAAGCAAATTTTAGAAGTAGATTATGTGTTGTGCCTCAATTCTTTTAAATCCACTTTCTAAAATACCTTAACTTCTAGTTTTGGTCATGGATACAGTTGTGCAAGCCATGACACCAAGAAGCATGCAGGTGTTGAGGAAAGACTTTTAAAATACCCAAATTATTCATGTTCTGTTTGAAGACCTCCATTCAGTAATGTTATTCATGCAGTGGCTAATACATAAAACTAAGAATAGGAATGGATTTTTTTTTAATAAGTTCTCCTGTTTTATATCAAAATTCACCTGTTAGAGTGCTTATTCATGTATATATACACAGTCATTTGTCTTAGCTTCTCCCTAGGAGCTATTTTGGCACTTAACAGGCACATAAAATACATTGGATTTACATAAACAGTCGATAACCTTATACATTTGTTTTTCCAATCCAGAAGTTTTCTTAGAAAACAAAGAATATATTTGATAAAGTAAGCTGAGTTTTGATCTTTAGTGGGTGTAATCGTTTTCTAACAAGTAGTTTTATGGAGATCTCTGAACAAAAAATAGATCTAAGTTCCCTAACGCTGTTGCTATAATTTGATTAATTACATTAACTATCCAAATAAAATATCATAGAAGAAAAATGTTTCCAGTTGGAAAACATAATGAATTAGAATGTAGAATATTCACATTCAGTGTAAATTGATAGTTTGTAACAGAGTTAGATTAATTATGTCTCTAAAATCAGGAGAAATGTCATTTGAATTTAGCTGGTTTTGTATTGAATAGCTTTAACACTATGGACATATGCTTATCTTTCAAAACTATTCATAAAGACATGATCCAAAGCACACCAAATTAACAGGAGAACTTGTTCTTGACTTGAACAGGCTGTGGATCAGGCCTTAACCACTGCAGCTTTATAAAAAATGAAATTCTGAGGTGATTTCTTCTAATATATTATGAGAAACTGAACACTCGCAGGTTCTCATTGATCATAGCTGGAGTCCACAGAGTGGCATGTGAAAAGTGCTAAGAGGGGAACCCATAAGGACTGGAAAAGACTCAGATTTTATGGGTTAGTGATTTGCCAGAAAGAGTCTTGCCAAGTTTAAATGAAGAAAACCAGAAAAATGCCATAACTCAAGCAATGCTGTTGAGGTAATGCACTCCGTAATGGTGAGAGATGTGGAAGTGTTCTCTAATATTCCTTTATAAAACAGCTACACAATGTTAATGAAGTAAACAGCTACAGTAAAAATTTAAGAGAATAGAATTCCAGTGAACTTTAAGGGATATATTACTGTGTATGCTGTATATGTAAAATTACAGTATGTGCAATAAATTTTTAATAAGCATTAAAATGTTAATTTCTGAAATGAAACCTTGTAGACTGACATTTTAAAAGATGATGTACCTTAATTACAAAACTGTCATCTCATCTCACAGACACTAATTAATTAAACCATACAATGGAATGTGCAATATCTATTCAACCAAAATGGTCTCACAATTCTAAAATTCCCTTCTAGAAATGAAGGGTTAAAGCTAAGCAACCAAGATGTAACAAAATGATAAAGATAAAAAGATTCAGTTTCAATGAGAAAAAAGTATTCAGAAAAAAACGAGTTTCTGTATGATTTTTCAGACATAAAATTCATGTAAGATCTCTAAGTTATGGATGACAATAAATACTAATATTACTGGTGTGGTTGGAAATGCCCATTTAGTGGCAGATATTTCAAAAAACTGAGCAACCTTTATTTCAAAAGGGGCCTAGATAATTAATATAATTAGATCAAATAGACTAGATTCAGCTTTTATAATTCTACTTCAGCTTGAAGTTTTTGTTTTTGTTTTTTAAATTGGAAAACACTTTATATTCCCAAAACTGTACAATATTTAATAATGCAGGGATCTTTTCTTGAATAAACCTGTCCTCAAAAGTCACTTATGCTGCTCTACAGTTTTCTATCAACCAATATGACATGAATTTTTTCTTTTAGTTATTAGTAGTTTTTAAAAATTAGTGTCAATTCAGGAATTTCAAACAGTATCTGTAGAATTAATGTACTTGTTGTATATACTGGAGGGTTTTTTTGTATTTTTTTCATGTTGAGCCTTTTATAGTCCCTTGGGGCTTTCTTTCCTTACCTGGAACTCTCTTTGCCCAGTTGATCATGTGCACTAATTCTCTGTCTGCAAGGTTGGTCAACAAGGTCATCATAGATGCTTCGTTGAATGGTCTATTGGGGTCATATTCAGAATAAACTATGGGTGGCTCAGCTTCCAGCAAGGCACTGACCATCTGTTCTGCTGTCAGAGACAGGGCTGGACTGTTCTTCTTGTTATGTTTAACCACTAGTGGACTTGTCCAAAGGGTGGGAGCTCGCAGCTCTGTAGAAGAAGCCTCCCCGTTCCTGGAATCCTGTTCCTCTCTTTGACGTTTCTGTTTCATCATTCGCCCGCCTCTGCGGTCTTTCCGGATTCCTAGAGACACACAAGAATATAATGAACTCCTTTCCTTGAGCACAGGCATTACATAAATTTGGCCTCAGCCAATCAGGAACTGCTATTGATAGGCCAGTGGAGCATTAACTCCTGGTTCACTTTGTCAAGGCTTCTTCCTATATGTGGAATATTACATGAGTAGCTGGAGGAAAAAAGTATTTTAAAAAGTATAAGTATCAGAAATAGTGACAAAAGGCAGTAACTGGAAATAAATAAGTATTTTTCACAGCACAAACCTTAATGTCATGTCCTAACCTCTAGTATGTAACTGTTCAACAACTGATCAATAGTAACTTCATGATCTGAGCAGGCTACATGTATCACAGAAATAGCTCTCAAAAACTATCAGAGAAAGCTTTCCTCAAGTTTACTAATTCTAACTAAAACACCAATCTATTACAGTGGAGCATGTGATCTTCCTAGTTACATAAGAAACATCCAGAAAAATTACCATCATAAGATGGGCTTATACAGCAACAAAGGTTGTTGTACAACCAGATAAACAGAAAAAAGAAAAGGGAAGATAATTTCCACCTCAAATCCAGTGTGGGAGACCTACTGCCAAAAGTCTGTAACAACTGAAATAGAAACTATCTTTGTCATTACTGCACAATTCTGCAATGTGCTTAGCACTGGATGACCCTGAACCTTTGGAAGTTATCAAGTCAGCCATACTAATTAGAACAACAACAGTTAGACCTTACAGTAGAACAAAATCCCCCTTCGTGGAAAGGTTACAAACAAATTGTAATGATAAAGCCCACATGGACTCTAACCATAAGGAGAGGATTAATGCTGGCTCTGAATGGAGGAGGCATAGACATTTTGAGGCTGAGTTAAATACTTAAAATCAGTTAAAAGTGAGATGAGACTAAAAGAAGGCACACAAAGAACTGAGCTGTGAAGTGGAGACAGACAACAATGGGTCTACCTAGCCTGCAATGATACCAAGGATTTCATTGCTGTTGGGTGGACAGAGCCTACCAGACCGTCTGTGTGGGCAGTCCACATAGGCACCCAGCTTCCACTGTTCATTAGTTTACAAATTCACTGAATTTGTCCTTGAAGATTAATCTCTTTAAGTGTAATTCTTTCAAGATCTAGCAGGCCTCCTGATTCTATTCTATAAATCTTTCCATATACAGCAAGTTCAATAAATCTTTCATCACTCTTACTACTTAACCTCTCTACATTTTCCCATTAGTTAAAAGCCAAAAGTCTGAAGTGCATTGCTTCTTCCATTTTTCATTCAGTAACACCTACTACCACTAAACTATTTCTGTTTAGAAGATGAGGGGGAGATTCTTGCTATGAAGAAAAAAATAAAAGACTTATTTTGGAACAGTGCCATGCTGGAGTTATTCTTATTGATAGTTTGCTTCATCAGACTACACAGTATGCACATACTACTCAGTAGCATGCATGCTTTTCTGCAACAAATATTTTTGGTGGTATGCTTTATTTCACTGTTATGTTGTTGAATTAAAATTACCCTTTGAAATACAAATAAATAATCATGTAAAGAAAACCACATGGTTCATACACACTAAACATTTGCTAACTTTCCCACATTCCAAATTCTACAGCTGCTCATGCAGTAATTTCCTTTTGAAGAGTTAAAAGTTAAAAGTACTCTTGGAGCCTCTACTGTGCAACATACACAAAAATAGATGGCCTTAGAATAGACATAATTCAGAAACATTATCTCGGGGTTATAATAATACTATAAAAACATCAGATAAGTTAGTTTATAAAGTAAATAGAATGCTAGAAGTTAGAAAGAGAGGAAGGGAGAACAAAGCATCTTCATAAATCAGATTATATTAACCCATGAGGTACACCATAATTAATGCTACATGCAGTTCTGTTCATCCCATTTTAAAAATTATATAAAATATAACAACTGAAATAGTTCTAATAAGTGAGAGACATGTAAGATGATCTGAATAGTCAAATAAAATTGGTGTGAGAAACAGCTAAACTGACTAGGTCTGCTTGGTTTGCAAGTCAGGTACAAGATTACAGATCGGGAGCAGCAAGATGAATAAAATACCAACACTCACTCTTTTTTCATTCAAGACAGTATCAAAGGAAAACACCCTGCAGAAGGTTCAGAACAGGCAACAAGAGGTTCTTTTTCATGTCATGCTGAAACAAAGCTGGATTTGTGAATACATTAGACACTGGTATGCCTTCGAAAGGTACAGATCAAATTTGTGGGAGAGAAGAATACATCAGTGGTTAATATAAAAAAATATAGCACCTTTGGCCTAATTATCTGTGCCACAGAATCACTCTGTAGGAGAGGATTTTTTGTTTGTTTTTCACATTAAACTTACTCCAGACACGTATTGTTAAGTAAAACAACGATGTGATGAACATTTACTTTAATGGAGGATATTTAGCAAATGTAAGCATGCTTACCTGCTTACAAATAAACCAGATGCTAAATGAGAGCAATAGTTTTATTTTTAATTCATCTTCACTGGCTCTTGCCACCCTTAAAAAAAGTGATGCACTGAGTGAAATTGAACATAGCATTCTGAATTTGGAAGAAATGCTGTGCACAAATTTATATTTATGTTTTTATTTCAGGATTTAAAAAAAAAAATAGGAAGCCTACACTACAGTTTTAGAGACCAGATCTGAAGAAATATATACGAGAGAGTATGCATTTTCTCTGGATCACATCAGCAGCTTTTATGATCATGGACAGAAAGGTTGTTGAATCTGTATAAGCATCACACTAGTTAGAGATTTATAGAAATTAATGCTAAATCCCTACATGGATACATAACATAGTGATCCTGTTATTCATTTTCTTGGACCAAATAGAAGTGCGTATCTCTCTAAAAAATATAAGTGCTTCCAAATCTCCTCCAGCTTAATCAAATTTTATCTCTGTTAAAAATATATAACAATAATGCACAGTCACTGATTCCAAATAAAAAGACAATTTTTTTCAGCTACCTTAATTGTCAAAAATGCCATGATCCCGCATGCTTTTTTTTTAAATATATGAATGCATTAATTTTGATTCCACAGTTCAGACAATAAGGGAACTAGAATTGGCAGATTATGAAAAACAGTATTCTACCAAAAATAGAAGTATTGTGTATCTTGCAAAAGCTCTCAATGATTTCCACCTCAGTATTAAAGTTGAAACAATGAACATTTTCAAAGATAATTTTCTAAAGCTTCACCTCTAAATTCAGCCAGCTCTCTAAGGCATGAAGATAGGTGGCAAAACTGTAGACCAGTTACATACTCTTGGAATTCAGTAGAACCTGATTAGTAACAAAATTGCACAGGGATTGTGGAATCAAGATTTAACCAGGTGAAGCACTCTGATAGTGTTTTCAAATAAGTGATAAAAGCAAAACAAAAAAATAAATTCCAGATCAGTAAAAAAAATAAATAAATTCTAAATTAGGAATGCATTGGGTGAATACTGAAACTCAGGCATCCAAAAGCCAGTTTCTTTGTGCCTGAAGATCCCCACCTTTATTTCTTCAAAATTTTCAAGAATATTCACAGAAGAAGAGGAAGAGAACAAATAGAAGTAAATCTGTGTTCCTTTGTGACAACTTCAGAATTAGGCATTTTAGATTTGAAGATATATGCATAATCTCAAAACCTGTTTAAGTAAAATATGTTTGTGATACACAGTTTTAGATAATATTATTTAATTTCATTATTAGGAATTTTCATTATTATAACAATGAAAATTCTCCTTAATTCACTATTATAATAATTTTCATTATTAGGAATTTTGTAGGAATACAACTGAAGAACATTTTATTATTTGCAATAAATGGGAAGGGATTTCATAAAACCCAGCAAACCTTTTTTGACATAAGATGGCAAAACCAGCTCATTTGACAAAACTAACAAGCCAAGATATTCTTGTGTCATAGAATCATAGAATCATAGAATATAGTTTCTGTATTTTCTAACATTTGAGAATTTCACTTTGCAATTTTAATTATCTATTAGAACACTGTTCTAATTTGGAGCAGTATATAAGTACTTTATTTTATAGAAAAATTGAAGTCAGCAAAAGGTAATTACACAAACTGTGAATCTAGCCAGGAACAACATATCCTGTCTTGTGATGTGATAACAATGTTCCATCTGCAGATTTTTCTCAGGCTATCCCATTCAGTAGAGCTGGGTTAGTCAAGAGCTGTTTATCTTAGAAGGACGTGCAAAATGAAACTAAAATTTTAAAGTCACCACCTCTTTCTACTGCATTATCACTGTCTAGTCTGGCCATAAAAATTTCTTCACTTCCAAAGCAATTTCTTTTCTTAACTCTCTCTCATAAATGTGCGAAAGTAAAACATATGCTGCTCAATCAGAGGTGATGGCAGACTTTACTTCAGAGTTCCAGGTCCATACAGTGGGATGAGATAGTATTTTATGCTAGAAACTGCTATATTAAGTCTACTGGCAACAGGAGTTTCTATTTCCCCTTTTATAAAAGGAGAATTTTACTGACTAAAAACAGAGTAAAAAGATTTAAAATCATACAGCGAGCAAGTAAATTAAGACACTTAGATCACTATTGGTAATCCTTAGACATCTCACGGTGGTATGCAGAAGTATCTTTGATACTCTCAGTCTAAAACTTTAGACACAAAAAAGTTCCCAGTTGCTAGTAATTCCTAGCTACGATACATGCAAACAACTGCCACATTTGTAGATACAGTCTTGGCTTCCACACTGTGATTCAGTGATAACAGAAGTGCTTTTTAACAAAAAAACAGTAGATATTTTTAATACAAGTAGTTGTTTTCTACTGCTGCAATGAATACTTATGTTCCTTCCAATTGCATTTGAAATTCCCCAGTTCTGTAGGTTGCCAGATCCTGCTAGATATAGAAGGAAAATCCAGGGAAATCACAAGTCAATGAACTGTTAAATACTGTGCTGCCTTTTTCCAAAAGAGCCATCAGAGAAGCAGCACATTACTGAAGTATAATATCAGAAAGAATATTATCAAACAAAGACAAAAATAATCTCTATCACAATATCTGGCATTTTTTCCTCTTACTGCTTTAGAAGCCCTATAAATTATATGGAAAATATTTATCTACAACTGGCTCACTATCTTTCTGTTACTCGAGGTAGTGATAATGGCATGATAGTGACACCGGTAACTGTCCCAGTTGTGGGCATCAGAATGCAAGTGCTGCTTAAAAAATTCATTCTCACATAACTTTGAGCTGTACCATTAATGGTACATATTCAGCACTCTGAGAATCTTTACAATAGTCAATGTTCTACAAATTAACTTCCACTTTATACTTGACAGACACGCTGAAAGGAATGGAAACACAGTAGATTTGGAAAGTTGACAAGTCAAAATGTAAAGGCAGGTTGAGTGCCAGAAGTGGAGAACCAGAGCTCTGTTTCTAGGCAACAAGCATATGAGCAATAACATCTCATTCATATCAGTGCTGTTTCATGTCTGACTGGAGCTAACCAGCAAAATAAATAATTTCTAACACAAGGAAGAAGCTCCTTTTTAAATCTTTCTGCTCAGAAATGAATTCTCAGGTTTAGAGGATTCCTCTTCATTTAACGCTTCCTGGTAAATGCAGGCTTTTCCTTTTGTTGCTTCCTTTCCATTTCATCAACACAGCTGCTGTGGCTCCTAAGAACTCCTTCAGAACACAGTTTGTGGAAATATGATGGGGAAGGAGAGCTTTATACACAGGAAAAGACTGCAACACCTAGGTTTACCACCTAACCACCAGGCTGGAGCATCCCTTGAATGGCTCTTTGTCCAAATTGCTGCTCCTCATTAGAGGCCTACAGATTATAAGAGACATTTCTTGGCATTTCTTGATACACACTTGGCCTTGAAGCATTACTAACCTGTACTTTTGTCCTTACAGTCTGTTACAGAGTGTCAAAAGAGCATTTCAAAGTTGCTTGGAATCACCTTCTCTCCGAAACAATTTGCTATCTCTTTGAGACTAATCTACCTCATCAGAATAACAGACTGCAAGGGAGAAGGTCTGTCCAGCATTTGGTAAAACAAATCCTGTCTGAGAAGAAAAGATTAAGCATATATGATAATGTAAATGAGATAATGACTACAAAGGCATCCTTCAGAAAGTCCATATCCAGTTGATGACCAGAGTATTAAAGGAGCACACAGAGAAGAGCAGCCACAGCAGAGAAGCTACATGACCACGTCAGTATTCACAAAGGAAGAAATTCTAGATTTTCCTATGCCAGAAAGGGTTTATATGGAGAGCAAGGAAATCTGAAACTGAAACTAACAGTTGAATAGGCTAGAAATCAAAAGTCCAATCTCAGGTATCCTCGTACAGGACTTACTTGCTAAAATGCTGCAGAAGAGCTCTGGAACTGTGCCCAGGCTTACACTAATATCATTGGTGTCACTGATGGGAGGGCACAAAAGTAATAGTCTGGCAAAGAGTAACAGTGTGAACAAACCAACAGTGCCTTTATGGATGCAAACCTGAGTGTCATCAGAGCACAACTGGCTTTAGAGTCATCTAAAAATTGTCTTAGGTGCATACATGCAAGGTAGCTGTCTCACAGGACCTCTTCAGTTATTTTTCTTTTTAGACAGACCTCATTAGGCACAATAAATTCAGTATTTTTAATGTTCCGTTAAGGCCTTACAGAAGCTCCTCTAAAGCTGCTGTACATAAGTAGATGTCAGGAATATAATTACGTTCTTGATAAATTTAAAATGGATAGAGACTTGCTTTAACTATGACTGCAGTGTAGGTCCTAATGGTGTGACATATCTCAGAATTATGGTCTTTCCAAAGAGATTTTTTAAAGCTTTGGTATTTAGGGTTTTTTGTTTTGTTTTGTTTTTCCACTTGGTTCTCTCTGCAAGAAACATTGTTTGGTCACAGGAAAGTAACACCATTTTCCAAATTCAAATTTTACAGGTTTGAAAAATTTCTTCTTTTGAATTTGATTCATATAATCATCCTATTATTTATTTCCTATCCATTTATTTTAGGATATCAAACAGAAGTGTAAATTGTGCTGAAAATACAGGTGGGTTGACAATTAGTTTAAATCACAGAATTATAGAATCATAAAATGGTTTGATTTAGAAGGAACCTTAAAGATCAGCTAGTTCTGATCCCCCTGCTATGGGCAGGAACACCTCCTACTAGATCACATTGCTCAAAGCCCCATCAAGTCTTCCCTTGTACATCTCCAGGGATGGGGCATTCATAGCTTCTCTGAATAACATGCTCTAGTGCCTCTTTACACTCACAGTGAAGAATTTCTTACTAATGTCTAATTGAAATCTACTCTCTTTTAGTTTAAAACCAGTACATTTTGTTCTGTGACCATACACCCTGATAAAGAGTCATTCTACAGCTTTCTTGAAGGCCCCCACTAGATAACGGAAGGCCTCTTATAAGGTCTCTCCAGAACCCTCTCCAAGCTGAACAACCCCAGCTCCCTCAACCTTTCTACATAAAAGAGGGGCCCCAGCCCTCTGATCATCTTCCTGATTCTCTAGATTCATTTCAGCAGGTCCATGGCCTTACACCGGGGGTCTCAGAGACGAACACAGTACATGAGGTGGGATCTCACAAGAGTGAAGATAAAGAGGATTACCTTCTACATGGCCACACTTCTTTAATGCAGCCAAGGACAGAGCAGGCTTTCTAGGCTGCAAGTGCACATTGACAGCTCATGTTTAGTTTTTCATCCATCAACAACCCTACGTTCTTCTCCACAGGGATGCTTTCTATCCACTCACTTCTCAGTCTGTTTTTGTGCTTGGGACTGCCCTGACCAATGTACAGTACTTGAACCTGGCCTTGTCATCTACAAACTTGTGGAGTGTGTCCTGTACCCCACTGTTCATGATGAAGACAAAGATGATAAATAGTGCTGCTAGTACTATCGCCAAAGTATCACCATTTGTCACTGGTGGACACAAGCTGTTGACCACAACTCTTCAAGTGAGGCCATCGAGCCAATTCCCTATCCACTGAGTGAGTAGTCCATCCACTAAATCCATGCTGTGTGGCACACTGTCAAATGCTTTGAACATTTCCAGCTAGATGACATCAGCAGTTCTTCCCTTACCCACCAATGCAATAAGTCCACCAAGAGAATGAGAAACACTGACTGAAATAATCTAAAAAAATCAAAAAGAATTTAATGTCTAATCATGAATGCACCTGTCTCAAGTGACAGTGTTTAATAGCCAGGTTTCTGACACGGATATCAGTTTCTGACAGTGATATCAATAAATAAAATATTTGAGTTTGGTCTATCCACCATGATGTTGGAACTTTTTCTGCTCCTGAGTGGTTGAGGAATGCTGTGTATTTGTTAATGTGTTATTCAGAAGAGATGGCTGTGAAAATTAATGAAGAGCACAGCCTGGATTTCACAGAGTTTGGCGGGAGGTAGAAACTATAGTTCCTTGTGTAAAATTTGTAACCGCAAGCCTTGAGAGCATTTTCAAATTCTGTTAAACTTGACATGAGATAGGAACTACATATTTTGAAAGGTTATTTAACTTTGCTGGAGAAGGTTCTTTAAGTACTTGCTCCCTTAGTAGAACTGCCTCCTATAATAACAACAAATAGTAAGAGAAGAAGAAATTTATTTTTTCTTTTTTCTTTTTGATCCTTAAGAATATTTCTTTTTTCTTTTTTTTTTCTTTTTTTTTCTTAACTGAAACAAACATTTAATAGTCTGCCTTTAGAAAAATACTATCAGGTCTTTTTAGGAACTCTGAAGCTCTTGGTCTTTAATCACTGTACTCCATGTATCATTTACAGCAGTGGCAATGCTGTATATGCTAGGGACTTAGATAATTTCCTAAATGCCTCTAATTACAGATATTACCATATCCACGAAGTCCTGAAGTCCTTGATAATTGGTTATGTCCTTGCTATTTAATAATTGAAAGCACTGACATCGAAAATTTTTTTCCATAAAATTACACAGCTTTTATTGCAGAATCTGAGATAAGAATTCATGAGAAAACTCTAAAATGTTACCGAATGCAACTGATCTTAAATTCATCTAGAATTTAGATTATGGAAATTTTTCTGTAAAATACCACAAGATGGTGGTATGGAAGTTAAAATCATTATTGATATATGCCATGGAGTATTAATACTTCTCATCAGACAAATTTTAACAGGGCCTGATTAACAGGCTAACAGACACAAAAATAGCAAGACGAGGAGAATGGCAGTGTCCGATTAAATTAACAGAACAAGCAGCAAATGACACGCCATGTCTTTCCAGTTGCCAATACTGGATGCAGTACAAATTATTTTGGATATGATGTTTATAATTAAGTCATTCATTTCTTTGTTTGATATATAGAGATGGTATTTGAGTGTGATTATTTGATTCATTTAAAGAAATAGAACTGTTGCAACTCCACCATCATGCTGTAGCTGGACTAGTCATTGAACACCATATTCTTCCAAAGCAATAATTTTTTGCCAGTCTACACTGGTAGGCAAATATTGCTCTGAGAATAGGATTGGACAGGCTTTTAAATTTCTATTCCCACAACAATTAGCTAAGCAGAATCCGGCGTACCTCAATATTTGTTTTTCCTCTCTCTGTCACGACAGTTCACTGATACTGAGATTTTAAAAGGCCTCCACCAATTCAAGACACTTCCTTGTCTGATTACCTCACAAAGTACTGGACCTGAATGCAGTTCCTCTGTTTTGTCATTAAATTATGTTGGACAAGGGTAATATCAGATGATAGTGCGCCACCTAGTACACGGAAAAAAAAAAAAAAAAGAAGACTGGCATAATGACTGGTTAGCAACATATCAAATCAAGTTCGGGATGGTTTAGGTTAGATAATCAAAAACAAAAATCTGGGGACTTGATGATCCTTATGGGTACCTTCCAACTCAGGATATTCTATGATTCTATCATAAAATTTTGTTTTTTGTTTGTTTCAAAGAATGGTTCTCAATCATTTCCAAACAAGAACTTTTTCTCTCTACAATCAGTGCTACCCCTGTTAAAAAAGAGAGAGAGACGGGCAGTAGTGGGGAGTACAGGGTCCACTGCTCCACCAGTTTGCTCATAGATTCATATCAGTTGGAAGGAAACCTTAAAGGTCATCTAGTCCAACTACCTTGCATTGAACAGGGACATATACAGCTAGATCAGGTTGCTCAGAGACTGTTCCAGCCTGACCTTGCTCAGTGATCAAGTCACTTTAAGCATCACATTGCCCAGTGTCCTGTCAGCTACACTGCAGATCATAAGTGGTCTTTCATGCAAAGCTTTAAAAGACCTGGTGACAAAAAATGCTGATAGCAATCAGGGAAATGTAATTTAGGGTCTCTAATGACTATTCATAACTCACAGCTTGAGAACTCATGATTTACTAATTAAAGATGCAAGACATGCTTCTTCCTAATATGTATTTTGGCATTCATTTTTTCTTCATAGCACGTTTTAAAGAGTGCTAGAGGAGATGTACAACAGAGGTTCAATTGATCCATCATTCAACTGAATGACTTTCAGTGCTGACACTCCTGCACAAATCATACTAAGTTTTGGCTAGAATAAGAATGGCAGTAGCCTCATTTCTATGTAGTCTTTACAGTGAATCCATAAACATTCCTGGGTTCACAGTGAATCCTTTGTAATCGTAGAACGGCCTGGGTTGAAAAGGACCTCAAAGATCACCTAGTTTCAACCCCCCTGCCGTGGGCAGGGTTGCCAACCACTAGACCAGGCTGCCCAGAGCCACATCCAGCCTGGCCTTGAATGCCACCAGGGAAGATCCAGACATCAATCATGGTTGATGAGTGGTGTCCCCAAGGGATCAATGCTGGGTCCAGTACTCTTTAATATCTTCATCAATGACATTGACAGTGGGGTCAAGTGTACGTTCAGCAAGTTTGCAGATGACACCAAGCTGCGGGGTGCGGTCAGCACACCAGAGGGATGGGATGCCATTCAGAGGGACCTGGACAGGCTTGAGCAGCGGGCCCAGGTGAACCTCATGATGTTCAACAAATCCAAACACAAGATCTTGCACCTCGGTCAAGGCAACCTCCATTACCAGTACAAGCTGGGGGATGAAAGGATTAAGTGTAGCCCTGCTGAAAAAGACCTGGGAGTACTGGTGAATGGGTAGCTGATGGATAGCTACGGGGTATAAACAAGCATGAAACAGGTTGTCAGATGGGGCTTTAAAGTCTCTGCCCTTGGAGATTTTCATGACCTAACTGGAAAAAATCTTAAGCAATTTAGTCTGAATGCAGTGCTTAACCTGCTTAACAAAGATCCTTCCTGGTATTCCTTCTAGCCTGGAATGAGAAGATAAAACATATTTGCAAAAGTTTTCATGTTTCACTAAAAAGCTAGGTTTTAACTTCATCTTCTTTTCCAATAGGCTGTTCCAAACTCACAAAACTTCTCCTCAAATGCTGCTTGAGTACACGCTTGCAGTCCATCAACTACATATTAAAAATGTACATTTTCTCATACATTTATCAGACCCTACCTACGCAGTTCTTTGGTTGAGTACAGAACAGCATGTCCAATAAATATCAAAAAGGTACTCTTTGGACAAACCAAAATAGTTTCACATTGTTAAGCCATTTGCCTTCATTCACTAATTTCTATTTTTGATACAATATTTCATTAGAAGATAATTACATGGAAAACCAGAAAGCCTGGAAACATTCCAGTGGTTGCATCAGACACAGATTTACCTCTGCTCTTGAGAATGATTTTAATAACTTTCTAGCCTTTTCTATACATTTTATTTATTTACTGGAGGGAGAGGAAGCCTTTTAACATGAGCAAATATGGTATTCAGTAAGAAAGCATAGCTCTCTCCATTTAAAGACAAAAAAACAGTACATTTCTTTTCTGAGCAGATGGTAAATTTGCCAAGTGCTTTTTCTTTTCTCTGTAAAAATTTGTTTTGAACTTATGCACTATTGTCACACTGAATTCCCATATTGTTACAGGTAGGTAACAAGTTAAAGAGAATGTAAGAGAAAACCTGAAAATAGGAATGTTTATTCATTCCAGCAACTAACGTAAATGTTTTTTACATGTATCTGGCTTGTAGTTAAGGCGCACTGGTACATCAAACCAACTTTTCTTCTCTGGGTGCACTACACCAATCTCTGAAGGCTTCTCAGATAATCTCTGGGAGGAGCACTGGAGGTTTCACCTACACAGTAATTTCATAGTTCACAGAAGTGACACTCCTGAACTCAGAATCTTCTCTCTACAACATCGAATTCAGACTACTCCAAGATAATAAACACCCCAGATTGTATCTATGATCACCAGATCTAGAACATGAGCTCTCAAATCCTCAATCACCACATTTCATATGACTCAAGATTGGAAAGAAAGCAGACTGCTGACAAGTTATGCAAGTCTCAGAGTGGCTAAAAATAGCTTATCAAGTAAATAACTGATTTTTTGTAAAGAATATAGCATTTAAAGTGGTTAATTTTGATTCCATTAGCACCAAGTTGCTCTGATTCAACAGAATACTTGATGTTAAATCTGCAGTCATATACAATAGGAGGGGACCAATGTAGCATTCTTACAGCTAGAAATCCACATCCATTTATCATAATATACAAAATATTTAATTGATAAATAAAAATTAAATAAGTGGTTTTGATTTCCAAGAATGGGATCATTTGGAGTCAAGTCATTAAAACAATGAAGAAATGGAAGTCTATACTGGAGTAAATATCACCTGGACCATAAACATGGTTGAAGCTTCAGGACAGCAACTGCTGTAAAAACTCCATTTGGAGTCTGGGAGTGTGTTGCAGGACCCCACACAGTATGAAACAGTAAGCTAGAATACAGCTCTCCAAAACAGAACAAAACCAGTCTTCATAAATATCATTTAAAAAGGCAATGCTATTCTTCCTTGCTACCAATCAGAAGAAAGAGGCACATGATAAGGAGCTTATTCTGTGAGAACACTTTATCCCCACATACAAACATAGAGGTGCATAGTCTAAGTAGTTGCATACAATTTAAAGTTTTTTTGGCTTATTCAGAAAAAGAAGTATTTGGACAAAATCTAGCAGCTATAATCCCTGTCTCAGGTGCTAACTACATCAGCTGAGAATCTATCAGTCTAATTGTATCTCCAAGCAACATGATAACTGATGCAGAAAGAAAAACAAACATAAGAGGAGATAAAGGAAAAATACTCTTCAGTACTGGAAGAAGTTTTTGAAAGACTAAAGAAAAGATGGATGAAAAAATTAGATTTCCACACATACTCATAAATAAATGTTCCTACTGTTGACTTCAAGAGCCACTTGAATTTTGCACTTTTTTTGAATGAAGGCCTAAAAATATTTCAATTGTCTACTCTATTAAAAATAAAATGATGAACTTTTAAAATACTTCAATTCAATTAAGTGACTTTCCAGAAGTAATACCTCAGAAACCACAGTTAATAACTTACGTTTAACCAGGAATAATGAATCAAGAATTTATCTAGTTTTCCTCATAGTCATTGTTATTCAATAATATCAGCTATTGCTCAGAAGTTAAACAATAGAAGAAGACACGATCTAGTAAGAAATCTCAGCTAAGAAGAAACCTCAGAGAAGGAAAACTGAGATTCCTTCAGAGAAAAGAAAGACTATGTAAGTATTCAACTGTGTCTAAAAGCTGTATCATCCTAACCATGCAACTAACAATTGTAAATCTAAAAGTGAGATATGACGCACAAAAATTTTTTCAAATGCATGAACCAACTAATCCTTCTCAACAAGACAAAGTCTTTCATATGAAAAAAATAAGATTATTTCAATTTAAAAATTCTATGAAGACAAATAAATGTTTTAAGGAATGCTGTGTGATTCAGAAATGTTTAAAAGAATTGCAAGAGATCTTTCACAACAGAAAAGCTTGAGACAACTCCCCTGGGAAAACAAATCAGAACGAAAAAAAAAAACATTTAAAAGTTAACAGTTTAGAAGTTAATCAGATGGCATGCTAAGAATAAGCACTTAACTTTTATCTTCATGCGAGAGAAATACGACAATTATCAAGAACTATCTGGAGGTAAGAATTTCTGTCTCCTGCAGTTTCTGGAGAACGGAGTTGCTAATGAGTCCAGTGGAATCCTGAATGTTTTACTTTATCCTGCAAAACTTTACCTGTCTTGAATATTTCATCTGTAGGCATGCCAAATTTGTAGCGTGTAGCAAAGATTTCAAGAATTTTTTGCAGGTTTCATAAAATACACATTCTCAAACTCTAACCTATGAACCAGTGGTGAACTTCAGTGCATTATTAGTGGTCCTATAGGAGCAGGCAAAATTTACATCTCTATTCTCCTTGTTTGCTTTTACGTTTTTCTTTTTGTTTGCTTTGTTGTTTTTTGTTGTAGTTGTTGTTGTTCAATAGAAATATTACATCACTGTAAAAGGGAAGGGTAAAGATGAAGTCCATAAGACTTTACTAAAGTGACCACTGCAAAAAACATAAACTTCAGAACAGCTATTTCAGAAAGAAAACTTTAAAAAAATAGCAGTCTTTTTTATGAGATTGAAAACAAATATATACAGAACGGTCAAAAACATTATAATCCGTATCTTACAGAACAGACAGGAAAAACATCAGACTGGTAGAGTGGGTCATTAATTAAATACATATAAGCATAAATGGATGGAAACATGCCAAATGAAAGACATAGTAGAATCATCATAAAACATAATGATGTATCTTAACACACTTTAATGATTCATCTAGAATAGGCTGCACGGTAAATTTACGAATTACATTTTCTTGCATTAGTTTGCCTTGAAAAAAAAAGGCTACAGTCAAGTATTAAAATTAAAAAAAGATTTAACATCTTCGAGATGCTTGCATCACAACACAGAGAGTAACAAAATCAGTCTCAGCTCTTGTCTAATCCTTGATTTGAGAAAAATGCATATACAACATCAAAGGAGAGCAACACCTTCACTCTTTCCCCTTTAATCTCTCTCCCAGAATTCCCAAACCTGTCTTACCCCAACTGCACTGACTGGATTTATAAACTACTATACGATCTGTGAAGTATAGACATGATGAGGTACTCCTTTCTCTTGGCTGTTCATTGTGGAATAAGTAAACATTTTCTATGCCAGAAAAGAAAGAACCAATTTCTAATTTAACAATAAGCTTCTTCCTCATGTAAAACATGTTCTATTCCTTTCTCTTCTGAACGCTTACTGTTCTGCCAAGTTTTTGCATTAAAATAGGTTTTGATAAAGATAGTGAATACTATTCATTAATAAAAGCAATCTGAATTTTTAATAGTCTATTACAAGGTTTTCTTCTGATTTAGAGCAAATGTTTCCCATGATTTCCTATTCATCTTATCTATTGATTCTTAGGGACTTCTCTCTGATTTTGACGAATATTGTCAGTTGTCAAATTGTCAAATATTGCAGCTGAGGGAACTGGGATTGTTTAGTCGGGGTTCAGTGGAGACCTTATTGCCCTCTACAACTTCCTTGAGGGACACCGTGGCAAGCTGGGGCGTCAGCCTCTTCTCCCAGGTAACTGGTGATAGGACAAGAGGGAACAGCCTCAAGTTGCCCCAGGGGAGGTTCAGACTGTACATTAGGAAGAGTTTCTTCTCCAAAAGAGTGGCGAGGCAATGGAAAAGGCTGCCCAGGAAGGTGCTGGAGTCACTATCCCTGGATGTGTTTAAGGAAAGGGTAGATGTAATACTTGGGGACATGGTTTAGTGGGCAATATTGGAGGCAGGTGGACGGTTGGACTAGATGATCTTAGAGGTCTTTTCCAACCTTAATGTTTCTATGATTCTACGATTCTATGAAATACGCAATACTGTAACATAGAGGAGAAAAGCAGGTATCATGATGGATCCAAAAATACGTTACAAAAAGAACTTCCATCTAGGAACGCACTATGGCAATTATTCTGTATTGTCAGTTATTTCTAATTTTGCCGCCAAAACTTTAGGATTGAATATATGTATAAAATAATTCAGTGGTATGCCACTTCAGCCTAGGCATTCAGTGTCTAATTCTTCCTCTCTGATATCATTAGTACGTAAGTATCTTCCAGTAAATTGGCATCTATTTCAGTTTGCATACAATAAGCAAGACTTTCAGTTTTGTTGAAATTAATTCACATAAACAGTATTGGGACAGTACTGGAATAAAGGAACTGACTTTCCAGAACTAAACGAATAAGAAGTAAATATTCATAAGTTTTTGTTTAGTTGTTGTTGCTGGTTTTTAACAAATATGGACTGATCTGAGATTACCAGAGCTTTTCATGCTGAACCGCAAAATGCTACAAATTCTTGAGTTAAGCTTAATTCATCACAATCTGGCTTCTACCAACAGAGACCAAAAAAAATCATGCATTAAAAACATTAACAGAAGAACCATAGGTCCATCAAAGTCCAAGTTCCTACAAATTTTGATGTAAATTTGGCTGAGAATAATAACATAGGATTTGAGATACTTTTATTTTTTTTATTTAATTGTTCTTTGATTTAATACACTTCAGCTCAGAAATAAAAAATATTCCTGCTTTAGGAACTGTATCATCTGTCCAATGAAGTTAAAAGACAGGAAGGCAGACACCAATAATGAGGATTGGTTGACTGCTGTGTACATACCACCTTTCATCATTCCCACTTCATAGCATTTTCTCAGTCGGCAGGCCTGGCAACTCTTTCTTCTGTTCTTGTCAATGGTACACTGGTTAGTGGCAGGACACATGTAGTCATTGTGCCCTGTAAAAACAGAGGGAAAATAAAGACAGTTACACACGATCATAAACAACAGGCATTACTAACTGCCTACAATATTTTATCCTATTTTTCACTAAGTATTTAGTACAGCATCTAACATCTCAGGAAAAAAGGTAGCTTTACTGTCATAGTTTATCAAAAAGATGTTAATAATGCTAAAAATTGACAGTACACTCACATTTACACACAAGTTCTTCAAAATATTAAAAACTATTTTCATAAAAATGAAAAAATCTATAGAATAATTTTAAAAAATTAACAATCAAAACAGCCACAAAAGGGAACAGATAAATATGAACAAGTCACTTGAATTCTTTGTTCTTAGTTTGAGAAATAAAATGTCATGTGATCTGTGTGTTTGTTGTGATGCTTAAGCATCAAATGATTATAGGTTTACAGAATGAAAAAAGCCTATCCACAGAACTTTTTTAAACATTTACCACAATTTGGGGCAGTTTAGAAATGGAAAACAACATAAGATAGAAGCAGAAAATATTAATTTAATTGTACATCAGAGATAAATCAATCCCTAACTTCAATCCCGAATTGTTTGTATACTGATACATGCAAAAACACATTTTTTTCAAGACAAATTCTTCTATTACCCTCTGGTGCAACTAAGTTTCACACCAGCACCTTGTCTTTCAGAGCTCCACTTCCTCCTTTATTATGCTCTGTGCCTCAATTCTTTCTACAAATGTTTTCAACATATCATAATTTGTTAATGCCAACAAACTCTTTCCCCTCTTTTGTCCCTTAAAATTAAGTATCAAATACGTTCTCAAGCCTACTATTAAATTATTTTCCAACCATAGGCAAAGTTCAGCAAGGATAAAAAGACTATCTAAAATGATCTTATTGGTGCGTGGTATTCATCTAAATGCAACTAAGGTACAGCACAAAATGAAACAATTTTACTGCAGAACTGTTTGTTCTTTCTTTCAGGTCAAGGGATCAGCTTGAGGTAGAGCAGGGTGGAGGTTTGACAGAGGCCTTGGTCTCATCAAATCATCTATCCTTGACTACAAATTAGAAAATAGGGTAAAAATGACTATCAGATTACACCAGGAACATCTGTTCTCTAATGCTATAAAAATGGGATCCAATCAAAATAAGCAGCCAAATGGTAAACTTGTTAATAAAGACAGCTGACTATATACTGTCTCAGACAGAATTATTATTTATTAACTGTACATATGTACATATATCCTCCTGGAGTGAGGTAAAGAGGAAGAACAGAAATGCAACTCAACCTCAGCATGAAAGAGCATTTTAATTTTCAGTTCCTTTGTTATGATATAGACTGTTCTATATCTACTTCAAGACATTTCACATGTAAGAAAAAAAAATCAAGTAAGAAAGCAAACAGCCTCAACCATATAAAAATACAATATCTACAGGGAAAAGGAGAAAAAAAGGTAAAGCTGTACTTTTTTGGAAATGCATGTTTATTAGGTCACATTAAACAGCAGCAAAAAAAAATGCGGTACCTGTCCTCAACCAATTGCCTTGTTTAATAAACTGAGGTCTGAAACAAGGTAAGAGAAAGGCTGAAAACATTAATTAACATTCTAAAAACAAATAAAAGCTCTGACTAGTTACCTAATTTCCATCCTAGTGGAGTTAAAATATAAATTCAGGAATGAAATATCTCCAGGCACAGAAATCATCTTACAACCCTCTGTAAGAAAAGCGGATAAATGTTCCCATTTTGGTCAAAGCCAAAGATGTGCTGTAACACCTCTGCTGGACCAACTGATCTTTATAAGGTTCAACTCATCCCTTTCCATAGTTCTTATGCAGGCGATAGATAACCTTTTAATTTGATCTGAAGCTAGATTTCCTTTAACCAACTTCAAATTTTCAAAAATGGATTTTGGTTTGTAGAATAGCACATAAAACAATCCTAACTGTAATTGAGCTACAGTCCTTATTGAAATCAATACAATACCATAGCTAATTGCATAGATGTCATAATAACTGTACATCTAGGAAGACAATACTGTTTTTAGTACTTTTCATGTTTTTAGGTTTTGTTTAACCAATGAGTCTTCCATTAGTTTAAACAATGTGGGAAAAAAAAAGGAACTCAAACAAAATATTAGATAATTAGAGCACACAGTAAAAATGATCACCAAATGAATCAGGGAAGAAGAGGAAGCTAAGGAAGGCAAGCAGGGAGGAAGGAAGGAACTGTTTCAGCTTCCTCAACTTACCATCTGATTTCAAGTGCTTAGTCACAGGAACCAAAGAAGAAAGTTTCCTTTGCAAGGAACAGACAAGACTGGGGTGGTGCAACATGGGATGGCATGAATGGGAAAAGACAGAAAAATGTAACTATCGAATAGGTAAAACTCAAAGGTGACTTACAGTTTTAAGTAAAGTACTTTAATAAATCTGAGGTGTACTGTCTTTTTAGTTTTTCTACTTTCTCCTTTATCCTTAAAGCTCATCTCTTGGCAATGCAGATTCTGAGCAATCTGGCTTATTAGAAGGGATTCCTCACTGACTGGAATCATTAATAGGACAGTGGGACACAACAGGTGTCCAGCTGCTCTACACTTCCTTTTAATGGTATTGAAAGAATAATGCAGGCTACAGGAGAAACTAATTAGACCATTCAAATAATTGGTATCGTAGGAATATGGGAAGAAGAAATGTCTTTAGTGATCACTGATACTTATAAAGGGAAGCACTTGGACTCTGTGTTCCTATTGGTTTGTTGCTTTTATGAAAATAAATTATCAGATACCCTGCACAAGATTAAAGACAGTGAGTTTACTGTCTTACACACTGAATTGCATATTTTATGTCATTCAATTACATTCTATTACATATATTACTTATCTTAATCCCCACGTTTGTATGACTTGCACTGTCATCAGTTACAAAAGAAGACTTGAAGGGAGCTGCTGGAGGACTTGTGTGTTTTTTTTTTTTAATGATGTCTTGCACATTCTACATTTAAAAATAGTAAAATTAATGTTATGTACTTTCACAGCACTTTATTGTATGCTAAGATCCTTCTGGAACAGGGCAAAAAATCTAGGTCTTCTCTCAAAGCACTGATTTTAGATGTGACAATCCATATTATAACAACCAATATTATAGGGAGTAAAGCTGAGGAAGTAAAATGTCAGCAAGAAGAAAATGATTGAAATTGGGATGATTTTCAGCTTATCCTCACTCAGCCTGTCATAATCACGGCTGTTTCTTATTGGATATGTAGTCAGTCATTCTTGACACCATGAGTCAAAGACCTAGTATTTATTTTCAGAGACTCACATCACTATCAGTCTAAGTGTTCTCATGATACATGCAGTGTATGCAACAGCCAAGTATGCTTCAGTCAGAGTGGGAAGACAATATCTCTGTGAGGGTTTCAGTCAACAAAACACTTCATATTTATTTAAAGTTAAGTGTTACAACATTCAGCAGAACCTTTAAGCATCAGAGTACTTGTAGCTAGTAGTTCCAGCAAAGTGTATGTTTAATGCTCCAAAAGTAATGCTTCCTATTTATTTCCATGGAAACTACAACAGATACAAAGAACACAATAACACTATTTGATGGAGCAAATTCTCAACTAAAAAACGCTACTTTTCAACATATTCACCACCATTACCTATACATTTTTGCCAGCAATAAGCAAGAGCCTGCATGCTGTGCTTGTAAACAACTGCACTAGCGGAGGTACCCACTGTCACTGTCAACACTGCTGAAATGCACCACCCACCACTTCACTGTGCTCACATCCACTGTTTGGTCTCCATAAACATTCAGCAAGTGTCAATGAGTGTCAATGGGTACCATTTTTTCCACGTGGAGAAATTCAGTGACACACCTTCGCTTCATACTCATTTCCATGTCAGACACCATTTTGTCAGATTGCCCCTCTGCTGTCATCTGTTACAAGGCAAGAAAATGTAATGGAATATTGGTGGGAAGGTTCAACCTCTAGTGTTATATCACCAACATCTGCCTCTACATTGTGGACCAATATAATAAAATAGGAGGCTGTACTTTCAGAGCAGCCTTCATGCATCAGTGAATGAAAGAGGGCCATAAACAGATTTTATTTTGCACGAGAAATTGGTTTAAAGTCAATGAAGAGATTTTGTCAGAGTACTGATGTTAAAGACTCCTACAATACTTTAACAAAATGAACATTTTCGTTTATAGGCGGTACTGTGAATACACTACATCTCCTTGCAAACTGTACATTAATTACCAAGGATCCAAATATAAAATAAGACTACCAAAACTTATTCAGTAGACCCATGAGAATACATAACCTGAAGTTATGCCTGGAATAAAAACAGAGATATGTTAATTTTCTTGTGGCCAACGACCTGTTGGATTTTAAGTGCACACGAGTAATTTACAGTTGTTTTAATTTCTTGGCCTCTTCATATTGTTTGTGGGAGTTTTCTCTAGAGGGATTACTCCTCTTCCCATTTTAGCTCAAATAAACTAAAGCTAAAAATACAAGAGATATCATTAAAAATCTACAGCAATAAGATAGCCATGACTCGCCTATGACTCTAAGAAAATGTATTTTGTCTCTGAAGAGATCCTATTGAAATGGCTATGAGTAGTACACTGTGGGAGTTTTTCCTTTAACATAGCAGTTGGTTTAATCATGTGCCAAGGATTTAAAACAATTGTGATTTTTCAGATAAGGAAACAGAAACTAGATGTCACATTCCTTGCCAGATTTTGTAGAGATTGGGATCTAGATTGGTCTCTTTTTTATATGTCATGAGGGAAAAATATGCTTCCTATTTTGTTATCTTGTCTAAGATTCAAAAAAGATGAAATGGATTTGGGGTAGAATTATATTTTGCATTTAGTGTGATAGTGCTGAAATAGTAGATGAAACACCAGTTCCATTTTCATCTGCTGGAATGGTGCTTTACTTTTTATATTTTACTCTTTCTCAACGTATATATTCATGAGTTACTAAACTGGTTAGATGGCAGCAGGTTTGGAATCCTGAAGCAATGTCTGTTCTCATTCCTTTTTTCTTCATTTTTCCTGTTAGCTGAATAGTATATGGAAAGGGTAAAGGAAAGATCAGTATCATGATAGTTTGGCTTGAATTAACAACTCATGTTTACTATTCTATACATATGTGAAGATTTCACTAGAAAATGAATACTGTGTGGAAGCTACATGACATAATACAGACTATACAGATTTTGACCTTTCCTCTTTTCTCATTCCTCAGTCACTTCACGATCTTTCCTTCAGAGGTGTAAGTAGAAGAATGATCTCCCTACAGGACGCAAAGGAAATATGTTTTCCAGTCTAGGCCTTTTTCCTTATTGTCATGTACACAACTGCCTAGCAAGTTTAAGAACAGAAAATTGTTCATCTTCTCAACAGGTCTGGGTAGTTGCTAAGAGAGCCCAAGCTCTAAATCCAAAGACCTTGTCCAAGGATAATTAAGCTGTGAATGTGAGTGTCTATGCTTATAAAGGAATTAGGCACAACCTTCTGTTCTTTTGTGAAATCTGTTAGGAAAGAGTGAGATCTGAAAATTACTGTGCAGTTTCATTGGAACACTTTAACTAAAAATTGTTATAACCTTTTATTGTACATTCAACATTTGTTCATATGGGGCTAACAAATGCAATGATACTACATTTTTCTTCACACATTTTTTCTTTTCCTGGTGTTCAGAGGGAACTTCCTATACTTCAGTTTGTGTCCATTGCCTGTTGTCCTGGCCCTGGGCACCAATGAATAAAGAATAGCTCTATCCTCTTTGCACTCTCCCTTCAGGTATTTATGTACATTGATGAGATTCTGCCCTGAGAGCACCCCTCTTCTCTATGCTAAAAAGTCACAGCTCTCTCAGCCTTTTCTAATAAGAAAGATGCTGCAGATCCTTATTCATCTTCATGCCTTTTGTTGAACTATCAACAGTACGCTCATGTCTCTCTTGTACTGAGGAGCCTAGAACTGGACAAGTAGAGCAATGAGATTACAAAGCTAGAAAACAAAACTTGTAAGAAAAGGTTGAATAAACTGGGTTTCTTTGAGTTAGGCAAAATGTAATGATGTATTTTTTTAAAAGTGTGGTAACGGTCTTTGATGATTTGTAGGCTGTTGCAGAAGAATACTTTTTTTTTTTTTTTCCCTGTGGCATGATAGCCAGAAAAATAAGAGATGAACTTAACCTGCGGGAAGGAAGATTCAGATTTCATAGTAGCCTTCAAAGATAAGGAGAGATAAATACTGGATCAGTGTACAAGTTTTAAAGAAGCAGCTAAATAAACATGTAAGTAATCAGCAACAGTTGATCCTATCACAGGACAGAAAAATGGACTAGGGTTCAACGTCCACTACAGCCCAATGGTTTGCTTAGACCATAAAAAATAAGGAAGTATCTGGATGCAACCATCTTAAATCACTGCCATATCCATGCTGAACACAGTATTTAAAATTCACTGAAACAGTACCACTTCAAAATAGATTGACTAAGAAAAAGTATTGACACTTGTATTTCAAATACATACATTTCTGAAACAAGATCACCATCAGTTAGAGTTCTGATATTCAAGATACATATTAGAGAGCAACAATCATAGCATGTATTTAACTTGAGACTGTAAACAAAAATAAAGCAAAAGAAATTTCAGATGAAGTTGGCTGATCAAAGGTCATTAGAACTGTCACAGTGATGGCTAAATACTTCTGCTCTTTTCAAGTACATGTTTTCTAAGACTTCTAACTATCACCTGCCTTTCAAGCTGGAACTGTGTGTTTTCCACCCTGAGATTAGATACTGGTGAGGAGTCCCCTGTTTATTTGCAGTATTTGCCTCTGAAAGCCTCACTTAGGCTCGTATTCTATAGTTTTTCTCATTCTACTTGACAGCTCATAGAATCAACATGCAAGCAGTCTTATTAGGGAGTTTTTGTCTTCTTGGCTTCAGGGTCAGTGCAGCATTTGTAGCTGTTATCAAACAGATTACAAAAATACCATAAAAACACAAGGAAGTACCAGAAAATTAAAGGAAATATTTCAGAAACCCTTCAAATAGGCAATCTTTCAAATGCTGCACTGCAGCATTACCTAACTGTCCATTTATGTGGCATGTTTTACCAATGCAAGTCTCTCCATCTCAGAAGAAAATATGTATGTCTTACCACCACTCTTAGCACTAAAATTTGAACTACATACTTTCAAAAAGAGTACAGCTCTGTCAAGCTATCACTGTGAAATTAAAACAATTGATAACACTCCATGTCCACTGCCAAAACTCCTCCTTTATGTTCAAAAGACAAAACTGTTAACTGCAATCAAACCATAAGCCACACAACTAAAATACTTCTCAGCTTCAAGAATTCTATACTTCAAAGACCACTCTATCTCTGTGATTCAAGTCTGTGATTCAAGGCAAACCTCTGGAATCCCTCAGCATGGTTATTCATCCTCAGATACCAACCTCCACTTGCTGGGCTGGTACTGCCTCGCATTACAAAGAAATTCTTAACTGAATATTTGTGAAATTTCCAAGAGTTTTGTCTGAGGATACAGCTGTAAAGAGGTGCACTTGAAAGGCAGAGAAAGCGCACCTGAAAACAATTAGAAAGGCTTATGAAGGAGACAGGGAAATTGAAATTAGGATTTCTAAAGTACTTTGACAATTCCAAGATCAAGATACCCTTCAATGTAATGCGTTACCTCTCAATTTTCTGAATCATTTGTTCTCCCTCTGCAGGTCCTCAGACCCATAAACACAGGCATTTGTTGGACTCTGTTCAGAGATTCTAAGAGTAATACCTTCATGTTCCATACCCTTTGGTGGCTTTACAAATAACAAGAGAGTTAGAAGGAGGGGAAAAGAATGTGAGAGTCACAAGGGGATTTTTCATTTGTAAATGGCATCTGTAAGGCTAACATTGAAATAATTCATCCAATTCTGCTATCTAGATTTTAAAGAGGTTACTAAAGGGGAATCAGAAAAAGTCTAAAGACAAAGGAAATTACTCGGCAAATATAAAGATATACAGTGAGCAAGTCAAGCACTTAATCTCACATGGTATCATGGTGATTTGACTGTAAAAACTTAAGTTACAAGAATTTTCCGTTGGGAAGAGATACTAGGTACTCTTTAGATTGTTTTGTGTATGTGTTGTAAAAGCCAAAGTAATATAAATTAGAAAGATTTTTTTAGCAGATGTGAGGACAAATCATTAGAACTAGCACTCGTAAGAAAGTTCTTGAGACTACAGATCAAGGCTAGGCATGTCATAAAAGATCTACCTTCATTAAGCTACTGGGCTCTGTACACAAATAAAGTTTATATTGAGAAGACTTAATGATCTACTGGACCCTTTTGATCTGAAAATTAATAAATATTTTAACTGAGAAGTACAGTGTGCTGTGATGTGATGGCTTGTTATGCATCTAGATTCAAGTCAGTTGACAAACTACATTCTCAGCAGACGCATATGCTGTTCAAAGAATAAAGTATTCATATATCACCAAGCAACACAGCGATCTTGGTGTCATATGATTTTTTTCCTCCAATAAAACTTAACACATTAATATCAGTCTGCACAATGTTTTCTCAAAGCAAAGTCCCCAGATCAATTTTACGACATGAGGAAACAAAATGGCATTGGCAATTTCAACAGGAAGCTGAACTTTTCACCAATCATCTGCTGTTAAAACATAATTGAGCAGTTACAGGTATTGAAAGACAATTACTAATTCAGGGTAGCTTTTAAGCATTAACTGCTTGACAGAAAAGAAAGATAATTTAGTAGATAAATTTCACAAAATATCTATAGAGCCATTAATTGTCTGGATAAAAATGAAGCTATTCATCTCCAATCTAATGTAGTCCAATGTATATGTGAGTCTTCTCAAAATTTTGGTGGTTAACTTGCAGAAATAGAAAATCCAAAGATACCACTGAGGATAATATCACATAGTGAGGAAAACAGATTACCCCATACAGTGCATTCATGTCTATACTCACTCATTTTTTCCTGTGGTTCTATTAAGAACCATATGGAATATTTTGATTATAATGCATTATGAACATCAATCCTTGCTATAGCAGTTCTGCTATGAAATCTCTGATGAAAACCATAAAAATGACCAGTTATCTTTACATCAATATATGTACTGGAAAATACGGTATAGTAAAGCACAAAAGTAGCATGGTTCTCTTGCATTTGAAGACTCACTACAAACAGCAATGAAAGTATTTGCTGAAAATGTTCTATATTTTTGTTTATACAAAAATGTCCTCTTTACCTCAATATGGTTTAATCATATGATTCCAAGGAAATTTTTGTCCCTTTTTTAGGAATGCACGTCATACATACAATTCAGATAAAACAAGATTTACCCCATATAGTCTTCTATTCTTTAGTAGCATTCATTGCTAGATAAACCACAACCTCTTTAAAATTATTACCATCTGGCAAGGTAAATGGCAAGTTTTCTTATGTATGCTCAGCCAAAAAATTACTCATTTCTTTAAATTGCATGCATGTTCAGTGAGAACATGCAAATGCCAAAGCAGGTATCTCTTCCAAATCCAGTCGGAAATTCAAAAAATCCCTTAGTTTACCAAGACTGGGCGTCTACAACTTTAAAATCTATTTTAAAGGCCTTTTAATCTCTCTATGACCAAATGATCACAATTCTCTCACAAGTACTCATATCTGTTAATTATTTTCCTGATATTAGTGGATGTAATTTCTTACAATAGCTGTTATCCAAGATGAGGATCAATGGAAGGAAGTACAGAGGAGTGTAACAAATGGGATCAGAAGTCTAGAAAACATGTTCTACTGAAAGAATTGAGTTTGTTTAGTCTAAAGAAATAGAAGACTGAAGAAAGATATGATAACAGTTCAACTATGTAAAAGGTCGTTGCAATAATTCTTCTTCATACCAACAAGGGATAAGGAAAGGAGTGGGCTTAAATTAAAGCAAACATAAGTTAATGATTAACAGAAGCATTTTACGGGACACTGACAACTTAAACTTTAAATTTTAAAGACTGACTGCTTAAAAATTATATCAAGTGTATGTAAAGAAGCAAGATCTAAATTTACCAAAAAGCATGTATTATTGTACAAACAAATAACAGATCTGTTGTTAAGGACTTTAAGACTTATACACAAAGAGACTAGGGCAGAATCACTCAAGTGTTGATGTAGAACCATGGAACTCAATGGAAGAGTCAGATTAATTTCTTTATCCATAATGGCCAAAAGCTGAATATCTGTTCTGTATGGTTACTTGGTAACTAACTCTAACTTTTACACAATAATCTTTCAATTTTTGTTTTGTTGCTGGATCACCCAGCACAAAGACACACTGGTAAGAGATGCAACAATTTATTCTGCCTATTTAGAATTGATCTAAACGATAATAAAAAAATAAGAAATGAGGCAGACATTAAAAAATAATGTGTTATGGGTAAGATGACTTAGTTCAATCCAAGTTCAAGGACAGAATTTCAAAATTCTACAAATAATTTTGATTCATGCAGGGAACTCATAATGAAAAATATTCAAATTAAGAAGCTGTTCTCCTAACCTTACAAGTTTAAATATGCCTTTCTGATGCTAAGAGAAAAGCACTTCATTCTTTCTCACCCCAGTCTCGCTTATTTTCAAACTGTTGTAACCACTCTCTTTTCTACAGATCATCAGAAGGAGTTGGAAAAGCAGAAATACTAGTAAGTGTTAACTAATCACTGGCATTCAAACAATTTCTCAGTGTTTACTCCAAAGCCAGTCTTTCACTTTCTTCTTTAAGTCTGGAAAAGTTCTTGAGCAGAATGCTGGAAGTCTTATTTAACTCAGTGGCAGTCTTGCGACAAAACAGGCAATATTCACACCTAGTGATTGATATCAGGTAAAAACTGTTTCTTGCTATGTTTACTTCATAAAAAGAGCAACAGGAATTTCTGTGTGAGTATATCACCCACAGATGTAAAAAACTATAGAAACCTGCCTAAATCACAGCATTTTGCTAGTTTTCTCTTTCTATTTATTCAGTCAGGAAGAAATATGTTTCATTTTTAGTTCTCCAGAGATACTGAATAGGATTTTTGGTAGAATCATACTTAGTCCTTACACTATTTTTTTGTGTTAAGCAGAGGAAAAAATTTAGTCGTCCCACAGAGTGACAGACATTTTAATCAAGAATTATCTTGGTCACAGTAATTACATTGTTTCTGTTAGATGCCCTCTAATCCAGTGGACATTTTGCACAGAACACTTTTAGTCATGAGACGGCTGTGAAATATACCATTCTGTGTATAGTTCAAAGCCCTGCTTTGCAGGCAAATATAAATATTATTTCATCAAGGACACATTCCTTTCAAACACTGGCTCAAAAGATATCTCACATGTTCAAGTAGTTGAGGTTTGGATTGAACCATTCTGCTAAGTGAGCACTGAATTAAGATTAAGAAATCAATAAATATGAATTAACTTTCATCTGACAGTGAATTCTCAAAAAGAAATTTTGGATAGGAACTTAATCACAAAAAAGAGACATGTATAACCTGAAAAAGTGGTCATCCTGATCCAATACTGATTTTTAAATTAGATTTCTTACTGCCTCCAAAATCAGACATACAGAAACCAAGAACAATGCACAGAAGCTATTCTTTTCCCTCATTGGTCTAAATATTCCTATATATAAATATAGGATTTATATATCCTATATATAAATAATCCCTATTGGTCTAAATAGCAATATATTACATATCTGTGAGAAGCATTCACCAAATACAGAGCTAAGGATACATAAGAGAAAACAGTTACTGATAACAAAATCTCAATAAATGTTATTGTCCTGGGCTCAGGCTGCAATCTCAAGTAGCTTCCTTGAGAGTAAAAAGTTAAGGCAATTCACTTGAGCAGCTTATTACCTTGAATACTTCTTTTGAAAAAAGCTTTGCAGCCCTCGCAAGACCAGACCCCGTAATGGTAGCCTGAAGCATAGTCGTTGCACACAGCACAGTACCGGGTCTCCTTTGTGGATTCCATGGACAGACTCCCTTTCTCATTGGTACTAGACATCCTCTCTCGAATGCTGTGGCGCCTGTTATCAGAGCTTGGCCTGTTAGCAGCAGAAAAAAAAGAAAAAAAAAGAAAAACAAATATTTCAGCATTGTTAAGTCTCATCCACTCCTGTAGACTAAGAAAGAAGAGCAAATCTATTTTTGAAGATCTATAGTTTCGAAGATCTAGATTTTGAACAGATAGGAAAAAAAATTACTTCGTATCTCACTTTCCTATTCTAATTGAAGTAGTGTAGAAATCACAAAATACTGGGAAATTCCTCACAATTCTTCACAAATTAATCTGATGTTATTAGGCATTGTACCTTCAAAAATTAAAAAGATATTTGATAATCAGTTTTTCTAAAGATATTACAAAAAAAGTCAAAAAAAAAAAAATTAGCAATTCTTAGTGTACCTTCTCCTGTCCACAGGGTACAGCATGACTGAAGTATCAGTAAATAGTTTGAAAATGAAAACAGAATAAATCTATAGCATAAATGGCAATGAATTCACATTTGGTAAGATGTTATTACAGGTCATTTCTGTACGCTTAATAAACAAGATTCAGAGATGAGATGAAGTGAAATTAACAAGAGGAACAGCAGTGATCTCTGAGATTGCTCCTAGAAGGTAAACAGGTCTCACATAACTCACTTTGCAATAAGAGTCTGAACTACAGATTGTTTGGGAGAAAAATCCAATTGGGTGTGACAACATCATACAAGTTACAGCATGAAGTATACTACTGTTTACAGTAACTAGCCACTTATCATGCATGTTCTAATTACTGTTTACTAAACAGGTGGCTCTTGTCTCCTCTGAGTCCCAACCTTTTCTCAAAATATTCTGGTTTTGAACCTAGGAATCCTGGGGGTTACTTCCAGATTTCTTCTTATATACCCAAATTTGTCATATTACCTTCTTCAGTGCAACAAAACATTCTGTATTTTGATGAACTGAGACTTCTGGCACCAACAGCCCCTCCTGCTCCAAACCAGTACTCCTCTATGGCTTTCTGATGACTCTTACACTCAACTGTTCTCTTTCCTCTAGGCAAAATTCCCCAACACCTCCTGCTGCAGCCCATCTTGAACTCCCAAAAGCTTTAAAGCAGCCATAACCACCCATACACTCTCACATGTGCTGCCAACCACCCCCTAAATATATACCTTCTGTCCCACATTATATATACTTTCTGTCCCAAAATATGACATATTTTCATTGAACAACTTTCAATGAATAACAGTTACTAGAGAAGCAGACTGATTTGCCCTGTGAGGCTGCACAACTGTTACTGGCATCATTCAGAAAAGCTGCATTTTTTAAACTCAAAGTTCTTTGCCAAGTCTTATATACCAGCTAATTTTGAAAACTTATTTTTAATGTTCTTTTTTTTTTTTCCTTAGGATGTGTGCAAGACAGAAAAACTGCAAATGGTGAAGCACTGACATGGCACAACTGTTGTTATGTGATGCGTGAAAACCAGAATGTGTCACAATTCTGAGAATGTGAATTTGCCAAAGTAGGAAGAAAAAGAAATCATTTCCTATGTCAAATGTTAGGGCATGAAAAAGCAAAAACAGTATCATTTATGAATCACTATGCAATACATATATGATATTTGTAATTACGTTTCCAAATCTGCCAAATATAGATAGTTTTTTTTACTCTTCTCCAAGTCCTGAATCTTTCTTTGACTTTGCTTTGTCTCAGTATCTCATTTAATTAACTCCATTTTAATCTACTGAGAACTGATCAGTTACTGTTTCTTATCTTCCTTGCCCTGTTCCTTCTAGCTTGCAGCTAGATCATTTAATACATCAATTTAGTATAATTTTACGTTAACCAAGATGGGCTTTTAAAAAACATACATACCGTGCTCCAAAAATAATGCCTCCTATTTATTTTCATGGAAACAACAACAGATAAAAAGAGCACAATAACACTACTTGATAGAGCAAATTCTCAGCTAAGAAACATTTTTTTTTCAACATAGAATCATAGAGTCACTGAATATCCTGAGTTGGAAGGGACCCATAAGGATCACCGAGTCCAGCACCTGGCTTCACACAGGACCACCCAAAAATCAGACCATATGGCTGATAGCAATGTCCAGACACTTCTTGAACTCTGGCAAGTTTACTGCCACCACAATCTTCCTCGGGATCCTGTGCCAGTGCCTGACCATTTTCTGGTGAAGAACTTTCTCCTGATATCCAACCTGAATCTCCCCTGCTGCAGCTTCCTGCCCCTCCACTCCCCTCATGAGAAGCTGTAGGCCACCATGAGCCCTCCCCTCAGCCTCCTCTTCTCTTGGCTGAACAAACCAAGCAACTTCAGCAGCTCTTCATATATCTCTTCTAGACCTTTCCCCATCTTTGTATCCCTCCTTTGGACAATCTCTAATAACTTTGCCCTTTTTGTACTGTGGCAACCAAAGCCAAACCTAGCAATATACAAGGTGAGATCACACCTGTGCAGTGTAGAGTGAGACAATCTCTTCCCTTGATCAGCTGGCAATGCCGTGCTTAATGCATCCCAGGATACAGTTGGCATTCCTGACTACCAGGACACATTGCTGATTCATGTTCAGCTCACTGTTGACCAAGAGCCCTGAATCCCTTTCATCAGGGCTGGTCTCCAGCATCTAAACAGAGTTGATTGTGACCAGTGGTTCTCTGTCTGGGTGGAGGCCAGCCACAAGTGGTGTCCCCCAGGGGTCGGTCTTGGGACTGGTGCTCTTCAACATCTTTATCAATGACATAGACTATGGAATCGAGTGCACCCTCAGCAAGTTTGCAGATGACACCAAGCTGAGCGGTGGAGTTGATACATTGGAAGGAAGGGAAGCCATCCAGAGGGACCTGGACAGGCTGGAGAAGTGGACCCATGTGAACCTAATAAGGTTCAACAGGGCCAAGTGTTGCATTTGGGCCAGGGCAATCCCAGGTACTTATACAGACTGGGGAAAGAACTCTTTGAGATCAGCCCTGAGGAGAAGGACTTGGGGGTCCTGGTGGACAAGAAGCTGAACATGAGCCAGCAGCGTGTGCTTGCAGCCCAGAAGACCAACTATGTTCTGGGCTGCATTAAAAGAGGAGTGGCCAGCAGGGAGAGGGAGGTGGTTGTCCCCTTCTACTCAGCTCTTGTGAGGCCCCATCTGGAGTACTGCGTCCAGGCCTGGGGCCCTCAGTACAAGAGAGATGCAGAGCTCTTAGAACGAGTTCAGAGGAGGGCCACCAAGATGATTAGAGGGCTGGAGCACCTCTCCTATGAAGAAAGGTTGAGGGAACTGGGCTTGTTTAGCTTGGAGAAGAGAAGGCTCCAGGGAGACCTCATTGTGGCCTTCCAATACTTGAAGGGAGCATACAAACAGGAGGGGGAACAATTGTTTATGAGGGTGGATAGAGACAGGACAAGGGGGAATGGTTTTAAACTAAGTCAGGGGAGATTTAGGTTAGATATTAGGAGGAAGTTTTTCACCCAGAGGGTGGTGACGCACTGGAACAGGTTGCCCAAGGAGGTTGTGGATGCCTCGTCCCTGAAGGCATTCAAGGCAAGGCTGGACATGGCTCTGGGCAGCCTGGCCTAGTGGTTGGCAACCCTACTACAGTAGAGGGGTTGAAAGTAGATGATCTTTGAGGTCCTTTTCAACTCAGGCCATTCTATGATCCTATGATTCTATGATTTTATTATTCTATGAGTCTGTGAGTATATAAACCTATGAAATAATTGCCAATATAATTGTAGTAGAAATAGACTATTCTGATAGGTATACATGATTTAGTATCTGATGAATATTCACAATGTTTAATCATTTTCTTCAACATTGCTACAAATATGCATGTTACACAGACAAGGTTCCGAAAATTATTTTCATACCAATGAGTAAGAAAAATAAGTTAAAAGTCTAACTTTAAAATTTTAAAAAGCACATTAAAACACACTAAAATGAATAAAATGTCAAGTTCCAAAACAACTGCATATCTTTGTGGATATGTAGTACTTCAGGTTGGATATTAGGAAAAATTTCTTCTCAGAAGCAAGATTCCCAGGGAGGTGGAGTCACCGTCCCTGGAGGTGACCAAGAAACATGGAGATGTGGCACTGAGGGGTATGGTTTAGTGGGCATGGTGGAGATGGGTCTACAGTTGGACTAGACGATCTTGGAGGTCTTTTTCAATGCATGATTCTATGATTCTACTTTTACTACATCCTTCACTTACTAAAGCAATTGCAGTTGGTTACAAAATGCTTTAACCAACAGGTAAAGCCAGAATATAGTAAAGAAATACCAAAGATTGTTAGTCATCACTCAATCTAGATCATTCGAATTTTCACCTTTTCAAAATATTTATTTTCACTCAGATCAAGACTAGGCTGACATATATATTTTTACTAAAAAATACAAAAATAAGAAATGACTGAAAAAAATGCCTGAAACAAACAGACGGAAAAGCTTCTCCTATGTAGAATGGATAAGAAATTTCACACAAGAAATGTAAAATCTGAAGGTTTTGATTCCTACAAACACACAGAGGATCAGTGTTGAAAAGGATCACAGAAAGGCACAAGACTAACACCATTACTCATGCCTGCCAATGATGCCCCTGCATTTTGTATTTTACTTTTTCTTTCTGTTCACAAACTTATTATATTGAAAGATCACTATAAATCTTTTGTGCAGACCTTCTCCAAACAAAACGAATCCAATGGACCTTGCCAGCTTCCACCCCCCAGTAACAGTAAAATCAGAATCACTCAAGCACCACTTTGGGCAAAGTTTTGAACACTGGCCTTACAGAATCATCACATTGAGGGTCTTGTGAATCACAGTGGGAAGAAAAGAATAGAAAGTCTCCAGCCTCATCCTCACCAGGAATAACAGTCACCAACCCTTTCCGTTTATACCATGGCAATGGAATCAGGAAATAAATAAACTTTGCATTATCACAACCGTAGTACTTTTAGAAGATGCAAGGAGGCAGCCCTTTGGAAAAAGAGGATCTCAGTAATGCAGAGTTTGCGAAATCAATCTCATATTTTATCCATAAATCATCTGCTAGCCTGTGCACATCACAGACCACTGATGCTGTATCTGACAAAAAAAAAAAAACATTCTGCTCTTCATCCTGTTTTCAGTTAGGTTTCAACGGTTAGCCTTCTGGAGAACATCATGCAACAACCTAACCCAATTTTAATAATGTTGGCAAGACTCTCCTGCCCAAAATACAATAGCAAAACCTTTTCAACAATTTCCTTTGTAATCTATGCAAACAATAACAAAAGAAAGACCAAAAGTTCTTGTCAACTATTTTTACCAAAGAGAAACACATATCGAAAAGAAAGAAAACCCCAGATAAAGACTTTCCTCCAAGGCCCCCAGTGAAATAGAATAGATTAGAGAGCAAAAAACCTCAGGGAACACATGATTTACTGCTCTTTTCCAAATATAATAATACAGCAGACATATAAAATTGAAGATGCTTTGGAACTTAAAAAGCAGGACAAGCAGTTTTCCACACTCGCTTTCATGTTTACCACTTATGTCACACTGAATCTGTTCTTCAGTAAATTTGTTAGCAAACAAAACACCTCTGTTTTCATAAAATAATAGAATGGTTTGGGTTGGAAGGGACCTTTAAGTTCATCTAGTTCCAACCGCCCCTGCTATAGGCGAGGACACCTCCCTCCAGACCAGGTTGCTCAAAACCCGATCCAGCCTAGCCTTGAATGCTTCCAGGGAGGGGGCATTCACAGCCTCTATGGGCAACCTGTTCCAGTGTCTCACTACACTCATAGTACAGAATTTGTTCCTAAAATCTAGTCTAAATGTGTCTTCTTCCAGTTCAAAATCATTTCCCCTTGTCCTGTTGCTACATATCCTTATAAAAAGTCCCTCTCCGGCTTTCCCGTAGGCCCACTTCAGGTAGTGAAAGGCAGCTATAAGGTCTCCTCGGAGCCTTCTCTTCTCCAGGCTGAAGAGCCCCAGGCATTTTAAACATTCAGTGGTCATCTCCAACTGTAAAGCAGACCAGAGATCTTTAACCTCATGGTGACTACAACACAAAAGTAATCCGTATCTGAGGGAATAACAGTTTTGTAATGTAAACTATATTTTCATGTCATAACACTGATTGATGGGCAGGATGAATTTAAACCAACCCATAGTGCACAATCCAGCCAAAAGTGAGGTAGGGCCCAATTTATTCACAACACTTTTTATCTAAAATAAAGAGATTTCATAGGAAGGAAAGGTTAAAGGGAAACATTTATGAGCAGTTGAAGGAGACACCTTGAGCAAGACTATGAATTTATTTTAATACAAGAATTTGCAGCCACTAATTTTTTTTTTATCAGAATGGTTGGAACTTTTCAGTGTAAAGAGCCTCAGAAACAATGTTCTTTTCAAGCGCAACCAAGGTCTAGCAGGGATAAAGCTTTCCACACAATGGACTTAATCTATGAAGTATTATGCTATTCAATATGAAACTAATTAATTTGCTGTTAGAATGTGAATTTCTATATGGTGTAAAATATTTATAAAATATAATTTATCCAGAATTAAATTGAAAATACTTAAAAGATATCTCAAGGAGAAGTAGTGCAGTAGGAACAACCAAATATACAAAGAGAAAACTGCTAAGCATATTAAATGCCTCAAACTGTACTCTCAGAAAGTAGATCCAATGAATATGGAAAAAAAATCATACACTATACCCAAATGAAAATGTTTGCTTAAAACAAATATCCCCAAATTTCAATAGTTGTAATTTAGCTAAATACAACTTGAAAATGGAGAGAAAGCGATGTTAGATGCAGTTGTATACCAAGCAGATAAATTCACAGTATATTTTAGGTTAGATGGGACCCTAAACCAGGCCACAGCTGGCATTAAGTGGGTTAGTGCAGTGAAGGTGGGTTCTAGCAACAGAAACAGTAACCAGCAGTAATCCTTGGCTGAACCTCCATTGTTGATGAAGTTTAGCTGGGGCTCATCAAAGGGCCCAATTCCTGTTCTACAGCCTCCCCAGAAGAGCAAGATTTCATCTCTGCAGCCAAGGATGAAGGACCTTTGCATACCTCTGTCCTGAGCCCCAACCTGGGAGAAGGTTACTGAGGCAGGCCAAACCCAGCACGGGAATGTTAAGCTATTAAGCAGTGAGAGCCACCATAGTGATGCACATGTCTATGTCCTGGCCTGGTTTAGTCAACTAATACATGTGCAAGGTTTTTTTTTGCTGCATTATCCTCACAGAATCACAGAATTGTAGGGGCTGGAAGGGACTTCTAGAGATCATCTAGTCCAACTCCCCTGCAAAAGCAGGCTCCCTAGACCAGGTTGCATAGGTAGGCACCCAGGCAGGTCTTGAACATCTCCAGAGAAGGAGGCTCCATAACCTCTCTGGGCAGCCTGTTCCAGTGCTCCGTCACCCTCACTGTGAGAAAATTCTTACACACATTTGTGCAGAACTTCCTGTGCTTCAGTTTGTGGCCATTTCTCCTTGTCCTATCGCCGTGCGCCACTGAAAAGAGTCTGGCCTCGTCCCTTTGCCTCCCACTCCTTAGATATTTATAAACATTAATCAGATTGCCTCTGAGTCTTCTTTTCTCAAGGCTGAACAGACCCAGGTTGCTCATTTGCTCATTGCTGCCTTTTCTCAAAGGGGAGATGCTCCAGGCCTTTTATCATCTTTGTGGCCCTCTGCTGGACTCTTTCCAGGAGATCCCTGTATTTTTCGTACTGGGGAACCCAGAACTGTATACAGTACTGCAGGTGAGGCCTGACCAGGGCAGAGTAGAGGGGGAGGATCACCTCCCTTGACCTGCTGGCCACTCTCTTTCTAATGCACTTCAGGATTCCATTGGCCTTCTTGATCACCAGGGCACACTGCTGGCTCATGGCCAACCTGTCATCCACCAGAACCCCAAGGTCCCTCTCTGCAGAGCTCCTCTCCAGCAGGTCATCTCCCAACCTGTACTGGTGCATGTGGTTATTCCTCCCTAGGTGCAAGAGTCTACACTTGTTCTTGTTAAACCTCATCTGGTTCCTCTTTGCCCAACTCTCTAGCTCTCCAACTCTTCACTGTCAGCACACTAGCTGAATACAACTTTATCATCAGAATTAATTTTCTTCCAGTATTGCCATGCCACTATAACATTTGAGTAGTTGACAAATGCTAACGAATGTATTTTTTTCTAATTGAGTCGAAAGGATGAAAATCGAGGCTGAGAGAGATTAAGGGCAACAGTACATACAGAATCATGTTCAAATCTGAGTTTTTAAGTACCCACTATTAAATAGCACTTTATATGTTCAGAGTGCTACTTCCCTTGTCTGCAATTGCAAGGGTAAATGTTCAACACTTACATAAATCAGACTGTAGGACTTCCATTCAGCACAAAGAAAATTACAATACAACACAAGACTACTTGTGAAGACCTTGATTTAAAAAAATTCTGAAATTCACAGAAGTATTTGTGGCAGTTAGACAGAGAATTCAGTTCTTAAGTCCAGAATATGAATATGAATATTGAATATGCTTCATTCCATTTTTTATTTACCAGTAGTTGTGAGAAACGAGTAGAGAATTTACAGTGTCATTTTTCACTATATGAATATGACATACTGCAGATTTGTTCCTTTTCATATACTAAGGCAGAAGTTCTCTTATGACTATCCCATAAGTTAAAAATGTATCATTGTAATAATAATAACATCAGAAAATGGAAGCAGAAAGTTTTGCACAGGTCACCCAACTTTGAGCTTATTATGAATACATGTTGCAAACTGTTTCATCTGCGTGCAGCTTCTCACCTTCTGAAGAGGATGCTTAGCTAAACAAAATTATTACCTTTTAGCCTCACATTTATAGTCATGGGGAGCAGGCCTGGAACATACCGGTGCACTTTCCTTAATGCAGGAGGCAACAACAGCAAGAGGGGACTCTCAGTCCCTACCCAAGCATAGCAGAAGAAGGATGTTGGCGATACTTGTTAACAGCTGTAAATAGTGACACTCCAAGTCACTACTCCAGATTAGAAGAAATAAAATGTAGTAAATATTGCCAGTGGCCATGCCCTCCCACAGCTGTTCTTTTTCAAATACTCTCACTTAATCTTCTCAGCCCCTCTTTTCCCAGTCTTTCATTTACCTTCACCTTTCCCTTCCAGTCTCAACTTCCTTGTCCAGAAAGAACAAATTCTGGTGCCTGGAGTGACACTCCCAAACTCTTCTCCTCTCCCCACGGGCTCCTCATGCAAAGCTCTCTTTCTTCCTCCGTCACTGCTTATATTCTTTGTGTCTCAGGCTGGAAGGTTCCATTCTTCTGTCCCTCTTTTTATCCTCTCAACTCAATCTGCCATGGCTACTTAACTCCTATTAATCTTAACATCCAGTCCTAGTTTCCTTTGACCTGCCTCATCTGTTCCATAAGCACAAGCTAAATTTGCAATTTAAAAAGGATTGAGGGACCTTAGTATCATTATTATCACATATATCTCATTAATCACAAAGGAAACAAAATTACATGATTTTTTACCAAAGCTGAAATTAAAATTTCTGAAATTACGTGATGAGCAGTTCCTTATAAATGCTAGGAACTACCTACAAGTAAAACTAAAATGTTTCAAGTCAGTCAAACAGAATTTAAACGTTTTAAGTTTTTTTAAAAATCTCTATGATAGCTTTAAAACAATGAAATTTCATTTACTATAGAGCTTTGTGTTATGTGACTTGTACTTCCATATTTTCTTCTCTGGATTGGGGCTGCATCTGTTACAGCCTACATGCCACTGGAGTCCCAAGGGTCTGGGTACCAGGACACTGCCCATGGGGTAAAATGAGAACTAAAACCATACCTCTGAAGAACCAAGAGAGATGTCATAATAGCCACAATATATGATAAACACCATAACATATCAATTTTTCTAAGTTTTGAAGAAAAAATATTCAAACGCCAAAATATTTTTTTATTAAATAACACATTCACAAAGAAATAAGCATGTATACAATATGCAAAAATAAATATATAAATAAAATTCTACAGATATGTTCAGAGATATACTTCTACAGTTTTAACCACATGCCAGATTTACTGCACACTCTACCACTAGTCAAACTACACTGCAGTCTTGATGAAAAAACAACATAAATAGATCCACAAAAATTACACATCTTGCAATCACTGTATATTTTTATACTAAAATACGAAGTTCAGCTTCGGTAAAGAGAGGATGGAATATCCCTTAAAAGACTATATATTTAGACCTGCCTCTCAGGTCTCCTTGTTTTAACTTTCCCTGACTATACTTCTGATGAAGAAGGCTCTCCCTGTGTCTGCTTGGTGCTTCACTACCTAATGTCCAGCCTACATCATTCTCTGCTGGAACTTGAGCTCATTTGTCCTCAGCTATTACCACTTAGCTCAGAGAACAACACAGTCACAGTCCTACCAGTACAAATCTTCCCTTTGTAGCACTCCTGCCACATCTCAACCTCCAGCCTTCTCTCCACAAATTTTCCTAATTCTCCCATCTTCTTGCTGTTCTCATCCCTTGAATGAAACTCTGAATGAGGCTTTTCTAGTTTCTCCTAAAACAGCATATTTATCTCTTCACCTGCTTCAGTCCTCACAGAATAAAATTTGCCTTTCCTGTATATTACTACTCTGTTGCATTTAGTTTATGATTCTCTTTAACCTTTGGATTTTTTTTCTTATAATCCTTTTCCCTAATCAGTAATTCTTCAGTTGTTATACTTTTACAATCGATTTCTCCTTTCTAAAGGCTGGGGACCGTACTGACCCTGAATGATTTCAGAAATGATTAATGTTTCAACTTCTATTCCAGTGAACAGCTCTAAAAGAGTTCTCTTTCTTACAGACTGAAATTTCAAGTGGTCCATTTACAGATTTCTGCTACTTTTAACATTGTCAGATACCATTTGCTTATTTCAAAATTAACAGTACTATTTTTTGTTAGATTAAAATCTCTGCCAACTATTGTTTTGCTGTACGTTTTTAATCTGTGATCAATGGACATCCTTCTGCTCTTTTAGGAGCTGTACCCGTGAAATAAACATTTTGATCCACTTCCACACGATACAAATTAATAACCAGCCAACTTACTCAGGGTTTCCCTGCCCATTCCTACCTCCTGGCAGTTTGGTCTGGGAGCTGTCTCTGACATTGTCTCGCATTCAGTTAGGCAACCTCACAGACTCTGGTGTATGAGGAGTCACATAATCTGAGGAAACACCTTCATCCAGTACCTAAAAGTATGCCAGACTTGATGGAGAAGCTGCTGACAGACAGAGTGCCTGTGGGCACTGCATAGATCTGATTTTCTGGAAGTGATACTGAGCTGGTGTGTGGCAGAGTGGCTCTGGGGACAGAAGAGACAGGAGGCTGAGTGTGGAAATCAGCTATGACCAGAAGTATGTCAAAGATGAGAGCCAGATGGGCAAAAGGTCTGAGAGGGAAAGGACAACTCACTTTATTGTAAACAATCTGAAGAATGAAATATGTTTGAAAAGCTGGAAGTATGAAAAAAAAAAAAAAAAAGAAAAAAAAAGCCAGCTCCAGCTGAATATGTCTGGTGTATATCCTCTGCAGCCTTCACTTTTACAGAAATATCTGGTTACCCTTATCTCTATTAAAGACTAAGCTGAAAACTTGTACTACTACATTTCTTACATCATTCTTAGAATTAAAATATGGCTTTTATGAAAAAGCTGAATTTCAGTCTTTCATATAAGAATGTAATACAACATCCAGAACAAATCTTTTCTCTCAGAGTTTCACTGTTCCTAGTGAACTTTCTTTGGAATTACTCAGTAACTACACTCATTTTTCATTTTCTTTCCAATTTCCAAATAAACTAGCACAATCCTACCATCTGAAGGGAGAAGGTTAAATGCACTCAATAGACTAGGAAAGGGTGTTTCAGGAAATGCTGTCAGATTACTACACTTACCTCCAGACTAATTCAAAGGTAAATGCCAGTAAAAAACACAAGAATTAGTCATAAATCTTCTTTCACCTTGCCCTTATGGGGTTTTCATGGGTTCATGTGTTCCTTTTATTCATAGGCAAGCTCTCTGTCTAAATATTTCAGATGCATACAATTAGACTGCAGTTTAGCCTATTACCCAGAGCTTCTTTGAATTCCTATAGCGAATTCCTTCAGCGAAGAAGACTAAATGGTACATTTTTAGAGCAAAATGATTGAAAGACATAAATGTTCTCTCTCACATCATGATATATCAAATAAGAATGTAGACTGTATACCACATTACAATTTAGAAGACACTGTTTCAAAAATTCCAAACTAAACTGATATATGATTTCAAATGGCTGTTTTTCTTAAAGTAACATTTTAAACTCAGAAAGTAACTTTAAATGGTACTCTCCATTTTCAAATGCACTTTTGAAATAAAAACACTGGTAGGTTCAACCACATGCAGACCCACAAAAAAATCAATGGTTTCTCAGCCACAGGAAAATAAACCTTGCTAAAATAAAGGACTTCCTGAAGTCATGCTTTTAAGTACATTGAAGTGCCTGTAGGTCTCCTGAATGAATTAAGGAGCAGAGGAAGAGACAAAAGTCTTTTCTCAAGGAGCTTACCAATCAGGCCATCTACAACACCCTATGCCAACTACAAGAGTACAGGAGAAAGAGAGCTGAGATGTGTGATGACATCATATGGACAGAAGGAAAGGAGCTGTCCCTCCTGGGAAAACATGCAAAAGGCACAGTTGACACCCAAATGTAAAAATGCTTCTGTACTTGCCCCAGAAGATGTGGTTTGCCCACAGCCCATGCCCAAAACAATAAACCTTAGAACACAGCCTCTGCACTGGTGCACAGTCTAGAGCCCAGTGAAAGAAAGACAAGTTTTTAAATGTACAGACTTATTTGCACTTGAGCCAGTTTAATGAAAACCAATTATTAGTACATGGGACCCGCACAGTCCTAGCCATATGGACAGATTAAGCAATTTGCAGGCTATGACTGCAAAAAAGACTAGAACACACTGCATGTCATGGGGAAACACTGGCTGGATAGCCATAAAGGCAGATGCATCAATCCTAGTTGATTCTTCCGTGCAAGGAATACATGTTCCAGAAAATCAAACATGACTAATCTCCTGGATGCCTGAAAGCCTAGTAAGTGCAACAGATTGGACAGAAGCAGATGCTGAATACATGGTATGTGCTGTTGATCACAGGACAGGCAACAAAAGCCTGACAGAAAGCAAACAGCCAGTCTAAAAACATGTCATACTTACCGGCCATCACATACAAGCAGAGCTGCATCTCACCAATGGTGCTGAGCTTCTGTCAGACCAATAGAATATTCAAGCTTTGTAGCTACTTATATACCCTTCTTCCTCAGTTAAGAAAAATGAGTAACAAATTTTGTCAAGAGATCTGGACTCTAGTAGGCAAAGAAGCAAGTCTCAAAGTAGCATGCTTTATCCTTTCATTCACAGTGGAAGCAGGGTAGATGTAGAGAAATATGATGCCTCATAATCTGTGTAGTTAGTGAGGAAACATTGCTCCTGCTGAGGTACTTGACTCATACTTGTCTTCTGGGATGTAATGAATTCAACTTTGCATGCCAATTCATTCTTTGAACATTAATCAGCAATAAACCATGTGATAAACATGTTAGAGTTTGAAACAGGGAAGGGAAATCTGGCAGTGCCACGTAGCCTAGATGTTCTGTGTGTGCCCTGTTGACACACTGTGAAATAAAACATAACTTATCTATTAGATTTGCCATACATGTTCTCTAGAAACAGAAAATTACGCATGCTAAAACTATAGTTGAAAGTGTAAGAAACGAAATAAAATTAATAAGAAATAGAATCTGGGCAGACTGTCATATAAAGGACACAATTTGAGACACTCTCATCAAACTGTTTTTCAAACTGATTTAAAATTTCTTCTTCCCTTCAAGGAGAGTTATTAGTATTCCTCTAAGTAACCCCTAGCCTTCACTTCCGAAAAGAGAGTATGGTTAGGTTGTAGTTGGACTTGATGATCTTGAAGGTCCTTTCCAACCTGAGCAATTCTATGATTCTATGAAATTAGATCTGTCAGAAATCCATATTCTTGTCTTTTATGTTGCTGATCATTTCTTAGCAAGATATTATGAAGCTACATTTTGTTTCAGTAAATACATGTCATCTACTTATTCATTTCTTATTCCTTATAGCACCAGAGACTAAGCTCAGATGCTTCTGAGGTGCCACAATACAGTACCTCATTAATCTTCCCACTCTTTATTGTTGGTCAACAGTAATTGCTCCCTGCTCTATAAATTATAAATTACAAAGGAAGGAAAATGTCTATTAGATAGACAAATGTTCTGTATTATGGACACAGCAACCACACACTTGAGACATTTATAAACATATTATTAGCTGCTCACATAGGACACACATAACAGCAGGGTTCTACACTCAGAGAATCCTGGCTGATTCTTATCTTTTTTACCCATATATGTATGCTTCTTATAAACGAAAAAGAAAAAAGAAAAATGAACAGGTTTCAACTTCTATTTGTTGCACAATATTCTCACATGGATGTCTATGAATAAATAAATAAATAAATAGTTAATCTGTTTACTCATTTCTAACCAAAATATTCACCCAGATGTTGCATACAGCTGAATATCGGAAGTGAACATTGCACTAAGACTGGCATGGCAAACCTATTAATCCATGATGGTCTTGCATAAATCTCATCAGGAAAGCTGCAGCTCACAGTGAGTCTAAGACAGAAGGATGACTGCACCACTCCCCTCCTCACCTTCACTCTGGGAAGGCAGTCAGATCTGATCACAGACACATAACCACTTCTAGGGTTGGGACTGAGCAGTAATCAGCGGCTACAATTCGCCTGCCTTCAAAACAGCCTCCCACCAAAGTGGTCCCAAAAGTATTCAAGATTCCAGATATCACTCTTCTAGAAAACTACCTGCATGAGTAGCAAATTGGAACACAACCTCAGTCTCTCATCTTGGCTTAATGTGATATAAATATGACCAAAATTAAAGCTTGATTTTCAAGCTTTCTCTATATTCAACATATTTTAAAAACATATCTCTATAAGGTATCAAAAAACCATTAAAAGATTGAAAAAAAATTATAAGAGAACTAAAAGCATATATCTATAAGACAAACAAGTGAATATTTCATTCATTACACAAAGGTTATTTGAATTCTGTTTCTGTTTTAATTATGTTCTAATATTAGAAATTAATAATATTCTAAAACCTCAATAACAGTTTTAAAATTGTACTGCATTTCTTCACAGGGTTCCATCAAGCATCTCAGGTAATCATCTTTGAATTCAAGCATATACCATTAGATAACCAAGTTTGAAACCATAGTCACTTCATTTCACAGACATATTTATATAGCCTTATAGATCACCAAGTTAAATAATTCTAATCAATAACTGTTTGATGATAAGTCCAGAATCCCAAACCTTCTTCAGTCATGTCATATCGGAAAGCTTAACGCATAAAATGGAATGATAAGCCAACAGTGCGGAGTTTTATACTGAAGAGGCTTTGATAGCATCTTCATTTTCCAGCCCTAGCACTCCTTTGCAAACCCTAGTGGGAACTTCCACGCAATCCATATTCTTAAGTCTTCTTTTCACTTGCTCTTGATATGTGGAAACACATTTGCATCCCTAGCACAGAAGCTCACCTCATCACCAACTCCATGTGCTGGAGCACATAAACCACATCAGTTAAACAGTGCAGGTGTACACACAGCAGTAGGCAGAAGAAGAGGTGTAGTTCTGCATCAAGGTGCTTACATGAAGACTTGCTGCTGCACATGCTAGTGAGTTAGGAAGTGAGAAAGAGATGTAGGAAAAGAGAGATGAAGAGCATTCCACCACCGATTTCATGCAGACCGCTGAGTCTGTAAAAATCCACTATACAAAACAGTCAGTTGCTATGGAGTCAACTCTGCTGAAATTACAGATTACTTACAGGTATCTGCAAGTAAGTTTTAGTTTGAATTTATTCATAGTCAAAAGGCTTTCTAAAAAATGTTTGCAAACATGAATTGATTTTTTAATGCATCACCTCATGCAAGACTGTTCCTTCTATAGAGCAGCTATGCACGTCTAATGGTAGAAACTTAGCACCTGAGATCTTCGGAAGACCCAAGGGTTAAAAAAAGAAAATGAAAGCAATTGAGAATGCTGATTGTACCAAAATGGAAATATAAGGAATAAAAGTAGTTCTTCAATTAACTGTTCCTCATGACAATTTTAGTGTAGAGCCTAGCACAGACAGAAGTCTGGTACGGAGTGTGATGTCGTTTCCCACTTGCAGAAATATCCATTGGAAACATTTATCTAGTGATTTCCATACAATAATTCACAATATACACTACATAAAACCCATACACCTCAACTACATTGAGAAGACTGATTGGTAGAGTAAAGCTAGTGATTGTATTCACCTTGGTAAATGAATGAAATATCTGACCTTCTTTTCATTGGATCTATATTTCTTTTTTTTTTTTTTCTGTTTGGAATAGATTGGACTAATGTGTTTCTAGCATTACACCTTTTAAGGAGTCTCGCTTCTCACAAAAGCAGTCTTGAATATCTCTCATGCTCAGACAGTTAAAGGAAAAGTCTGATTCTCAGTCTAGGATTCAGAATTCTTCATATAACACAGACTGTATCCTAAATTTTCTCACTGATGTAATCATAAAAGACAGAGACAGATCTGAGTAATTTCTCTGGGACAAGTAGATTTTCCTCAGATAACCTGGAGACAGGTCTACCCTACAACAACCACCTCCAGACTCCTCATTTTAGGTTGTCATGTGACAGAAACTGCCAAGTTCTTGGCAGAAGACATGAACCTGAGCTGTTAGAGACCTGTTTCCATTTATTTTTCACTATATCTGCCCTGTCGTAAGCAAGACAACTCATTTTGCTCCACTCTTCCAAGTTTTAGTTCTGAAACAGCTTGGAGGGAGAGCAGAGACACAGGGCCAGCCTCTAAGGCTTTCGGGTTACTTGCCATTTCCAGACAGCTCAACATTTGTTAACAGTAAAGTGAGTTAGATAAAGAGGAAACAAGGCATGTATGAGTCAGAAAATAGGTCATACACGAAAACAGCTTGAAGCTATTAATACCTAATGCTGCTATTTATTGAATAATAAAGAAGCTGATGTTAACTGTTCAGTGAAAACATTCTTGGCCTTGGTAATTTTCCTAAATGCTTTCTAAAAAGGGACATAGAGAAATTAATATTTTTTATGGACTCGCTTTTATACTGAAACGCATCTCTTCCTATGAAGAGTAAGATCCTTGGTGCTTTGTTGAAATGAAACCAGAAAAATCCTTCATCTTAAGTAAGGGATAAAACAAACTGAGGGTCACATCACAAACAGTACATGTCAGAAGCAAATCAAAAGAACATGAAACACTAGTACATTAACTCCTTGTTTCTGCACAGTCATCCCTTATCTCCCTGCTAAATAAATACAAAGTAACTGAACATACAATTCTATACCAGGATGGAAGTTGAGATATATCTATCGTTGTGGGTTTTTGATTTTGGTTTTGGTTTTTGTTCTTTATTTTTTCCCAGGAAAAACACTAGGTATGCATGTTTAACATTCCTGTGAACATTTTTTTTCCATTTCAAACAGTTTAGTAATATCATTGTTAGTTTCCAAAATTATATTCACTGACTGAGCATCTACTAATCTTTCTCATGTTTTTTCCTTGCTCAGCTGTAGCCTCATGTCAAACTTCTTATTCAAGTCTGCTCTGAATACAGTCTTATTTATTTTCTGCATGTGATTTTCTATAGTACTTCTCATTATAGCAGCTGGGTACTTCACAGACACCAATAAATGTTTGTTCATAAGGCTCCTGTGTGGTAAAGCAGTAATACCTTCATTTCACATGTATTGAAATTAGGCAAACAAATTAACTCCTGGCACATCTCAGCTTTTGGAAGGCTGATGAAATAATCTTTCTGATGTTACATTATTATATTTTCTCTGTGGAGATGCAAAATGCCAAGGCTTTAAAGAAAGTAAATCATCAACACCCAAATCCAGATTTCATTGAGTCCCTTAGTGGCAGTCAGTGTGTCAAAAACGATGGAAGCTCAATTAACAACATTGACCTCTACCACTTGGGCTACTGAAATAACAACCAGATAGGCTAATCCATTACCTTCAAGGTGAGTCTGCAATGAACAGGAATGAAATGCAAGAGTTTCATGCATCTGTTAGGAGGAATATTGTTCTACACAGCCTGAGACCACAGCCTGTATCTCCCTCTCAAATTTATTTGCCCCATTCTCTGCAACATACACTCTGTTTCAATTTTGTTTATAGCCACTGTCTCCACTCCAAGTCTCAGTTCATGAGTACCTCTGAATTCCACTCTTTTTCTCCAGCTCAGTCTTCTTCTGGAGTTTCTCCTACTTTACTTTCCTGGTTCTTCTCAAACTCTTATACAATATCTGCATCCTCCTACTAGACCATTCCTTCCTTTTCTTTGTCTGTGTTTTGTCTGCCAGTTCACAACAGCATCCTTACAAGGATCTAAAGTTTGTAACTTACCAGCCCTTCCAGGTCACTTTTCCATCCCCATTCTGTTCTTTAGTGAGATCTCCTTTACCTACTCCTGTTTCAATCTTACAAGCTTATTTTTTTGAACTGCATATTACTGGTGTGACTTCTGCCAAATTCTTTAGAACTAACACAAGGCAACAAGACATTAAAAACAGAAGATAAACCATTTTTTCTCATGTGCAGTGTTGAAGCAAAATTAGCTAGATGTGGACTGCAGATGTGAACTGTCATGAGGGTGGAAAATGACTGGACCGCTAGTCTCAACAGGTTGTTATCAGCAGTACAAAGTCCAATCGTTGGCCAGCCACTAGTAGCATTCCTGTATAATCAATAGTGAGGTGGAAATTTTATTAACAACAGGGAGTAAGGGATAAATTACATCCTTAGCAAGCTAATGCACCATACCATATTGGCAAGAAGGGTGTGCAGAATGGTAGTCATGCTGAAAAGCAAGGCTGCCAGTCAGAGGGACCTCGCCAGGCCGGAGAAATGGCCCAAAAGAAATTTCAACACTGGTAAATGTAAAGCCATGCACCTGGGATGGAACTCCCTGCAGAAGTACACAAAAGGCTGGAAAGCAGCTCTGCAGGGTGTTATCCAGGGCCCTGGCAGACAAGTTAAACAGGATTTTGCAGTGTGCCCTGGCAGCAGGAAGGCCTTATCCATCCTGGGCCATACTAACATAAGCATAGGCAGGAGGCTGAGAGAAGAGATTATTCCCCTCTCTTTGCCACTTGTGAAACTGCCTCCAGTTTTGGGCTTCTGAGTTCAAGATGATCCTTGACAAACTGGAGCAATTCCAAGGGATAACCACCAAGATGATGGTTATCATCACTTAGAATAGTGGTCTAAGGCAGGATTTTGTTGCTGACCTCAGCTATGTAAGGGAAGAATGTAATGGAGATGGAGACAGACTCTTCTGGGAGATGCACAACAAAAGTAAGAGAGAGAACATGCACAAGTTTTAGCAAAGAAAATTATGACCGCACACTAGGAAACAGTAAGAGTGATTGAGTGATATAAGAGGTTGTCCTGTATGTATGTGGAATCTCTGTTCCTGGGTATATACATGACTCAGCTGTATAAAGGCCTGAGCAAACTGATCTAACTTTGTTGTTAGCCCTATATTGAGCAGGATGTTGACCAGATATTCTCCAGAGGCCCTTCCAAACTTATATAAATCTTTGATTCTCTTCTCACAGTAACTTGCCTCAGCCCAAAGCAATAATTGCAGAGAAAGTCCTGTTCAAAAGCCATGCAGCTGTTGGGAGAAGCAATCTGACCCATTTTGTCAGAGAAGGAAGCTTTTGCAATCAAGTCATTATACAATAGCTGAGAAAGGATCAAGCATGCATGATAAAGATGAAATTTCATGTAATTTAGCTAACAAATGCAAACTGCTTCCTACTGTGAAAAGTATGATGCTTCAAGAGAACGTAGCTTAAATTTGAGCAGATTTTCTGGCAAAAAAAAAAAAAAAAGAAAAGAAAAGCGAAAACATCCCAGACTTGACACTATCAAATATTAAAGCTTTATATTACAAAGGTGGCTAGGCTAGACAATAAAAATAATTACCTGGTTTTTCTATAGCAAAATTTTCTCTCTCCTACCTGATACTTAAAATGTTGAGGCTTTTTTTTCTGGCAAAATGCTGAAAAAAAAAAAACCTACCTGGGACTATCATTTAACACTGAAAATACAAGAGAAAGCTGGACAGCATATGTAATCAGTAAAGAGAGTAACCTAGGTAGATCTGAAAAGAAGAAAACATTACTAAATCTGCCTGAAAGTAAAGCGGAGTTTTGCTCTTAGATGTTCAAAATATTCTCTGCAGAATCAGATTTGCTTTCTTTCGTTAACAACTTTGATTGCTTGGATCCGGAATAAGTAATAGTAGCTTACCAGTGTGCAACCTACTTTAGTATTGTTGAAATTCTTGAGCTCCAATGTGCCTTGAAGGTATTCTTAATACCTCTTACAATTATACTGGTTCTTACGTTGTTGCCATTAAAACTTTCAGTTATGTTATTTTATAGGCGTTTCTGTCTCTCCACCTTTCCCCATGAATCTAATTGGTCAGCTTTTAGATAATTAAGAATCTGCCAAAGCACCACATCCAGGATTTGAATGCCTTTATCTCTAATTGATAACCTTGTCAATTAAAACTAGGACTATATTTCTCACGAAGACAAAGTTATTCATATTTTTCGACCCATACATTCTAGTAAATTGAAATCATGTAAAACCATTGCAAGGTAGGAACTGTGTTACAGTGGCTCATATTTTGGCAACATTGTCATTTTTCCTTGCTTGTGTTTATCAGTTTCACTAAAGGAGGAGTATCATTTTACTCCAGAATGGAAGCAAACAGACAAAGCTGTTCTTTGACATGTTAGCTCCCCAAAGATATCTAGATCTGGCATATGCTCTCAGCCTTAGTATTCTTTGTCACTGCTACAGTTTTCTGAGTACAGGGATTCTGTGATATGTAATTTGAAGCAGGAATCTCATCTCAAGTTCAAGGTGTAACTAATAACCAAAGTAGGGAACACTCACTTGAATTAATTTCCTTTAGGCACTAGTTGATAGAAGTTACTGAGTAATAATTAGATATATTGTTTGATCAAGATAGCTCAGCACAACAAATGTTTTAAGAATGTTTACTAGCTTTATAAGCTAATAAAATACAGATGATGAGGCATTATATGACGTTTTAGTTTTGCCAAAAAACAGATTTTATAGTACTTGTCTTCAAGGGAAAAATTAAAAATTATTTTTAGAGTTAGCACCTTCTAAAGTTTGTGTTGCTTTACCGACCAACTATGAAGAGGAGAAAAAATGTAAATTTTTAAAAACTGGAATATTTTTCTTAGATTAACAAATGAGCAAATCTTATCACATAAACCTCAATAACATTTAAGGTTCAAAAAATAAAGGAAAAGGGAAGTAGCAAAAATGCTGCAGGTGTTGTATGTTTCAATTTAAACCAGAAGTGGAGGCTATCGGGAAAGCATATTATGAGTTTCTCAGTATTGTTATTTAAGATTTGGGCCCTAAATTTTATGCTGCTTCTGCTTTCTGCATCCTACCTTCCTAACCATTTGTATTTACTGTGAGCTGAGACTTTTTCTGTCTTGCAATAAATTTTCTTTCCCCTTTCTTCCTAGCTTAGAAACTGCCTTTGCATCATCCTAGGAAGTGTTCTGTAGTTATATCTTAGCAGCACAAATCAATTCTAAAGCAAACTGTACTCAACAAAGCAGTGTTTCACAGGTTTGTGTGATAGCAAATAATAAAATGACAGAGAGGACTGGAAGTATTTGATTTGTGATTGAATTGGACAAGATTTTCACTAGCAATCAATGAGACATGGAAAAATATTCAAAGGAAAAATACAAGTTTTCACTAGGAAATCGTATCTGTAACACGATGATTAGGATGAAGAAAATTTACTCCATGCTCATGTAACTTATGATTGGAGAGTGAAATGCGTGGATAAAAAACGCATCTCAGTGCTGCCTAGCTGCTCACAGGTGTGTCATCGTCAAGGGGAGGTGAAGGCTCTCAAAAGCTACTCTACACAGATACTGCTGCCCAAGTCCTAGAGAGGTAAGATTTGAGAGTTGGCATTGTTGTGAGACAGCAGCATGTGGAAACAGAATGCAATATATTCCACTCATTGTGTGACAGACTATACTCTTGAAGCTGTAAACTGATTTTTTACCCACTGGATACGAAGTGGTCACATGCAAGTCTTTTCATTGTTAGCCACTAACAGCTTGCTTAAGAAGCATTCTTAGTTACTTCACATTTTCAACCATTACTGTTATTTTCTTTTACTAATGGCTTCCATAGAGAGGGAAAAAAAAAAAAAGAAAGAGTGATCTTTTCTTATTTATGTACATGCTAGTAGTTGTGTCACTAGTTAAGATTGTCACTGCAATGGCTGGAAGATCACTGGTGTTGTTTTGAACATCTATCAAATAGAATTTATGTATAAGGCATACATATTTAAGCCCCATGTTTTCTAAGGACTACATTTCCTTGTTCTATTGAAAGATTAAAATTAATTGCCCAGATTATTCCCAATTCCAATATTGTTATACCTTGTTGAGGAAGATTAACTTGCAAATTAAATTTTATAGTCTTCCTGTCTTAAAGAGGTGTCACTGTAAGTACGTAGTAGGTGAAATTTGGCAAGTAGTATCTCAGAAGTTCATAGCCTTGCACTAGAAGATCTTGAGTCAGATGAGAGAAGGACTCTTCCAGCAACTGGAATCCTTTAAATAGATATCTATACAAGAATGAGTCTGTTTGGCTATCTTTATGGTACAGAAAGAGAAACTCACGTTTCTAGACCCTGATACATCTGGTCTATTAGAACCATGTACCTTAGAAAGAGGTTATGTGTTTGTTTATAGCACCTCTTTTTCTCTGTTTTTCCACAGACTAAGAAAAGAGACCATGTGAAGGTTTGGTGCTGCTGTCCACATCTTATGCTATTTGAGGTATCCTAGGTTACTATCCTCACTGACAGCTACCTGCTGCTACAGGAAGTTGAAGATGCACGTTAGATTCTGTGTAATATCTACCAGCCCCATCTAATCTTACAGCCTCTCAAATTGCATCAATACATTCCCAAAGGAGAGCTGAAAATACAAAAAGGTCAGTATGTACAAGTCCCTCATGATTGTAATGTATAAGTACCTCAGAACCTTAAACAGATTTATCTTTACAGCACTTCCATGAGATAGAAAAACATGCAGTTATCCTCTCTCTTTCATTACAGGCATCTATTGCTGTAAAATTAACAGGTATACCAGGACAACCTCTGAAAACAGAAACGCTTTCTGTTTTCTGTGAGGAAACTCTGGTCAAATGTCATACCTCAGTGATGCTTGAAGAGGACCTGAGAACAGATTGATGCTTTAGAGATAAACAACAACTTTATAGTACATAGTATTCCTTCATGTTCTGGAATAACTCATACTTCATTACAAATAAAAAAAAAATTTAAAAAAAAAAAAAACACCATCCTTTGATTTTTGGATTCATTGTAAAAATCTTTTAATCTTAAAATTTGAAAAAATCCTCCTTATTTAGAATTCAATGTGAGCAGCTCTAAAAATTCATAATGAATCAGAGAAGGTTAAAAAAAAAACACATTAAATAACACTGTTCTTCAAACAGGTTTATGAAATGCAGAAAAGTCAATCTACATTTGTAACCTTTCTCCATTTTGGAAAGCATTGTGTGGAAAGTTGTGATCATACTGTTTGGAACAACTGGTTTATAGAAGCTCAGTGTCAATTTCAATATGATAATAAGGAGTAAAACTAAACAAATTATTATCTTAACCTAATTCCAGAGCTTGAGGGACTAGAGGAAGTAACTAATGATTTTTCATTTTAATATTTCTGGGTGTATATGCTGACTTTCCCTGGCTCTGTCACTCACTACAAACAAAAAACTCACTCATCTGGTAGTTGGTAAGAGCCATCTATTTTACGTGGGCTTCTGTCAGATTTGGAAGCAGCACCAAACAAAGGCTACAGAGAGCCTGAAATACAGACAGAATTTTATTGAGAAGCGCAGACTCAGTGGGATAACATTCAAACAGTGCACACTGGAAGAACAAAACTATTCATCTTTGATGCTGTTTATAGGAATTTACGGAGGTAAATTAGCTACTGAATGGCTTCATGGTATTTCCATGAATGAACAAAAACCTGACCAAAACGACAAGGAAACAGTTTGACCAGAACCCAAATGTAATAGTTAAGAACAAAAGAAATTTTTCAATTAGTTTACTCTAGTACCCACGAGTGCAGGATTTCCTGTAATAATAATCAACTAGTAATCTGCCTTTAATAAAAACCGCTACTAAAAAAATGTATTGGAGAAAATAAAGTATATGTAAGATCTGAAGAGAATTAAAAACATTACTAGTGCTATGCCTCCTCCCCCTTACTGGAAGATTCAGACTCTGTGAGATAAGGGAAAGGTATTTTAGTTTGGCTCCCTATAAAACCATCCACAAGGTCAGATATAAAAAAAGCCAAGCTAAAGACAGCAAAATATGAATTAATTAAACCCATTCTCTTATCTCAACTTCTGATGACCCATGATTTAGAAAGTATAGTAAGAAAGAGACTGGTGTTATATTTTTTAATTATTATTATTGACAACACTTGTTCTTTTCTCAATGTACTGTTATGTTCTACAACTGGACACAGAAGTCTGTCATTATCTTGCAGTAAGAAACAGTCTTTTGAAATGAAAACACAATTTGAAAGAAATGAAATATAACATTGGTATTAATATACATCTGTAAATTAACAAATACGTGTTAATAGCATGATTTTCAATGCTTATTAACAAAATGAAATGACATTAAAAATTTTCCTTATTACATGTGAAATGTTTTTAGTTTTGTGACTGAATACTTTAAGTATTTTATCTGAGTATATACAAAATATAATTTCAGCTCCTATCTACAGTGAATGTTTATTGTCCTAGTCTCTTGTATCAAAAAATGCACTATTTTGCATCTCAACTCCAGCGTATAACAGGAGGATGCAATGCAAACTTTCCAGTATTGCAAGCTAAACAGCACAACTGTTACACCAAAAGGGCAAATAAGAATTCCCAAGGGGCCTTCCTGAGTCTCAGGTTACATTACTTATTATAACAGCAAGCAACCATATCATAAACTGATCATGATAGATTTCAAATTTTGGTAGGGTTTTTGGTTTGAGGTTTTTTGCCTTTACCACACCTACTGGTATGTTACATCAGAAATTCATCATTTCGTTAGTTGGACATCTTCAAATCTCCAGCATCTCTGTATTTATTGCCAAATTACACTGCCTCATGCTCTCTTTTCTCCCAGAATCCAACTGAGACATTGAATTCAGATTGGGTTGTAACAGACAAATTGAATAAAGCAAATTGGAAAGTAATGCATTAAAATTTTTGTAAGAACTTGTTCTTGTACCCCATGATTAGATACTGAAATATCTCCCAGCCACTGAACAGCTATTTAGAGTATTTCCAGCGTACTATTTATGATTGGAGTACAAGAATAAAGACCTAAAATTTAATTTTGTCAAGATGTAACTTTCCAAATAGGGTCTTAGCGAAATTCAAAAAAGCAAAGCTTTATCAATTTAATTCTAACAGTACTATGCCTGGTAACAGAAGATAATCATAGGGAGGACTTTGGTGCACATTTCCTATTACCATGTCAAATGTGCTTTACAGAATCGTGGCTAGAAGAGGCCATTAAATCAGTCATATAACTGTATACAGATAAACCACCTGCACATCCGAGATCATACATTCCTCTAATTTCCACTGCTTTAAGCCCCATAAATTGTATATGTCTAAAATGCATCTTGAAAGGACACACCCATCCTTGATTGGAAATATCAGGAAATGGGGAATCCAATTCTGCCCTTCAATGTCTGCTGCAGTAGCTGAATGTCACTACTAAAAAGTTTGCTAGTTTTATTTTGAAGTGTTCCACCTCAATTCACTGTTAGAAAATAAAATAATGCCATTTCCACAGTTCAGTTTTCATTTCCAGATGATTCTTGGTTTTTCTCCCTCCTTAAGTAAAAAGCCCTCACTGTAGCACATTTCCTGTGTGCATTTCAGCTTCACAAACTCACTACTCCACTGTTTACACATCTCACATCCCTTACATGCTTTCTAACAGGGTTTTGCACTAGATATTCATATTTTAAAAAATAAAAATAACAATAACAATAAAAATAAAAAACAATCTGAAACCTAGTGCAAAATACACGTTTACTCTCATATCACTGTTAAACAATCCAGATACTTAATGTTCAGACACGTATTCATCCCTCCTAGAGGTATTGCCTTTAGTTGCTCTAAAATGCATTTTGTTTGAATCAGTTCAGCTGAGAGACAACTTTGTTGGACTGCCTGGCCTAACCCTTATCTTTTCACTTGCCTTTATTCCACCTGATCCCCAAAACTGATTAATCATTTGCAAAAAGTGCAACCACCATCTGCTTTTTTGGACCAGATTCTGCTACAAGATTTTCTCAGGCTGAGTTACTCTGTGTTTAATAGCCTACATTGCTGTTCCCAGCAACATATTATTTTGCACAAATAAGTCTGGCCTCGGCAGGGAAAGATTAACCTGGTTTTATTTTTGGAGGGTCACTCCATTGGTATCAAACTCACTTGTACCTCCCAAATAAACAGATATGGACAGCATTTGGGAAAAACAATATATAGCTAACTGTTCACTTTAATTCACTGAAGTCTGTCATAATATGTTGATACAAAATTATGCCACTAACAGTGCACAAATATTAACAGTGTGGGTATTGGTGTATTTGATTATATTTTCTTGGAAGCTACAGTTCTATCAGTTTCTCCTACATATTTCAGAAATGTTTTCACAATTGTCAATACATATTAAAACACTTCTATTGAAGGATAAATATAAAATAAATAAAATAATGCATTATATTTATATTTATATTTAAATTTATAGAAATTTATTTTGAAATGCAGCATGCTAAATTTATACTTAATATATATCAAAGCTGGATTAAAAATGCCAGGCACATAGTTCTTATGGCTATCTTATGTGGTTTATCATTAAGGTGGCTGCTGACTGAAATACTGTCACTGACTCAGCTCTAACAGTTTGATTAGGAAGGACGCTGTGCCTCTGAACTACTTCCTATATAAGTCACTTATCCTGTAAAGGAAACCAGAAGTGGGAAATACTCTTACAAGCAGCTAAGAGCTGAACAAAAAGCCACTCACATGTTCTTAGCATACTTCCAGACAGTAATTTTAATATATTGCAACAGGGAGATTGTTTGCCACTCCTTAATCAATTATGATTTCATGTTTTCCCAGGAAACATTTACACTCATTATCTAATTTGTTTCCCATTTATGTACAGTTTTCAAAATTTACAGCTTACAGGCACGGTAAGCTGTGAGTTACAGTTTTGTTTTATCCTCCACTATTTTTATGGTCTTGATATCATGGACGATTCCATGAGATTACAGAGTCCTTTACACAAAAATGAAAGCCTAGGGCACACATATTTCAACGTTCTGACTTCTCAGCATAGCTGCTTAAAGAAGAAATTTTCTGTAGCACTTACCTGTAGAAGGCTGGAGGAGCAGCTTCCCTCATCCCAAAGCTGCCCTGTTCATTTTCAAGGTAGTAGGGTACCTGCTGGCTGTGGTGATGGATGAAGGGTGAGAGCTGGGGTGCCGTTTGCAAGAACACCACTGGGCTTGGTGGGACATTGTTCAGAGAGTGAAATCCTGCCAGGCTGCTGGACCCATAAGATTCAGAAGTAGGGGCATAACTGAGTGTAGTAGAGCCGTACACTGGAGCGGTAGTACCAAAATCATAGGTGGCCCCTTCTGGGTAGTTAAAAACTCCTGTCTTGTTGCTTTCCACGTACATGTCGCTGAGCGATCGTTCCAGGGGAATCTTCAGCTGAGGTCTGCTCAGAGTCTCCAGTTCAGTGCCTTGAATCTGGTGCAGCAGGGTAACTCCAGAGGCTTTGGTGTGAAGGGTCATGGTCATTGCTAATGGCAGTGAGCAAGGAACATATCTGCTTTTACTGTCAACAGCGAGATCGGCAGCTGGCAGCCCACCTAAAAAAAACACCAGAACCTATTCTGAGGCTCAGCACAAATCATGTTAAAGCAGCACTAGACAGGTATTCCTCTGATCTCGGCAAGGAGGAGTATACAAACAAATGCAGGGTGAGCACTGGAAAGGCACATTCTCTCTCTCCGTCTCCCTCTAACTTTTAAGAACTCCTCATCTGCGCTAATATGCGTTACAAGGTGCTGGCTGTGAGCCAGGGGCTCTTGCCTTGTGCCGACGCTGATTTAAACATCACTTCAGAAACAATTAGTTTTGGAGTTACACCAAACAATTGTCCCACTAAATGTTACTTTATTCTTGCTAGTCATTTAATTTTTCACTGCAGGGCACCCAGCACTCCACAGCAGCTAACGGGAAAGGACGCTGAAATCAGACCAGGAAGACTAGTCCAGTGGTCAGCCAGATTACTGCCTTTTATTTCCTTAGCAGGCTCCAATCTATCTGCGCTTATCTCTCCCAGTTTGATTCATTTTCGTGTTTGCTAGAAATATGTAATGTGTACATTGCAATGACCCTGGGTAGGACTATGCTGTAACTGAGATATGGCAAAGCAGAACGAGTGTGCAAGCGCATGCGTCTGTATGTGTGTAACCAGCCTCCGTCAACAAAACTAGCTAACAGAAATTAAAGAATGTAAAAGGTCTGTGTAGGAGAAAAGGTTTATAACAAGCTTTATCAGTTATAGCTGAACTAGCTGAAGTGAAAATTTACATTAAAATGTAAGGAAAAGATTTACATTAGCCCATAAATTTCTATCTGTTTCTTTTTTAGCTTGTAAAATGATGAAGCAAAGCATCCTTCAGACTTTGCCATCGTAAGATCTTAGAAGTTGGGAAGAATGATTTCAGTGCATAAAAAAATGAATACAGGATTATTTTTTTTTCTATACCCACGAACAAAAGCTCAGCAAACTCAGATTTGGCAATCAACTGGAAAATAAAGCTCTTGAATGGAATCAGGTTTAAAATAAACTGAAATAACTCTCAAAGTTATCTTTAGGGAAAAAAAAAAAAAAAAGGAGGAGAAAGAACATAATGAAAAGGTGTGGTATGCATGCTTCATCTTGCAATCTCGTTCCATATAAATTTTAACTTTTTGCAAACCGGTTCTCCTGAACCACCTAAATGAAAACCTTCAGAAACTGTCCCAAGTTCTCTAGCACTATTAGGTTAGGTCTGTGGTTCACTCAGTTAAATAGGTTAATGTTGACCCTTAACACATCAATATATGGACTCCAGTTAGCATGATTTGAATACTAGTGAAGTCTATTCTATATTTAAACAACTCCACAGTTACTCAATTCAACCTTCAAAAAAACCCAAGAAACCAAAAAATTGAATGTACAGGTCACTGATAGCTTTGAGAAAAGTTTGCTATAATCTGTTTTATCTTAGTAATAATATGGTGTTTTAGAACTTCTGTTAAAAAAGCAGTTACTTATATTTGCAAGATTGCACTAAGTAATATATATCTGTACCTCTACAGACATGCAGCTAAGACAGCAGTACACACATAAATATGTACTTGATAGATTTCCTCACCCTCCCCACCACTCTCCCTACCCTGTTCAAATTTCAGATTGTAGACTTTGATCAAAGAGATAAGCCTGTTTAAATAACACTGGACTAAACATGTTCCCAGTTAAAAAATAATAATAATAATAATCAGACAATCATACCCAGCAGTTCAGAAAGTCTTCGAAGAGTTATTCTGAAAATATGCCAGAGAGTGTGAGAGAAAAAAAAGAGAGTGTGTGCATGTTTGCATAGAGTGGTTGAATGTGCATCTGCAGAGACTCACAAAACAGCAAGCAAGCTAGCTCTCAACAGCCTGTCTGCTGGGCTACACAGTCTGAAATGAATGGCAGTTACGAGTTTAAGGTCGGTCACTCTTATAGATTCATTTCGTGCCTCAGTAATACATAGAAGAAGCACTGTCCCATATTATGCTGCATAATCTGAGAATTAATGTGAACCTGTCTGCCGTATGAAGTACCCACTTCTTATGTATACTACAAAATGGACTTTAAATTTGTATTTAAAGCATTATCTGATGTGCATGCTATTTCAGAAATACTACATTGACATGTAATAAAACATTAAAGCGTAATAGCTGTGCAGTAGAGGGGAGATAGAAGTGTGTGCGCACAGAGCTGATTTCTGAGTGCGTCCTGTGCAACCTCAGTGCTCTTTACATGCAATTTTTTTTTAAAAGTCATGAATTATTTTGGGAGGATTGTATGTTATCACAGGGACAAATAGTTAAAATTTCTACCATATAGAAACAACGTTGAAACGCACTGTAGTGTTAAGCAAAAGCAGCATCACATGTGCTCCGCAGCATTTAACCGGAGACCCTATGAACAATTTTCAACTGACCAGTGTAAAAAGTTGCAGTCCTGCCCCTAAAAGGGCTCAGAAATACATAACCACAGTATCCATGCAACATATAGCCTGGAAAACAACTCAGCAGAAAAAGATGTGCCACCACCACAGTCTCACGAGCGAGCTAGAAATTGTCGGGATAGTACTCTGTAAGGTTTGCCTCAACTTTTTTTTTTTTTTTTTTTTTTTTTTTGGTAGAGTAAGATCAAGGGGGAAATAAAGGACAAGGACTGGGGGAGGGATGTGGAGCTGGTTATTCTAGCAAAATTCCAGGAAGGTGAATTTTTGATTTGTGCATACTGCATAAAAGCATTTTTTTTTTATTCTACATACTAGACAAATTTAGACTTAAAAAAAAAAAAACTGTAAAATGAAACAGATTATCAAAAATGTTTATTTTCCTTGTCCTGCATGGTGTTTGCTACCCTACTTGCTCCAAAGTAACATATAGAGTTTCACCCTGCTTTAGAGATAACATTGAATGTGTTGGCTTGTGGGCTTGGCCAGGAAAGGGACTTTAGTTTCTAAAACCTGCTCTTTGTGCCTAAAGGCCAAGACTTACTCCACCATACAGTTCAGTCTCTCTAATCTATTACATGTCATGTTCTACACATTTTTTTATACAATATAGAAATATGTACAGGATATAGCAAGAAGATTTCGTATTTTTCACCAGTGGACCAACAGTCTATGCAAAAACTTGGTAACACTAAATCCCACTTCATGTATATACTCCATATATGACTTCAAAGAGATGGGCTTTCCTCATACACTATTTTTTTTAAATCACAGGTAGTAACTCGAATAAATGAAAACAAGAACTGGCTACAACATCTTCATTTCCAGTGCTAGACAGAAGTGTTTGAAAAATACCATGTCAATGGGAAATCCACCTTATATCTTATAGATTTAGGCATTTCTCCACTAATGTGTTTTCAGTTCCCATATATATTTCTCTCACCTTACTGAAGGTTTTATATTTTGGGGGGGCTATGTAGAACATATCACAGGAGAAAGTCATCTATCCCAACCTTTCACATGTCCCCATAAAATATTGAGGGAAACTGGTTCTGCAGACTCTGAAAAGTTTGTAAGTTTACAGGACTGGTTTTTTTTGTCTTTTTTTTTTTTTTTTTTTTTTGAGGTTTAACTGAAGAAATAATGATTTTATTATCCGTACCAGAATCATAGAATCATATAATCATCAAGGTTGGAAAAGACCTCCAAGATCATCCAGTTCAACCATCCACCTACCACCAATATTTCCCCACTAAACCATGTCCCCTAGTACAACATATAAACATTTCTTGAACACCTCCGGGGATGGTGACTCCACGACTTCCTTGGGCAGCCCATTCCAGTGGCTAACCACTCTTCCAGAGAAGAAATTTTTCCTAACATCCAATCTGAATCTCCCCTGGCACAACTTGAAGCCATTCCTCTTGTTCTGTCACTAATTATGAGAGAGGTCAACCTCCACCTCACTACAACCACTTTTCAGGTAGTTGTAGAGAGCAATAAGGTCTCCCCTGAGCCTCCTCTTCTCCAGTCTAAACAATCCCAGTTCCCTCATCCACTCCTCATAAGACTTGTGCTACAGACCCCTCACCACTTTTGTTGCCCCTCTCTGGACACACTCCACGGCCTCAATAATATGTATGCAGGGAGGAAATACAGATTAGCAATTACAGAATACTGAAAAACCAGGAGAGGACAGTCCACTGTAACTGAGGAGCACTACTGATGTTGGCCAGGAAGGTCAAAACAGAAACTGCTTCTTCCCACTCAGTGATTTTTAGTGAGATTGAATGCAAAGATGTTTATGAATCAGTGAAGATTTAGACACTCTTTGTCATAGAAATGAGAAATGAACTAATTACATGAAAGTGGCTGACTAAACCCTTGCACTTTCCTTTTTAACATCTCAGTCTATTTTCCTTTTCTTGATAAATCAGAGTTCTAATGCCCAATTCAGATTCTGTAGTAAGGATTTCACTCTAAATTGCAGTAATAAAATACTATACGTAGAAACAGTAAAAGGAAATTGCATTTCTGTGGTTAAAATTACATAATTTAGATCTGAATAACATTTAAATATGTTTCTGAACGCAAATTCTGCCCATTTCAATTCATTGATGACTACAGTTTGGTTCTAGTTTTTGCATTTCTGTGCTTTTTTGCAGACAACCAACTATACTGATCAGATTAAACAAGCAGAGTTTGCACAGTTTGGCTCAACTGGACCACCAGTCCAACATGCTTGCCAGCTAGAAACAAGAGGGTCTTGAATCATATTCAGGATTCTTAACATAACAGAAAACATGCACGTCTTTTCACTTCAAATTTGGAACATAGCGTAAAAATAAGTGAAGCAGCCTTCTTCCACTGATTATAAATAAAGGTGCACCAGCAAAATGGACTCATTAACAGAAAAAAAAAGCAAGAATAAAAAAATACATAGAAAATATTGTGCTAACTTATCTAAGTATTAGAGAAGGCTTGGGGATTCCCACTGCTATCATCAATTTTGTACCAACTAAAAGTCCTGAAAGTCAATCAGGTCATGGTAACAGAACAAGCCCAATTTACAGAGAGAAAAAAAAAAAAAAAAAAAAAAAAAAAGAATTTGAGGAAGAAACAGCCCCAACTGAACAAATTCTTGATTCTGGAAAAGATAAAGTAGCTGTTTCAGGGAAAAGGAGATGAAAGTAAAAACTATATTTGAACTATTCAAATAACAAGAAACTTTAAAGTTAGCAAAACTCCTAATCCTGCATTGGTTGTTGGTAGTTTTTTTCAGTGCTAGCTTTAGTAAGTATTCCAACAAAGCGGTAAACTCAGAACTGAGAAGATATACTATAAATTTTCCATAAATCTGCTGACAGTGAGAGACCATAAACTTCATTGCTTTGGTTCCACAACTATAAAGATAGAAGCTTTTTTTAGATGCTGCAATTAAAGAAGAATCTTTTGCACATAACGGGAGGAACATTATGTTTTTCCAAGATTCCACTGTAGCATTACAGAGAGATTATGTTGTGTTTAGTCCAGTGAGGAAACTCCTCAAGATAGACAGCTGGAGAACAGCACCATCTACCCCACTGCTTTATAAATCATCTCCGAAAAGGAATAATAAAGCCCTTGATACCTCTAGGCATGGCATGAGGTCTGTTTTAAAATTCTTTAGGCTCTTAGCAGAGACAAGCTTTTCAATCTGTTATTGGCAGTTTATAACATTTAAAACTGTTATAAATCAGTATGAGAATGCATACCTTCTCCTTCTCCCCCCCTCCAAAAAAAAAAAAGAAAATACCAAATCCAGTCATGACACAAATAATAGTGGACCCAAGTTTTTTAACTCAACATTTACATTTCAGGTTGAATTTACAGTTAAAAGAGGAGTTTCTGTTTTCACATGCCAAATGTGATTAGAGAATTTGAGAGCATTTGCTCTAAATATTTATTATTCCAAACAAGAAGCTGTGGAATACAGTTACTCCATATGCATGTTCATTGATTTAAAAACCTTTAGTTTTGCCTATACTCTGTGTGAGAAGATCTATTACATATTTCATGTGAAATTATCTATGTAGTCAATAGAAACACTAGGCTGGGATGTCCCTATAGCTTTTGGTATAGTATTCTAATGCACTACATTTTAAGAATTTGCTTACAGATATTTATGATGTGATCAGATTTTCACTATTCAGGTGGAAATCTTATGCATTAGTGATGAGCTCAGAGAGAATGACTCAAAAGAATTTGAGCCAACTGGAAAGAAAACAATCCACATTTGGACAATTATTAAACCCTTGAAAAAATTGCTGTTTTTTCAAAGCTAAGATTTATAAAACTCTCCTGACTGAGCCTGCTCTTTTCTCTCTCAGATCCTAGTACCGACAAGACTGGGCATGAAATTTCACAAAAGAATGGCTGACATGCTACCAGCCAGGTAAGTATACAGACCAAAAGTTTTCCCCCTTCATTACCCCTCTGGGGCAGAGTAAGAGTCTGGACTTCAGTGTAGATTATTTTGTCAGTTATAATGCTGAATTTCAGCCCCCAGACCTGGAAACTGAATTTCCTGACACCAAAATGGGACACCATCTTCCTCTTCAATTCAGCAATAGAAAACAATGTGTAGAAATACCCTTTCTTAAAGTCAGAGAATACATGCTGTAATATAACTAGCTTGTGTATTTCTTCTGTGTTTTTGTGCCTAACAAAGATAGGAGAGGATAGCACTAAATAATTATGCCCAACTCAGGCAGGATAAATGACTTACTACATATATAAAATGGGCCAAAATACCTGAGTACTCTGGACAAACTCAAAAGATATTAGCAAATACTGAGGTTTCAAAGGGTTAGCAGATGTTTTCATGCAGACAGAAAAGGAAAAAAGAAAAAGAAGAAGAAAAAAGACATCTCTGCTTTCTTAAGGAAAACCTTAACCACTTGTGGGCAAAGGTGTTCACTCCTAGGCAAGCAATGTTACAATGGTATGACTTAATGTTAAGGACTGTACCTTGCCTAATCACAAATGCAGCATCATAACAGGTCATTCCTCATGGATCTAGATTCATTTAAAAAAAATAATAATAATTAGCTCTGAAAAGCAAATGTAGAATTGAGTACCCCATATTCATACTAATTTATTGTGTTTATTTCAAAGACAAATTGATAATGAGTGATTGGTTACCATGTGTTAGTTAGCATTTTGAAAAGAGATTACAAAAAAGACTTTGTAATTCTTCAGAAAGAAGACATCTTTGTATCTATCTACAGACATCTTCAAAACGACCAAATATCACCATGTCTGCATTCCCAAAATTAGTCATAAATTGTTAGTCTCATTTATGTGGAGATACGAAGTATGACTGAAAATTTTGTTTATGAGATGCAAGGTATGAAATTGAGCACAGAATTTCAGCATTGCTCAGCTAGGTGAGGAAGACAACTGTAGATAATTTATTTCTAGTTTCCAGAGAAGAGTTTGAGAACACAAGGTCCTTAAAACTAGGAGTAAGATGTCTTGGAGAAGAGATGTAGGTATGATGTAGTTAGAAAGAGAGATTTTTATCTGAATGTAAAAAAAGACCGGTTATACAAGCAAGCCAGCTTCCCCAGTCTGACACCATGAGTTTCATACAAGAAATGACCCTTTCGGTATGAGTTAAGTATGTGTCTTAATTAGAAGTCAGCATAAAGAAGCATCTCAGATACCATTATAAATATGTAACTGTGATACCTGTCTTCCATGTTTATAAATTCTTAATTTAGTCTAACCTCAAAGTACCCTGGGATGATTTCAAGCTAACTGGCACACACCACTGTACACCCCTACACCATTCTATAGAAGTGTAACTCTTAAAAAACAGTACTATAACATATAAAAACCACGTACTCATCTTCAAATCACTTAAAAAGTAACAGTTTGTACCTCAACAAACTATAGAGATCAATCTGCAATAATGCAGGAAGAAACATCTTGGTAAACTGCATCCAGGTCTGAGGTCCCCCATACAGGGAAGATGTAGAGCTATTGGAACAGGTCCAGAGGAGGCCATGTAGATATCAGAGTGAATACAGGCTGAGGGAGCTGGGCTTGTTCAGCTTGAAGAAGAGAATACTCCAGGGAAACCTTATTGTGGCTTTCCAGTACTTGAAAGGAGCTAATAAACAGGAGGGAGACCAACTTTTTACTTTGTCTGATGGAGACAGAACAAGGGGAAATGGTTTTAAACTGAAAGAGGGAAGATTTAAATTAGATATTAAGGGGAAATTTTTCAGTCCAAGGGTGGTGAGGTGATGGGACAGGCTGGCCAGAGAAACTGTGGATGCTGCTTCTTTGGAGGCTTTGAAAGCCAGGTTGGATGGGGGATCAGGGGGCAGCCTGATCTAGTGCCTGATTTAGTGGTTTGCAACCCTGCCTACTGTGGAAGGGTTGGAACTAGATGATTTTTAAGGTCCCTTCCAACCCAAGCCATTCTATGATTCTATTATTCTATACCAGTTTTAGCCAAAAGAAAAAAAATCTTTTTGACATGGAAGAACAGATTGTAGACCACAAATAAGCACTCTTCTCCCCTGACTCCTTTTCCCTATAGCATCCCCAAAGAGAGTTCCACTGTTTCAGCAAGTTTTCTTAGTGGATATGAGCTCCATTTCCTAATCAGTCATATTTCATAATTAATTGGCCTCACTCACAGTATTATTTCTCAAGACTCCTTTTCCTGCCAAATTCATGACAGTATACTATGCAGCAACAACAGCCTTTCAGATTTCAGGTTTAAACACGTGTATGCAAATATTCCCATGCAATTGTACCCATGGGCATGCAAAATACACACGATGATTTTCTTCTCATGTAAACTATCTCAGTTCTATCATCTCAAATACTACACTGGATTCACCATCTGAAGACTTCTTTTTTTTTTTTTTTTTAATGTATCTCTTGCTGTGGCTTCAAGTTACACTGTAATGGATACCTGAAACAGGTCCAACTTTATTCTTTCATAAGATGTTACCTAACAGAACTGGGGGAGAAAAAAATCTGCTTGGCCATTTTGTTATCTCCACACTTAAATAGGCCTCAGACTATTAGACTTGCTGTTACCTTACTTCATTTTCAGTCTGCCAGTACAAGAATGAATTCCATGAACCCCAAGCATTTGGGCACCTGGTGTATGAGGACAACCTCACATTGCAAGGCCTGCTCAAACTGCAGAATAAAAGGCTCAGGGGAAAACTTATTGCTACCTACAACTATCTGACAAGAGGATACACAGAAGACAAAGCCAGATTCTTCTTCAAGGTGCACAGTGACAGGCCAAGACACAACAGGAGACAAGGCAGACCATTTTAAATTCCAATTAGATATTAAGAATACTTTTTTTTTTTTTTTTTTTTTTAAACCAGGAGAGTGGTCAAATACTAGAAGATGTTGCTCAGAGAGGCTGTGGAATTCACATCCTGTGAGTCTGAGACTCAGCTGAACAGGTCTCTGAGCAAAGTAATCTAAATAGACTTCCTTTGATCAGGAGTTTGGATGAGATGACATCTTGGCTTCCCTTCCAATTTAAATTATTCTGTGAATCTAATACACAGATCTGCAACAAAATCTTTGAACAGAAAATAGTAATTAGTTTCTTCATAGTCTACTTCCCTTCTTGTTCTCCACAGATGCTTGATATCAAGATCCCATTTTATGGTTTCATCTCTGCTGCATTTTTGTCAAGATAAGATATCTGTCTTTATCAATTGGCTTGCTTTTGTCCCCAGATTAGGTAGGAACTAAGAAAGTTCCATGGGCAAATACACACGTCCTCTCAGTTCATCTATTTACTGGCCTGATCAGTGTCTTAAGAATCTGTTCCCTGAGACCCTCTAATAATGTGAGTTAAGAAATAAAACTATTGTCCTATCAATACCTCCTCATCATCTCTGTAAAATGCTCCAGTCTAAATGCAAAATACCTTTGTGACATCATTTCATATTAATGGACCTGCCTGTCTCCAGACGTAAACCACATATATATGAACACAGAACATGTGCCAAGACAGGTGGTAAATTGCTAACAAGCTCTCGTGGTTTGGATAAAATAAAGCCAGCTGCCTATTTTGATGGAGATAAGTGTCTTCATCAAGAAAGTCAATCTGAAGCATAATTCTGCAGGCTTAGTTCCCTCTGTCAATGATTTTCCATGTATACAGGGGTTACGTACAGTAAAGGTGACCAGAGCATCCAAGTATTTAGAAGATAAAGCTTAACTTCAAGCCAGAAGACTGTGTCGAATCAATCTACATGGCTTAGTTCCTTCACTCTATTTCTGTCTAGTAACAGTACTCAACAATACTAGGTATTAATACCTCACACATTCACATTTGCTTGCTAGAAGCTGACCTTCCAACAGAAAGGTCCTTGTGGTGACGCTAGTCCTAACGCCTCAAGAAATTATACTTACTGTGACTGTGAGGCCAAGATAACTCTTGGTAAGATAACTTAGCAAAGTCTTGTTGCTTCAGTGCCCCATTCTCATCTACAGGAATACCTCAGTTCAGCTACTGTTAGCCAGGCTTCTTCAGAGAAATGATTTTCTTTGGATAATCATTGCTAGTCTTTCTTCTCTGAAGAAATGCTCTCAAGCAAGGCTAGCCATATTCATGAATAATCTGCAACCAGCACATGAAGTCCTCATATCTTCCCTCTACTCAACTGCAGATTATCACAGAACTACTGAATTATTGCCAGCGCCACCTAAGGAAGGTACCTCAGTTTTCCTCTGGGCCTAATCTCATAAACTTTAAGTCAAGAAGGAAAAGTCTACAGGGTTATCAGTCACTGAACTAATCAGTGTTGTTAAAAATTGTTTTGTATTTTCTCCCTGATGTCAACAACTGACTTGTTATTGTCACCATCAGTCCAGCAACACATCTGAGAGATTCACTGCTGTTACCGGTCATCCATTCAGCACATGCTCTAGAAAAGCAGTCTGTTCATTAAAAATGGTCATGTCTGTCCAGCAGGGAAGGTACTGACTGAAGTCATTCTGTGCAGACCCTAAATGAAACAGCAAATTCAATATACTAAATAGAAAAAAGTATTATAGATGTTTTAGAGAAATATGCCATGAGTTAATAATTCATCAATTCTTTGTAAGCGGGAGCTGTATTTTCTATCATCTTGTACTTTTAAACACTATCAATTCGAATTTCTTAATTCTTAAAAAAAATCAACCCATCTTGATTACAAGTCTCAGTAACATGCTCCCTCAGCCGAAATGAGTCTTTATAAGATATTTTCTGATACTTTACGATTGTTAAGTTAAAAAAATGTGACAGAGATAGTATTAAATATGTCATCTCAAATAAGGTTGCAATATATCTTCCATGATATTATGAATCAGTCACTGTCTTCAGTAGAACTGATCATGATGAGCTAAGTTAAAAAATGAATTTAAGTGCTTTGCTGGATCAGGGCCTAAGTCTCTGATCCTCACACACACATCATCTCCAACCATCAGAGAGGTCCAAAATTAACAGCCATAGAAGCTGTATGCCATTCTTTGGGAATAACTTGCAAGCTTTCCAAAATTCTGTTTGTGATATAAGGTATACTTTTTACTGCAGAGAAAATGTCCAATTTTAAAACTGACTTAACAAGTCTACAAGCAAAGTCAATGCAATCTGAAGCTGAAAGCAATGCAAAAGTTTTACATAATTCTTGGGAGAACCCACGATCACCATCAGAAGGTTCTTCTTAAGTACTATGTACATTTGGAATAAAGAATGTTAACTTAATAGCATAGATTTACATATCTAGCTTTATCCTAGTGACTGAAAATAGCAACCTTAAAGAAGAGTTCACTACTTCTTCACAGAATTCAAATAGATCTGTATCTCCTGCTCCTGTTATAAGGTTGTATTTATTTAATAAAACTGAAGTCTGCTTTTAAAATTCAAAATATGAAATCTTTTGATTGAGATTCAAACAACTCAACTTTAAATACAAGAAATCTATATAGAAGTAAGGAATTAATACTAACAGAAAATTGTTCAAAGGATCAGCAGTCTGCTCCAGGTGTTCCTGCTTAAGCAGGGGTGTTGGACCTGATGACCTCCAGAGGACCCTTCCAGCCTTGATCATTCTGTGATTATGTGGCTAATGTAACTGAATCATCTGTTCTTGAAGACTTCAGTTCCTGACACAGCAGTATAGATGATGAGCAACAACAAAATCATACAACTTCAGTGTTTTCTAACCAGTATCAAGCAGAAAATGACATCACAGTTATCTGCAATACACTCAAGGAGATGAGAAATAAAACTCACCCAAAAAAATGAAAAAATGTCTATGAGAAAGAACTAGGCTTCTGGTTAGTGAAAGCTTTCAGAGTTGCTTCTATGCTTCTTTAGAAAGACAAAAATGCATTGTCATCAGTCAAGCGGAACAAATAGGACCTTGGTGATTCAGTAACAGTTGCACTCTCTTGGCAGATATTACCTTGTTTAAGGCAGGAAAGATCAAAGGACACAACTGGATGTCAGCATGGAAAAAAAAAAAAAAGGTCAATGTTATTTATTATTTCAGCATTCCCCTATCTTTGTTTGTTCTTCTACCATTTTCATTGTTTTGTGCAACAAGATGGAGGTTTTCCTGAAACAGAGTAGTCAATAATTTCATGAAATGTTTCTTTTTGCAATACAGGCTCTCTTGTAAGTTCAGAAACCCAGACCAATAGGTTTCCTATTCCTAAGAGTATATGAAATACAAAGTTCAACAAAGTCATTCAGTACAACAGCCTAAAAGCCACAGAAGAAGAAATGATTCATTAGCAATGAATTAGAAAAGGGACAGAATAAAGAGGAACCATTGGCTTTAGAGAAATCTAAGAAATTGTTATTTGATCTGAAACTATAGAAAATCTAGGGTTAGTGTTAACTGGCAGCTAATTTCCATGAAAGTGATGTTACAGCTAAAAAACCTTTAAAAGCTGCACACATTGCTATCAAAGACTTCTTACAGTTGTGGTAAATTAATTTGAAGATGTTTTGTTTATTTTGCCTGAGGGAAATATCAAGAAATAACAATCCTTACTGCGTGTCTAAGTTGTAGGGTTATTCCTAGTATTTCCTAAATGAGATCTTGCCCTAATCAAAATCTCAGTAATGCATCATTCACAAAACATAACAGAAAAAAAGGCAGATCTGTACTATGCAAAGACAACTCATGCATAGACTCCCAGTCCATCTTTACATGGTCCAGAATGTGAAGAAAGACTGCTGCCAGAATGATGTCCTGCTCTGGATGATTAACCCATGTCTTATAGACGCTGTAATTCTAATATAGTAATATTGCTTGGTAGACCAGGTTACTATCACTATACAGGGTAATATAAGAACCAGTTCAGGTGGTAATATTGCACAGTTCTTCCTATCACAATTCTGGGATAGGCATGCTTAGAGAAGCTTCACAGGAAATAAACATGCTTGGTAGTGTAGAGTCTCTACTGTTGATTTTCCATCCGAGTACAAATAGTCCTGACATCACTGGAATTGTATGGACTGGTTACACATTAGAGTCCAAATCCAACATTAAGACACTGCATGTGACGCCACAAAGGCTGCATTTCCTATAGGGAGGGTAGTATTCAGAGGCTGGTATCAGCCACCCTCATCAGTGATGACTGGAAAAGACAGAGTCTCCATGATGATACTGAAAGCATTTTCCTCAGGGAGGTTCTTGTTTTGTAAACTAGAAGTGGATAAAATTCTAGGCTGCTTTGACTAGTGAAGATGTGGCATACCTGGAGATGTTCTCTGGCACTGGAATGCAATTGTACTTTACCTATTGGAGTAGTCTCCTGAATATTCCAGCAGGTCCCTGAACATGGTTGAGGCATTAGAAAATTACAGGAAGAGTTCCCATTATTTAGTTTGCATCTATCCACCGCTTTATGGAATACATTATCTTAGATGCAAGATACTCCAGGACAACTGGTCCAGCTGGTAATGAACTTGGATGAACTTGATTTGTGTTTATAGCTAGAGCCTCTGGCTTTTAAGTGTTTTACAAATACTGATTTGCAACCTGTTTGCTAGGTGCCAAAGTTCAAGAGCAATGCAGACAGTTATAAGCCTGGGCATGCCTCACTCTCAACAGCTTCTGCATGATTTGAGCAAGCACTGTGAGTCACTGAGCACTTCTGACCCAAAGCAGTCAGGGAGCACCTGAAAGGCACAAAGGAAATACATCCCTGTTTCAGTGTTCAGTGAATTCAAATTCCTGAAAGACAGCCTGGAAAGACAATCAGGCTTGCTGGTCAGGGCTTTAAGAAGGATAGTTTTGCAATACATTTCAAGTGATTTAGTGAGGAACTGCTGTCAAGAGTCTCCTTCCAGGCTGCTAGCTTGGCGACTGATGTCTGCAAAAACCTTTTAGTTGTTTTCTGAAAGGTGAGTATCATGCTGGTACAGCTCGAGCCAGCACAGTGGAAGCTGCAGGAGTACATGGCCAGAGTGGGGAAAGGGAGATCACCTCTTTCAGAAGTAGACAGCCCTTATATTAATTTAGCTGTAATATTTAGCCATAAAAGTAGACTCAAAGAGAACACTGCAAAGCAGAAAGGAAGGAAACTGCTAATGGGACACTTGTCCACCACATACTTACACTGGTCATGGTGAAATTGAATCTAATACATCATAAATAATATATGCATATTATATGGTTACTATATTTTTCTATTAGCCCTATTTACCTATGCTCTCCTTAACAAATGATTTTTATTTTATATAAAAAATTCAGTGTTTGCAAAACAAAGAATGTTTTGCAGCTAAAGACTAAGAAGAAACATTTTGCTTTTCACAAGTTTTTATGAAGATGTTTCACTCATTTTTTTCCACATCTCTATGCAAACAGTCAAGCATGATCTTCTAAATATTTGAAATTAGCTAATTTTGGCAAAGAATTATACATTTAATTATTACTAAAATCATTTAACTCAATTTCATAATGGCACTGTTTCTTTATTGCTATTAGAAAAAAATATTTTTCCATAATATATACTATTCGATTAAGAAAAGGGAAATAGAGTATACTGTTAAATTCAATAACCCAAAATTATAGGTGGAGTGACAGAAAGATCAGAAATTGCTCATCCATAATTTTGAGAGGATAGAATCACAGAAGCTTAGAATTGTAGAATGGGTTGAGTTGGAAGGGACCCCAAGAATCATCAAGTTCCAACCCCCCTGCCACAGGCAGGGCCACCAACCTCCAGATCTGGTACTAGACCAGGTTGCCCAGGGCCCCATCCAACCTGGTCCTGAACACCTCCAGGGAGGGAGCATCCCCAGCCTCTCTGGGCAGCCTGTTCCAGCACCTCACCACTCTCTCTGTACAGAATTTCCCCCTGACATCCAATCTAAACCTTCCCGCCTTGAGCTTAAAACCATTCCCCCTTGTCCTATCACTATCTGCCCTTGTAAAAAGTTGATTCCCCTCCTGTTTATAATCCCCTTTTAAATACTGGAAGGCTGCAATGAGGTCACCTCGCAGCCTTCTCTTCTCCAGGATGAACAAGCCCCGCTCCCTCAGCCTGTCTTTGTAGGGGAGGTGCTCCAGCCCTCTGATCATCTTTGTGGCCCTCCTCTGGACCCACTCCCACAGCTCCACATCTTTATTCTATTGAGGGCCCCAGACCTGGACGCAGTACTCCAGGATAGGTACATTATACTTTTTTTTCTTTAGAAATAAAAGTAACTTCATATAGGTTTTAAAGAGTATTGGAAACAAAATCTTATGACTGATGGAACAACAATTTGCATTAATATAGAAGCAATTCCTCTGTGCCTATGTGTATGCTTTTCAGAGAAGGACTGAATATGAAGAAATCAAATTGAAAAAATATTCCTTATCGTATTAGTATTATCATGGAAATCCCGCATCTGTTATTGAAGTGGAAAAAAGTTGTGCTTGCTTTCCACCAGCATGTGGTTGCTGCCCATTAACTAAAAGAGGTACAAAGACACAGTAAAAATTAAAATCTGCAAAATCTCCACACCCAGAAAGTACATGCATTGCACCCATGACAGTTGACCCAGCACCAGCAGTCACTGCAAATGTTTTAGTATTCTAAAAGGCAAAATAAATATTACAAAGCATTCCACCTTAATAACAGCTTATGCATTTAAATGTATCTCAATAAAAATCCCCATATTTAGTCCTCAGATATAAAAAACTGCCAGAGTGTCTTTTCTCATGTAGTCTGAGCCTCAACACATAGCACACATCAACAAAACATTTGAAAGTAGACAGAGAAGTTACTGCTTTCATACAAAATTTTATCCTGTGATATTCACAGTTTGGGTCTGAATGCAAACTAGTTTGTATTTTTACCTACGTTCCACTGAACCACTTTTTTTCTTATAGTGCTTCAGAGAGTGATCCATTGAATGTCCATGTATGGTTCTGGAATGTGTTTACTGAGGTAAGGATTTTAGGGCAAGTATCTAGACTTACTCTAGAATTTATTTTTCTTGTCTAACATTTCTTTCACTTGGGATTAACTGTGTGTTATATAAAAGCTATCATTTTTCCTCTTCACATTGCATCCTTGTATGTTATTACAGTACAAAACAAGAAGGCCTATTCCATGCTGTTTATGCAGTCCCTGGGCCATCCTGTTACCTGAAAACTGCCCTGGCACTCTGATAGACCTGGAGCATCATAGAATCATATAATGGCTTGGGTTGGAAGGGACCTCAAGGATCATCAAGCTCCAACCCCCCTGCCACCGGTAGGACTGCCAACCTCCACATCTAATACTGGCTGCCCAGGGCCCCATCCAACCTGGCCTTGAATACCTCCAGGGACAGGGCAACATGCTGGAGCACAGGGACTCTAGAAGACAAAGCAACCGTTTCTCTTGCTATACATTGCTTTCCTTTCTCAGTTGTGTGACCATCCCTGCTATACTCTATTTCCATGATTACTTCACCAAGAGAAGTAACTATATGAACAGCAATTTCTTTCCCCACTCCATTTGGTACCATGCTGGTACAAGACATTACCTGCTCCATAAGTACATAGAGACCTTCATCTGATCCTGAGGACAATGAGGGAAGTGGGTAGAGAAGGAACGATGAGTTGCGCCTAATATACTTTTTGCTCAACTTTTATGATTCCTTTGTCTCTAGAGATCATGCGACAACGATACAGTTTCTAAATCCCATTTTCTACAATGACTCTTGAACTCTGCTTCCATGGTCCAAAAATCACAAAGCCATATTTACTTTAACATCTCTAGAATTCAAAGATCAGAAGAGAAAGGGTACCACAAACTAAGTAGAGCAATACATATCCAGTGACAATGAATATGCAGTCTTTTTTTTTTGAGTGTACGCCATAAATCGGTTGTATTCATTTTAGAAATGAAACATGAGGTAAATTCAATCATATTATGTAATTTAGCTATGTTTGAAAATATTAAAGCCATTTTAAATAAAATATAGAATTTATGTTTGCCTAGAAGACAAATTGTATTTTGGGTAGTATAAAAAAAATGGCTGGTTATCAGTCTACAGTGTATGTTGAACAACTGATGTCTTGTAAAGAGATCTCCAACATTGCTGCATGGGACCCATGCTCCAAATATTTCCAGCACACAAAATACAACTTTACCAGCACAAACTCAAGTTTTTTGTCTTTGGACACAGCTTATGCTACCGGTTAGTTTGACGCACTTTTCCCCACATCATATTCTTAACTTCATGTTCACCATCAAATAACATAAAAGAAATTCATATAAGAAAAATAAAAGCTGAATTACAAACCTACTCCTCCTGTGTAGCAAAACAGAAATGTACAGTGAGCACATGCTGTTTCTTTTAACTGAAGTATCCGAACTGCATTAAGCCACCCTTGATAAAACAGAATGGTCTTTAGATAAACTTAAAAAGCAACTGACAAATTCGCATGACTATGTACTCAAATCAATGAGTGAATAATCCCTGTAAAATCAATATGATTACTCATGAACACATTTTTACTGATGCTAAATAAGATTTTTTGTTTGTTTTAAAAAAGAATCCACTTCCAGGTAGTTCTGCTTTATGATACCTGTATTTCAAAATGCTGATTCTGAGGAAAGCAGGAATTCTGAGGAAATACAGGAGCATTATATACATATATATATATATTTTACTTAAATAAGTTTTAAAAAAATCATCAATCTGGAGCTGCTTGCTTAAAAAAAAAATAAAATGTTGTAGCTACTAACAGTAATAAGTAATGCAGGGCCTGAAGCTCAGTTAACATACTGCAAAAACCCTGAAAACATCCACATCCCTCTCATTCCTCTAATATCTTATATTTTTTAGAATTTATAAAATCTCCTAAAATGCTAATCTTGCAGTAGGGTTTCCAAGTCGATACATATGCTCTACACAGGACAGATATGAGGACATGAGTTATTTACCTAATATTTTAGATAAGTTGTTTAATAGCTTCTTTTCTAAGCCAAAGCAGATTCATTAACAGAACTTTTCTGATTGAAACTACAGTATCACCAACTTGAAGTCTGAAGCATTTTCTGAAGTTTCGTGTGTTGTTTAAAAAACATGACTCAGAAAGAAGCAATCAGGAGAGAATACAGTGTGAAACAATCCCAGCGTGAAATTTTAGATACTGTAATCTCATCTCAAAGAGCATAGTATACACATAGTATCAAAAATAAGCAGCCTCCAGAATAGGTTACTGTCTTCAAATCAGAAATTGACAGAACAACACTTATTTTGACAAAAATTAAGGCCTGATCATCTCACAGCACAAGTCCTGAAAATGCTACCAAAGTTATCCTCTCTTCAAAAGAGTGGAAGATGCATGTCAGCAGCTAAGATATGAATCTATGCAATCACCGGGGTTTTTTGGCTTTGTTCTATCAGTGTGTTACACAGACAAGAGTTCTGAAGCAAAAAGTAAGAAAAGCCAATCCATAGTCCAGGCTGGATTCATCCAGACTACTTAAGAGTGATAGTTAAGCAAATTTTCATTACCATTGATTTATTGGCTTCTAGATAGACTTGCAAAAGTTTGTGTTCTTCCCTGAGTATAATACCGTGTCAAGCTAGTACTCCTTGCTTTGGGGACTACAGAAGTACATTCAGACTTATGAAAAAAATGCCATGTAATCCACATGGTAAACAATCTGCTATATTTACTTTTAACAACAGTCTTTTTTAGTGCAATTCTGTAATCTAAATATATCCATGTCATTTGAGACACTCTAGACTATACAAGACACTGTGAGGCTGTTAAATATAACCTGGTAGTTAGAGAAGACCCATAACCTCTGGAGCAGCTATGAGTAGGCAACCAGCAGCTATATATCAGGAGCCATTGACAGACACAAATATATATATATACATACATATATACGTATGTATCTGAGAGGTCTTCATTAGGGGATGAAAGCTATAACATTTCTACTTTTGTCCTTATGGAAAAAACAGCAAAAGATGAGTCAGAATAATTTGCCAGTATAGCTTACAAATAAAAAAGAGGCAAAAGTATTATTTATCATAGAAATCAACTCACTTAAGAAACTGATCTAGCAGCATCATCAAAAGGCATTCCTATGTCTTTTCCTAAAAAATACTCTTACCCTTGTATTTTGTGTTTATACTGTCAAGGTGAAGTGTAGCCAACTGTGTTCTAAAACTGACATACCTAGTGTAGATTGTGTTTCCATGTGGCATTAAGTCTTTCTTCTAGCATATGCTTTATTACCACTTCCTATGTGGAACTCAAAATAAATTTCAAATAGACTTAATTTCTTCAACTCCTGCCCCATATCAATTAAAAACAATAAAAGACAGCTTTTAAAAACAAGAATTGATCAAAGTACCTATTCATCTTTTAAAAAAGTAATATTTTAAAAATATTTTTAGTAGTATTTGTAGTATTTTTTTAAATGCTTTGCTTCAGATATCCATTATTATCTTTCCAGATGGAATTTGTTTTCTTCTTGTATTACTGATATATTTTACTTTCAAAAATAACAAATTTGGATAAAGATCAAATTGAAATTTGGTATAGAGCTCTCTCCTGTGGCCTTTTCATTTCATGAATCAAAGGCAGAATTGAAGCACTTATTTTGCTTTTCCAAGCTATTGTCAATGTTGTGCATTAAATTATTCACTTTGATTCATATTTCCTTTGGAGATTTACTGATTGTCTGCAAGAGACCAAAGATATGATATTTAAGGTCCCCCAAATGAACACAAGTATAGTGTTAGAGGAACCAAGGAGGCTCAAATCTACTAACTTTATGTAATTTTAACTCAACATGTAAAGGATTGAGAACATAGGACATACAGGGGTAACTTTTTGCGGAAAAATAAGACAGTACCTAGTCCAAAATGGATATCTAAATTTGAACCTTTAACTCCATAATTTTGCCTAAATGCAGAATTCATTGCAAGATCTATGAATATCCTTTCTGGTTCAGATCCAGGATCCCTACAGCCCTGTATCCCATTTTCAGCAATGTTGGCTACAAATGGGTATTCTATAAAGAGACAGAACAGGACAAGTATATGTAACATTTCTCTTCTGTATTCCCCCAGCTTCTATTTCCGATCACACGATTTGATGAGTCTAATCCAATTATCTACTCAATAACACTCAATGGAACTCTCTTGCAAGTAATTTTCTGTCTCTCTTCAACTTGTCTAAACTATTAGTATCCATAATAGCTTTTATCAAGGAATTTCACAAATCTGTCCTTTGTGGGAAGTTACCTTCTTTTACTTGATCTGAAGCTTGTTTCTCGAGGCTTCACTGTGTGGTCTAGGAGTAATTCTCTTTTTGGTAAAAAGTCTAAGCACTCCTCCATTCCCTTCATTAGATCCAAAACCGGAATCCAAGAAGACCAATCAACTCAACTCCTAAGACCCCTGGAGGAACTTAAAGTTGTTAAGAATCTCCCTACTTTGTCTGGATTTAATTGTTTTTCTCTTTTCAGCACAGCACAGAAGCTGTCCTCATTTGGTAGCTGGGCGCCCAGTTTCATGACTAAGGCAGATTGAGATATGAAAAAGAGGTAGAAGAGCATTAAAATCCCCTGCAGAAAGTTTGGAAGGAGTGCTCTGAATATGCCTAACACATGTAGCAGAACTGAAAAAGAAGCCTTAACTTAAGTTGGCTATTTACTTTAAGAGATGAAAGTATGAGTAGAAAGAAGAGCGTAGCCCTGTGGTTAGAATATTTACTTGGGAAAAGGACTCACAGTTTGGTTCTCCTCCCAGAACAATTTGTGCTTTCTTCAAAGTCTGTTTTCATATAGAACTCATGAAATATATTTTAGATGAACACTGTAATATACAGCCTCCAAAAGAAAGGAAGACTGACAATTTCACTTGGCATCAGTTTAAACTCTAATAGCTTTATGCAAATTACATGTGCTATGGATGACCCATTGCACCAAGACATAAAAGCAGGCTCAGAAATCTACTGTGGACAGAGTATGTAGACATCTCTTGCATACACTAAGGCAAAGTTTCTGCCTGTGAAAGAGACAGAGCCTGAACAAAATGTTCGTTGGATCATTAGATCAAAATCATCAAATACAAAAGATTATTACTTCTGACTTCCTTCTCTGGATACACCATTTCTTGAACAAATATTTAAGTGTGAGGTCAAAGAAGCAGAGTTTCTACATTCTCATTAGAGTCCCAGATGACAATATTACTAATGTATGCAATTCTCCCACTCAAAACAAATAAAGGTGATCACAAAGTGCTCTCCTATTTTCTTAGGAGATGGGTTAAAGTATTACATTTATATGAATTACAGCGTTCCAACAGAGAAACGGAAACTATTCTTCACCAGAATGTTTCTCATCACTAATGATGAGAATCACTAGCTTCCTGCCCAAACTACCAGGATAATTTTAATATTTTGGTAAGTAATAAAGGAATTCTAAAATGAATCTGCCATATCACTCAGTTTAGCTTATTTTTATACTTGTGTAATTGCAGACTTTGGTTGATATATTGTAAAAGCAGTAGCGCAGTCCCATAATACAATGAAAAAGAATGGTTAGGTTGCTCTTGGTTTGTTTACTTATCCTCATTAAAGTACACTACAGTAATTCATTAAAAAAAAAATCATCCATGAGTCTTTTGTATCTGACATATCCAGAATTTTCCCTTCCTTATGTCTCAACCTTATATACATCCTATAAGCATGTAATAATCCACCCAATCTCACACCACAATTTATATGCTAGTACTGTTGAGAACCACTGTTCTCAAAACTGTTTATAAACACTAAATGTCAGCGGCATCTTTCTTTATAAAACGTGAAGGTGTCACCAGGTTTGTCCAACACATACCAATTTAGTAATAGAACAGGCTAAAACTTAGAAAAGAGATAATGGTTTCTAGCATCTTGATCTAACTATGCAGCCTTTCTTCACTGAATATCATCCATCAGTAAAGTGTATAACTCAAAACCACATCTATGTACAACAAAATTTCATAGTACAAAACTCCTGACAAATTAAAGAAATGTAACCTGAAATAAAGGAACTTTTGACAATTAGAAACTATGCAATTAACATTCCTGCCAGCCAGCTATGCAATCTTATCCTTGTTGCTCCAATGTGGAAAATATGTACAGGAATGGTTTCTGTTAAGCAGAAATGAAAGCATAGAAGATACGATTGTATTGTAATCCAGAAAGCTAACAGCATTTCACTGGAGGACCTACAACTGAACCAGATGCAACTGCACAGAGAAGTAGTAGGATTAGTAAAAATGGTTTATAAGTCACTCTAAGTAGTTTAATAAGTAAATAAATAAATAATGTTTTCCCCTAAGACATATTTTCCAAATGTGCAATTTTATTCTTGTGGCTACTTAGCAACAGCAGTCATTTTCCATACAAGAATCCTCTTGGTAAATTGAAAGAGCCCCAGGCAAACTACTATATGCAATATTCATTATTCTGAATGAATAAGTGGCAAAAAAAAGGTACTGAGTTCAAAATAACTCCTCATTGTATGACAATTGATGCAAAGTATCTTTTTCTTATACTCCAGATGCATTTTTTTTCATTAGTAATCAAAAATAGCTTCTCTCTATGACAAAAAGAAATCTAAAAATCTGTAAATCATTGACATCAGTTCACTGGCACAGTCTTCAGCTACTTCAAGAGCCACAGTGCACTTCAATAGCTCTGCAACCATTTCACATGCCATTTTCTATAATCCTAGTTGGAATAAGTGATTCAATATCAAAAATGTTGAATACTTACCTTCCCTAACGTGTCTAAGGATACCAACAGGAGTGGTACTTTGGGAAAAAAAATGAAATGTTTGGAAAAATCATCATAGAGAGAACCATACTTTTTATCATCAAAATATATTTCTTGAAACACCAAATTCATTCCTTTTTTATTATAATTTAAGTAGCATTGTGGTTACTCAAAGGTGTTAATTAAAATCTGGTTGTAGTGTTAAGCTTCATCTGTTCTCTTTTCCTCTCTTACCGTGTTGGTAGATTGGTTGGAATATTCATATCCTACTCTGTAAAAGCTGTGAATCCAGGTCAGCAAGATCTTTAAGGTTAAAGTTCTGGGAAAATAATTTAAAGTTATCATCAAGATTTGAACCTTTGTTAAGAATGGTCTTGCACTCATACTTTTTTCCAGATTTCAATTAAGATTGCTGTCTTTTTCAACTTTCCAACATCCTTTTAGAAACATAAAGAAAACAGTTTTCTGTGCTGGGATACTTAGAGTGCTCTTCTCCATTCTTCATGCTCTTTCCCTTTAACATACAAGGTTTGCATCAGCTCTTTTTGACACAATACTGCACAGGCATTTACAATCCGATTTAATAAAACTTTTCTACAAGTTTGTCTGTCTCTACTTTAAGATCAGTTGATAATCAAACTCATTATATTCCTCCTTTCCTGGTCTAACTCATTAATGCTCCAAAGCGTTTACACGTTTTCATACTGAAGGCAATACTTCAAGTGTTACTGCCATGATGCTATGTCAATGACTAGGAAAGAATGAATTGAAACATGCAAAAATTGGCCCAGAATTAATTCTTTCAGCAATGCCCCTGCAATCAGCATATAAATGACAAGGAAAAACACATAGGGAACAATCCATTTCCTTAAGCTGATTCATCATGATATCCTTGAAGACAGTAGTAGTTTGGCTTCAAAACAATTAGAATGTTTTCAGACCTTAAAAATGAAAACTAGGAAACAACTGTGAAGTGAGTGGTGTTGGTTATAAAAGTAAGTTAGACTGAACTTGAATAGAGATCATTCTCTAGATATAAACTGCAAGAGGAAGGAATGTGTATAAAAGCAGATAAAAGTTGGCACTCAACTGAAACTACATCGCAACAAGTACCATTTCAAACAAGAGTTCTGGGAAAAAAAAAAAAAAAAAGAGGAAATCTAATTGCCCATTTAAAATAACTGTAGAACCATTGTTTTTGTATTAAAAAAAAACAAACATGCTAATTAAGCCAAATTAGAATAAAGTAATTTTGCTAGGGTGTGGAGAAGATCACCCATGCAAAGGCTTTGTTGAAATGCCTGCAGAACATAACAGCTATTTCAGTAAGATTTCCAAGTGTAAACAAATTCACAGAAAATACAACAGCAGAATGCTGTCAGTGATCCACTATAGGGAAGTAATGAAGCAGAAAGTGCTACACCCTGGAGCAGTGGGATTATAAATAAAAAAAGCAATAAGTTGTGCTATTTCAAATAGGAAAATTGGCAACTATCCAAGTTAGGCACAGGTTAAGTGTAATTTACCTATGCTTTGCTTGCCTTTAGTTTCAGCACTGGAAAAGCCATCTTGGAAGATTCAATATTAGGATACTCTTACCACAGTGTATTGCAGGAAATCTGAATGTTGTAAGGATGGATTTTAAAAACAGTTTAGAACAGAAAATGTTCTAAAATTTGAGAAATCATTTCAGGACTTAGCTATCAAATTCTAATTGCTATTGCTCCGCTAGTGTTATATTCAGAAGTGAAATATTTGGACAGCGGATGTTAACCTCTATTTGGACCGAGCAGGGAGGAAACACTAAACACTTGTTAACCAGAAGTCTGGTTTGTAAAAGGAATCTTCTACATACGCATTAAATAAATGTTCTAAGAATACTGATCTGAATCAAGAGCAAATTTGCAGTAAAATAATCTTAGTGAATACATTATAAAATGTACCCTTTTCCAGTGCTTCCAAAAGAGAAAGCAAATATTAACAAGCACAAAAAGCATAGACTTCACAGAGGAGAGTAGTCAGCCAACAAATCTGGATAAATGCCAGACGTCTGAGATGAAAAAAGGAATGGAGATTAAGAATTTGTACAAATTCAAAGCTGTTGAATAAAGCAATGAAATCAGGAAGATTTATGTTTTCTGCATTAGATGAATGTGTTTTGAAGTTAACTGAAGTCTGTGCTTTTTTCCCCACTCAACACTCTCTGTGGGTTTTGGCAGATATTTATGTTCAATGACAATGTTGAATTAACATCATGTATGATATCACTCAGAAGAGCGTTTTTTCAGCAAACACCATTTGGAATTGCTTCTCTCATAGGAAAAAATATCTGAATTCTGGAGTGCAGTAGTAGCAGTAGGTACTGTTAGCAGCAGTGTCATCCGCATGGGCTAGAGGTAAATCCCATAGCCATCCATGGCTCTTAAGAGAAAAAAAAAAAACTGGCACAGGTGTACTAAACTTGCCTCTGACAAATAATGTCTCCCAGGTTGAAATTGCCATGGAAGACTCTGGAACTCCTGTTCTTTCAACCAGTTTCATCCTCACCTTAATGAACTTAAATGTTGTTCACTAAGGTAGGCAACAAATAACAAGTGCTCTACTTTGTCCCTCTGAAAGACACATTCATTGGTAACTGCATATTAACACCTTTTCCACAATACAGCAATTTTTATTTGCAAAGCTCTAACACTTCAGATTGCTTTAAGAATGGTACCATGAGGCTTACACAGAGAGAGGTAGAACAAAAATGATCAGAGGGCTGAAACGCTGCTCCTACAAAGAGCTTAGAGAGATAGGGTTGTTTACTCCGAAGAAGAGAAGGCTCTGGGGAGGCCTTATATTGGCCTTTCAATACTTAAAAGAGATGTGTAAGAAAGGAGAGAGGTTTTTCATAAGGCCCTGTGTTGGTGGGACAAGGGGTAATGGTTTTAAACTGAAATAGGGTAGATTTACATAAGGAAGAAATTCTTAGGTGGTAAGACACTGAAATAGTTTGCCCAGAGAAGCTGTGGAAGTGTTCAATGCCTGGAATCCCTGGAAGTGTTCAAGACCAGACTGGATGGGACTTTGTACAGCCTGGTCTAGTGGCAAGTGTCCCTGCTCAGGGTAAGGGAATTGGAAGTAGATTGTCTTTAAGGTCCTTTCCAACTCAAACCATTCTATGATCTATGAACCTGGCAACAAAACTTGCTTCTCTTGCAACCATGTTTTGGGGCAGTATCTTTTTCTTCATTTCAAAACCAGACAGTTCTGTCATCTTCTTCACTACCAATCACTAAACCTTGGCATTCAGCCATTCCTTAACCTATATGTCTTCCAGGCCAATCCTTATTCACACTGCTAGATAACACTAATAGATAATACACACTGCTAAATACACTGGAAGAGAAAGATAATACCACTAACTCAGGAATCCTCTGAGCTGCAGACTTCTGAATACTGGAGGAATATTCTTGGATAAGCGTTATAACAAACAGAGTCTAATCTTATGTCCTTAACTACACCATCCACTTCTACCAGTGCTAGAGGCAGGACATTGGGCGGCATAAACATTTGGCCAGAGGCAGGGTAGTTATTCTTCTCTTCTTGGAGTTCATTTGAATCAGACTGTGTTTGCTTAACCTAACTTCTGTTTCAGACATAAAATCAAATGTTGTTGATCTCATGTATTCTAGGATTCTAAAATGTCAAGTACATGAGCAAGATTTAGCAAGCGTATTTGATGTATTTTTAACTAGTTGATCAATAAAAGAGAATTCAAACTAAAGAGAAATGTGCCATGAGTCTCTACAACACCCATAGAATTCAGTCTTGCACATATACCCTTGTAACCTTTTTTTTCCTTTTAACATGGGAAGAGTCTTCCCTGTAGTTTCTTATTTTGTTGAAAACAGACCTGTTCCCAAACGGTCCTGAGCCATTGTCTAGATGGAATCCTCTGTAAGGAAATGCAAAGAAATCTTCCCAGAAAGGTTTAAAAGTTGTCAATTACTTCCAAGTGACTATTACCAGGTGTTAAAATGTTTAACAAAACTTGCATATAATCATAAAGGTCAGAAACAATGTCCCAAAAGAAAGAGCACTGCTCAATAACTCAGACTCAGCTTCTGAGGGCCCTGCTAAATCCACTCTTTACTCAGTAACTCATTTCCACAGCTACAGGTGACAGGCAGCCCAAAGTGACCCGTGGTCATGATGACATTCTCACTTTCAAGAGGACAGAAGACATAACCACTTCATGTTTGCAAACAGTGCTGAACACTATGATTAAAATTAAACAAGGGCAAGTGCTAAGTTAAGAAAAGTGAAATCAGGGGCATAACAATACACAATTACACGAGCTCTTGAGCATAGGAAAGCAAAATGACAACCGACCTTAAGAGTTTCCTTTCTGCAGCTAACAGGACAGACACGGATCCAAACAGGGGTCTGCTCACCCTTCAACAGGAGCACAAACACTAAAACAATGTACCCACCCCCAAAAGCCTGTACAAAATTCACACTTACTTGTGCTTTGGAACTTAACTAAGTAAGTTTTAATATCATATTCACTACCGTGATGGATGTCTACCCATTGTTTTAAAGTGTCTGAGACACAACCTGAATTTTACTGTTTTGCTGTCCTATCTCTTCCTATGGGAAGCTATCTCTTCCCATCTCTGTCTTCTCCATTGCTGTTTTTCCCAAGTTTTCAACAGTTTATGTTCCTCACATCCCCAACAAAATAAATAAATAAATAAATAAAACTAAACAATTTAAAAAAAAAAAACAGCAACAACACTAGGAATCTGAGGGAGCAAAGGATAAGTTAGCAGAAAATATACATCCTCTCCCTGAAAAATGGGAGTAAAATTTAACTCTTATATGAAAGTAAAGAAGCAGGATTGGATGGAGAAAATGGCTGGCCAAAGATTTTCCCACCCTGTGGATAAATCCTCTGGGGCCATAGCCACACATAGCAAGTTTTCCACCAGCCCACAAATTCTCACAAGATGAACCCCCACAGACATCTACCTATTACTCAGGGATTCCTAACAGATTATGCTAAAACCATGAATGTACATGCATTATTTGCTCTGCTTTGCAAGCATCAGTACAACAGTGGGGGAAATAGAACTGAAAAATATCCGTCTATCCATGCAGAATATATAAATTGTATGAATGGCTCAGAGTAGCTTAGACAAAATATTGTCACATGTAACATGTCAAATTTATTAAAAAAATGATGGCAGATACCGTGCACCAGGAGGTACTGAAGTGTTCAGATCAACACTTATGAATAGTCTCTAGGCAGTACTGGTAATATTGAGATGAAAGCGGATAGGATTACAGTCACTATTTGGTTACTAAAGCTTAGCAAAGGAAATAGAGAATCATATTTTGTTTCTATATTTAAAGTTGATCAAGAGTCATTCACAAAAAAAAAAGTGAACTAGGAATCAGCTTACCTTTTAGTGACATAATCCCATTCTCTCTACAGAGTTGTTTCTTTGACCTTCTTTGCCTAAGTGCCCATCAGATGCTTTTCCAGTTTTTTCTGTTTTAAATGTAATCATAATCCTTTGTGAACTGTAGTAAAATCTCAGATATTCTTGCAGCAATAAAATGATGTCACTAACAAGAATTTTCTAAGAATATACACGAAGCAAAGAAAAGGCTCATGCTTAATATTAACACTTTCTTGCAAGATAGGAAAAAACGGATGGAGATTTGCTGTGTCTGCATGTAAGAAGAACACAGAAAAACAACATTTCCTTTTCCGCTTAAAGATCATACTTTCTAAACTAAGGAAAACCAAAGAAATATTTCTTGGACATAAGGTGGTTAGGAAACTCTAATTATACTTTTATGCACATGGATATACCTCTTAAACGTCTAAGAGCTCCCTAGAAGTTAATTAGTTTTAATCCTTTCTTTTTCCCTTTGCCATTTTCCACATGCAAGATGCCATTTCACCAGATGGTAATGTCCAAGATAATACCAGCTACTAAAGTAGACTAACTTTCCCTGGCATTTTGAACCATTTTTCATCTCTGAGCTGATTAATTTAATTGAATGCTATACTGTCTGAATAACACAGATAATGCATAATGCTAAGAAAGGTATGCCACTGAACTGGAGACAGAGGAAAAATATAAATTCCTATAAGATAAGTTGAGGAACATGACTTCAATGGTGACATTTCCTGAATGTTCCCAGTATTCTACTCAGAATCAGGAAGAGAGGAAGAGAATGAAGATTTAATGTTTTCTTCAGAATATGACAGAACAGAGATTCAGATTCATCACTAATTAGAACTGATTCCTCCAAAACAGAAGCCCTTTGCTAAAGAAAACAGGAACCATGCTGCTAGCGCATAAGACTAAGAAAGGAGATTATGAGTAAACAAAATGAGAGGAGAGGATACAAATAAGAAAAAGCAAGAAATGTCCAATGGGGGAACCACATGTGATGGACCATATACAAGTTAACAGCTCTGTTAGAGATGAAGATAATAAAATTCAGTGCTATCAGTTTCAGAGGATGAAAGGCAACACAGAAAAAGTTGTGATTTTCAATAGAGTGGCAACAGAACAAGAAAACTGGTACACATTCTTGTACATTAATGCTGGAAGGCCTAAGAAATATGATGGCAGAAATGCCATCACTAGCTGTCAATGAAGAGACGTCCTGGCCATATCAAGGAATTAGTGAAATATTTGTAATGTGAGCATGCAAACTACTTACAAAAAGCAAGGTAACCAATCATGGAGTAACCTTTTATGTTTTTATTATGCTCTTTTTAACAAGTAAGTGAGCTCTACAGGAGTAGCACTGACTCTATAAGCACTGAAATATCAGACCTAAATAGGACGTATTGAATGTGAGTCTACCAACAGAAATGAAGACATTGTGATGTGTCTAGAAACTTGAGACCACACGGAGAAAATGCAATAATAATGGCAGATTCCAATTATTTCTATGTAAATAAATAAACTGTATCAAGATATAATGACCAATTTAAAGGCACCATCCATTAATTCTTCATGTAGCACATACACAGACACTGATTCAGAAAAAATAGTTTAAGAGCCCTTCAGTAGCAGCAACCATAACATACCCAGAATCAATGCCTCTGCAGAGGTATGAAATTCTGAATACCTACCAGTAATATGTAAATATTAAACAGTCTATATCCATATTTATTTATGTAAATCCTGTCAAGTACAAGCGTTCAGAAAATCAGAAGTCTTTCTAATAAGCCTGATAGAGTCACAGAATGTCCATAGTCAGAAGAGACCCAAAGAGATCCTTGAATCCAATCCCCTAGCTCCACACAGCACCATCCAATATTTAAACCCTAAGTCTAAGAGTGGAGTCCAAACACTCCTTGAATTCTGGCAGCTTGGGGACATGCCCACTTCCTCCGGTGCAGAACCTGTCCCTAACCCCCCAGCTGCCCCTCCCCTGACACAGCTCCATGCCGTTGCCTCAGGCCCTGTCGCTGTCACAGAGAGTGGAACTCAGCGCTGCCCCTCCGCTCCCTGTGAGGAGCTGCAGCTGCCATGAGGGCTCCCATCAGCTCCTCTGCTCTGGGCTGAAGAAACCTGGGGACTTCAGCCACTCCTCATACATCTTGACCTCCAGACCCTTCACCATTTCATAGCCCTCCTTTGGATGTTCTCTAGTAGTTTTATGTCGTTCTACGTCCCAGTGCTTGAGGTGTGGCCACACAGCACAGAGCAGAGGGGACAAACCCTTCCCTCGCTCAGTGGCAGTGCTGGGCCTGATGCACCCCAGGGAACAGTTGGCCCTTTTGGCTGCCAGGGCACACTGCTGGCTCATGTTCAACTTGCCTTCAGCCAGAATCCCAGATCCCTTTCCATGGGGCTGCTGTCCAGCCTCTTGTCCCTGACTCTGTACATATAACCAGGTGCAGAATCTGGAACTTGCTCTTGTATGAAACTTCATGCAGTGATTACCCAGACCTCTAATTTGTCAAGAAATATTTACTTTAAGTGCACTGAACATTCTGCATTGGCGATACACATGAAGGAGTTCTGTACTGCTGCATACTGTAATTTTTATAACTTCATGTATTTATTTGTTTGGCTCTTACAAAACACTTATTTGATTTAAGACACACTATACAATTGCATCCTAAGAAAATCTAGCAATGCTGTCAATAATTAAGGTTGTGCAACAGTTCTTTTTGAATTTTCAGCTCCTTATAACAGTTTGGGCTGAATTGTATTGCTGTGAATTGGCGTGCTGTCCACAGGCTAATTTTTCCCGTGGGTGACCCACAACATTCTTAAAAACAATACTAAGGGAAATGCATCATTTTGCCTGCATTAAAAAATGTAGTGGCCTTTTGTTGACCATCTCATGCACTTCTATACTTTTAAGCAGAGATTAAAGACACAACAGAACCCGATCCATATGTCAGAAGTGTCTTCAACTTATCTGAGAATTTCAACTTCATTTAGGCCAAAGTAGTTCTCATCAGCTAGAATATCTCAGGTTTACAGGAAAACTATTCTAGAATTCCATATACATTTTAGTATCATCTACCTTTGTATCAACCTTCAGCTCAGTTGTTCTACCACTGCTTTTTAGCTTAAACAGCACAATACATTATTTGAAGATCACGCTCCTTGATTTACAGCATTGTGTCATATCCTTCGTACCCCTTCCAGACTTTCTTTTCAAAATACTGGTTATACATTTTGTGTTCATCCTCTACTTCAAGTTAATTTCTTGGCAACCCTTATAACTATGATGATATACAGCATTCCAAAAGTAGCCCTATAGAGACTTCTACAATTGCATAAATATTTCCCTTTATCGTGGAATATAAGAATCTCTAAAGTGGAAAGGGATCGCTAGAGTTTTAGTCCAACTCTGCTGCTTGAGCAGTCATCCAGAGCATGTTGCTCTGCATTATGTCCAGGTAGATTTTCAATATCTCCACAGGCTGAGACTCCAAAACCTCTCCAGACAGCCTTTTCCAGTGATTGACCATCCTCATGGTAAAAATAAAATTTGCTTACGTTTCCATTTCCTGTTCAATTTCTTCTGATGGAATCCAGGATACCATTGGCCTTCCAGGCTGCAAGCACATACTGCTGGCTTATGTTAAGCCTTCTCAGCAGGGCTACTCTCAAGGATTTCTTCTCTCAGTTTGTATATATGTCTGGGATTACCTCAACCCAAGTGCTAAGTCTTGCACTTTGCTTGTGAACCACATTAGGTTCACAAGGACCTACCTTTCAAGTTCATCAAGGTCCCTCTGGATGTCATTCCTTCCTTCTGCTGTATCAAACTTGCCGAGGGTGCACTCAATCCCATCATCTATGTCATGAAGAGGTTAAAGAATACTGGTCCCAAGATGGACCACTGGGGTCATCACCGGCCTCCACCTGGACATAGAGCCATTGACTACAACCCTTCCAGTTGATTCTTTATCCACCAAATAGTCCACCCTTCAAATCCATATCTTTCCAATTTAGAGATAAGGATGTGGCAGAGGACTATGTCAAATGCCTTGCAGAAGTCCAGGTAGATGACTTCTGTTGCCTTCCCTTTGTCCATCAATGCCATCACCCCATCACAGAAGGCCACCAGATTGGTCAGGCATGATCCTTCCTTGGTGGAGCCGTGCTGGCTGTCTCAGATCACTCACTCATCCCTCATGTGCTTTAACATGTCTTCCAGGAGAATCTGTTCCATGATCTTCCCAGGCACAGGGATGATGCTTGCTGGCTTGTAGTTCCCTGGGTCCTATTTCCTCCCTTTCTTGTAAATGGGAGTGATGTTTCCCTTTTTCTAGTCTCTTGGGACTTTTCAAACATGATGCAGCATGGCACGGTAACCACATCAGCCAACTCCTGTACTACCCTGGGATACATGTCATCTGGTCCCATGGACTTGTACACATTCAGTCTCATGAGTCAGTTGCAGAATTGCTCCACCCTTGCAGTGAAGGAGGAATATCCGCTGAAACACCTGACCATCTTACCTTGTTTATAGCCACGTGAATAGTCTCAGTTCATAATCATCTATTTAATAACTAATATGTTGATATCTGTCTACATAAACCTAAACGTGTCTAAGTATACTCAAGTATATACTCAAGTACACTTCAGTTACTTCCAGGTGCGGAGATCTCAGTTTACAGGGACAAGTGACAGTATTTCTTACTAAAGCTTTCAGTTTATACCATTAAAATTCAGTTTTACAGTTCAGTAAACTGTGCAGATCAGTTACTATGGACCTTCTGCTTTGAAGGACTTAATCTTCTCCAATGTAGTTAATATTTTTTTTTGTGCTTTCCCTGAAATGTTTCACTTAATACTGATAAAACTGATCAGATGGTCTTTGGAAATTCTATTATCAAAGAATTAATCAGATTAGTGTGGCACAATCAACTTCTGGTAGATCAATATTTAATTTTCCCCTTACTGCCTAGTTTTTAATCTCTTTTTTCCTTCAAAATGTGTCCTAAAGCTTAGCATATAATTGAAGTCAGACTGTAGTAAACCACTCATCATCTTGATTTTCAAATAGCAGATACTGTCTTTCGTAGTATTTAATCATTTATAACTTGACAGATGACAAAAATACTGGGTTTGGAATCTCAGGAATAATTTCTCTCAAATTATTTACTCATCCTAAGTTAAATATACTCAACACCAAGTTTTGATTTCACTTTTGGCCATTTTCATATCTAAACATTTCTCGTTTTCAGCTATCCCGCCTGTATCGTAAATCATTTCTGAAAATCCAGGCAAAGAAGGGTTTTTTTCAGTCATATCTGATCTATTTCCAGCAATGTCTACATCTTCAAAATATTTAAACCATGTATGATTTACAGAGGAGATGAGAACTTATAGATACTAGTTATGCTTTAGGTTTATATTTGAAAACACAAACAGCTTTACAATGCTAGGTCCTGAGAAAAATAAGTAAGTTCTCAAGAGATCCTAAATTCTACTAATAGGGAGTGCCCAATATTTATGCCATCTACAACCTCTAAAATAAAAATAATATTGTCCTCCTGGCCTCAGTAATTTTGTAATGATGTCTTATATTAAACCACCAAAAGACTAATGAGGAAATTAATTAACTTATTAAAATATTTTCATAGCAACATTTAAAGTAAGAATTTTACCATATATTACATAATGGTGTTGAAATGTGGAATAGCTGTTCAAGAGTAATGCAAATTGTATCCTGTGTCTGAAGAAGAGAGATTATAAATGGGCTGTTCCAAAAGTAACACCTTCTATTTTATGGTGCTGACCCTCAGTGTCAGAGGAGGATGTTGGTGGTATGGCAGTAGAGGTTGACCCTTCCAACCAATATTTCATTACGTTTTATTGTTGTGCAACAGATGGCAGCTGAGGAGCAGCCTGGCAAAATAGCTTATGACTGTCTGTCATGGAACTGTGCATGAAGAAAAGGTGTGCCACTGAAGTCCTCCATTAGGAAAAAAATGCACCCACTGACATTCACTGACGCCTACTCAGCATTGATGGAGACCAAACAGTGGATGTGAGCACAGTGAGGTGGTGAGTGGTGCATTTCAACACTGGTAACAGCAAGAAAGACAAGCCACTTTCCAGGTGGCCATGCAGATTTTTAGAAATGCGGCATGCAAGCTCTTATTCATCACTGGTATATAATGTATAGCTAATGGTGGTGACTATGTTGAAAAAAAAGTGCTTTGTAACTGATCTTTTCTCTATCAAATAGTGTTATTGTGCTCTTTGTCTCTGTTACGGTTTCCATGGTAATAAATAGGAGGCATTACTTTCAGAATAATCTACGTAGAGATATCATGCAATTCTGTAGTTAACGATTCTATCATGTACTGTACATAGACAATAAAGCTGAATTGAAAATGAAATATTAGTTCTTATGAATTTTGCAGACTTTTTACTTTTCGTTTATCTTCAGTATTCGTCTAGCGAACACATCACTGCAAACGTATTTAAAGTGTCTCTCTCATTAGCAGTAAGGCATCAAGTATATGCATACTTTCCATTTGATTTCCTAAAATTCAGTTTTACAGCTGAGAGAATAATTTAATGTAAATTGAGAAAACATATTGTTTCCCAGGCAACATTCTAGAACATGTGCCAACAGACATTGTCTGACACAGTAAGAAGTGTTGTGATATCTGCCATTAACTACTAAGTAGACAACAAAATAATCTTTCCCTATTCTCTTACAAAACACTATTCCAAAAATAATTGTAAAGAGGAAAGAGGAAGGCAAATAATGTTTATAGAATAACCACAACAAACATCCTGTTCTTTTTTAAATGTCTTCAAGATTTCCTCTTGACTTGTAGTGAAGAGGAAAGAAAAAAAAAAAAAAGGAAAAATACAGTCTCTGAGAGTTTATTTCCAACTACTCTTCTTGTTTTGTTTTTCTCTTCCTGGGTCAAATCAGAAGGAAAAAAAATGCCTCCAAAAACACTAAGAATCTCAGATGATATAGTCCAGATCTCCAGGAAAGTGTACAACTATACTGTTCTCAGATACATACGGTAACCAATAATGGAAAACACTAGCTTTTAAGATAAATTGTGGTGAAAGTCAACTCTTCAAAAGGATATCATTTCGGACATAATGGCAATAAATATAGTCTGTCTAGTAGAGGATCTTTAAAAAGTAATTAACTCCAGAGTTAAATTGTGGCACAGAACATAACTTATTCTGATTGCCTTTAGAGTCAAAGGACATACACAGCCATCACAAGTCAGAGTTTGCAAAGTAGAATTCTCTTTTACACAAAATTAGGCCCATATATTTTCTATATAGATCAAATAAAAACTCTTCCTAATCTTAGATAACGGCTTCATGTCAAAACCCTTTCATAGCCATTTATTCAGTCATTGCTCTATCAGTCCAGAACTACTCATAGAATGAATAGGTTAAAAAAGAAACACACAGACCAAAAGTAAACCCTTATGTGAAGAAAAGGTGCGTGTTAGACTAAATAATGTGGTGTGCAACTATGATCTACCTTGAACTGCCTGTCTTGAACCTGCAGTGCCATGGTCAGTGCCTTTCAATGCATTGTGAGATCCATCATCTTCAGTGGAACTTTAGGTTGCACACTTGCATAGGGGCACAAGGTGCAATTTAGACAACGTAGTTTATCTTCATATTGCTTACAGGGATCTTGTATCTTCCAGTTTCTTCTATCTCCTTCCTAAATCCAAGCCAACCCCTTCAGTTGGACCAGAAAAACTTTTTTCAGTTTACGTGGTACAGTATGATTCAATGGGGTCAGCTCTACTGTAGGGACGACACAGTAACTGTGACAGTCACTGGAAGCAGGGCAGGAAGTTCAAGTCAGGATTGCTGTCAGACTCTTCATAATGTGAAACCACTATCCTCCTTGTTTTCCTGCAATATCAGTATTCACAGACCTTACATGTAGTCTTTCCAGTTGTAGTCCATTCATTTTTTAACACTATTTTTTTTAAGAAAAATGATATTCTTTTTAGCAACTGATTTCTATTTTTATTATTTTTAAAATATAAACTCATATCAAAACCCCTCCACAGCTGAAATGATTTACAAGTGCATGTGAAAGGCACACAAGTCTGCCAAGGTATCTCAGAAACAAAACAACATTCTTAAAACCTCTGTGTAATTCACACATAGGTGTATACACACACAAAAATATATTAAATGTGTTTACAAACCGTGCTCTTGTTCTACACTGAAGACAGGAATGACATGCATTTAGTTCTATATTTTTGGAAGTGGGAAATAAAGAAATTATTAAGAGCCTTTCTTCCCATCAGATATAATACTTCGCAATAGTCAGTAAAATAATATAGTTTAGTAGAACAGACAATCAGAAATTGTGATGAAAAGGTCATTAAAAACTATGATTTTGATTGAATTTGTGCAATCTCAAATAACCACTTCTAGGAAAACATTTTGGTGCTTAATAAAACTTGGACCTGAGCTTCCTTCCCACAAGTCACCTGTCTAATCAAGTATTAGTTCACCAGAGGCTAACACACAAACAAAACCAAAAATGATATGTGTGAATTTACTGATGTTTCCCTTGCACTCATCTTATGCGAACTATTATGAACCTATATTATCAACTTTTTAAAAACTGATAATTCTCATACATTTCCTTGTGGCTTGTGTATGTATGAATTATGAGAATGGGAGAAAATCTCCCCACTGTGAAAACAATATAAAGATGCACATATGTGTATAGATATATTTTTACTTACACATTTTTATATGTGAGCTGTATCTGGGAAACAAAATTTCCATCCTTCATTTCATTCCTTCATTTCATACAGCAAGTTCTCTCTCCTTAGCAAAATAAAATTGTATTATTGGTGTAAGGTTCCGCATTTCCCAGGTCTGAGCTACCAGGTCTGAGCCCCATGTACCTATTCTCTTTGTCAGACAAGACGGGTATACGGAAAACATACTAGAAATCCAGCAACCCTTCTAAAGCTAATCAAGACATGCATATACACAGACCTCTTTTCCTGCTGAATTTGCTTAAGATACAAAACAGAATTCAGAACAACAGAAAAACTAAAAAAACAACAGCTCTCTCCGTTAACTACTAAACCATCAGAGATTATAATGTATATACCTATAGCACCCCCTGGCCTCCAGAAGTAAGGGATTTTTTTTGTAAAACTTGAGAATACATTTCTTACAGTGGATTCTTTTTAAGCAAAATGAAATCATGGTGAATTTCCATTATGACTCTCTTGTCTCTCTAGAGGAACTCTGCAAAGCAGTTTCTCTGGAGATTGCAGTCCATAATATGCCTCTGCACAAAGTGTAAGTGAGAGACTTTCTTCCCCCAATCCAGAGACAACAATCCTACCATACATAGATGAGTATTTTTACACATTCCTACTTCCACTTGATGTTGCAATAACTATGAGAAACACAAATTAATTATCTGTAGATCTCCCTAATGCACAATATTTAGTGTTCAGGATGATAGAAGGAATAGTAGAAAGGAAAACCTAAATGTTTTGCCAAGTAAATTTTATTTCCGATTCAAACAGTGAGACTACAGAAAGCACTGCTATTTTTCCATTAGTGAAAGATGTTGCTAAGGGGACCCAGGTAAGTGAACAAGCAAGAGAAAAGAGGAAAAAAAAAGAGGGGGGTTAGGGGGGAGGGAAGGGAAAGATAGTCTGAAATAAAATTGCTATGTGCATTAAGGGTGCTTTCGTCTTAAGAGGAGTTTAGCACTGAAGCTGTTTTTCAAACAACTAGAAATATTTTTTTTAAGTAGACAGTCTTTTAAAGATAAAATATTGTTAAAACATTCAAAGAAGAGTCTGTGAATAGAATAACTGTGCCCAGCTATAGACATCAATATTTCATACTACTACACTATCAACATGAAGGTTTCAAGAAATCTAGCAACATTAGTCAATTAAGGCATTTCCCAATAATCTAGTGGTACCTGAGTTGGAAACAGCACTACCATGGGAAAGGCTTCCAGGTGTCCCAGCAGAAGTTACCAACAGGGTCGGAATTAGAATGAGCAGTCAGTGGGTTAGGAGTGGTAAAGAACAAGCATAATCTGTGCATGTGAAACAGACTCAGGAAAATTTATTTCTGAGTCCTATACAGCAGTCAGGTAACTGATCTTCTTCCCATACACTGCTCACTTGCATGAATCAGTACTATGATTTGTGTTTCTGAGTAGATTTATTTTTGAAGATCATCTCTTCCTTGAAAACGACCTAGAAAACTGCATCTTTTCCAATAGTTAATTATCCCCTCCTTAAATATTTGCACCTTTTTCCAAAGTTTCTGAACTGACTGCATTTTCACCTACTTTCTCTCCTTCCCAAATAAAACATTTTTTTTTCCACTCAGTACAATAGAGTAAGTATTATAATATCTCTAAACTCTATAGTGAGGCCACTTCTCTGTTTTTGTACTCCCATTATTTCTAATTTTTCATCTGTGGTAGGTTTATTTAGAAATATAAGAAAGTAAAAAACATACAAAGACAGCTAGCATAACGTTTTCCAGATTTTATAATCACCCCAGTTCTTCATACCAATAAGTTTTCAACCACCTTTGAAAGAAACAAGCTGTTACAGAGTGAACTAAGTCATTTGAGTATATTATGAAACCCTCCTTCTCTGCCCATACAAAAAATAATTTGAAAAGGCTCACGTGTTCATGGATCCAAATGTCCTCACTGTTTGCAATACTGTTCAAAGCAAAAGCAAAATAAACATTCAGATCTGAAAGGAAAGAAATACGGGGAACAGAGCAGGTGGAAGAACCAAGGAGTGTCTCTACAGAATGAACATATTCACTACAGAGCGAAGTCTAAGTATTTTTCAAAGTTTGTTTGGACTGAGAAAAAGAAGCAATTCTCCAAAAAGACAAACAAACAAATGAAACAAAGCAAAACAAAATGAAATTAATCAAAGTTTCATGATCCATCCAAGGCTGCAAACAAATGTCACATGCTCTTCAACATCTGAGCAGTCTGAAAATGTCACTACCCTGGCAATGCTTCTCCTCCCTGATCAAGGCAATGTGTGCAAGCCTTCCTGCTGCTCAACTTTGTTGCAGAGGTGATGGAGCTGGTAGCTGCGTGCTCTAGGGAGAACTTCACTTGGTTTCTGCTATCAGTAGATCCTGTCAGGGGGAGGGGTCAGGACCTTTCATGAATGAAACAGGGAGCAGCACACATACATGGAGCTCCCACATGGGACAGACAGTGAAGCCTTGGTCAGCAGCATCATCAGCTGAGAAGCTGCAGAAAGAATGCAGGGACAGAGAAGAGGCTAAAGCACTGAGGAAAGAAGAGAGAGTAAAACATGAAACAAATGGTGACAGTGAGAAGAAAATTAGAAAGGAAAAACTGATGATGAACAGCCAGCGTAGCACATCAAAGCACTCTAAACACTGAGAGTTTCCCCCTGAACCAGGTAGCATAACTGCAACCTTATAATGGAGAGGAAACATATGGAAACACACAACCAATGATGCTTCAGCCTGAGCACTACAGCTTGCTACAACAGAACTAAATATGCCTTCCAGCCTATGCCAAGCCAGAGCATATACTACCTGGGCATCTCGACCGTACTGCTTGCAGTAGTTCAGCTGAGCTAAATTCCTCCTTCACTGTCCCCTGCCTTCAGGGGAAAGAACACTACAAAGGTAATGTTTCTGTAAGCAGCCTTACTTCAGGTTCTCTTTACTAGCAATTGCCATGTTCTGCAGAACAAAAGGACTTGCCAGCAGGCTTCAGTGGAATGGAGGAGGCCCATGCAGGTTAATTAGTCTGTGCATCAAGTTGCCTTGTAAACTGACCCACAGGTCAAACACAGAACAAAGCATTACACATGCACAAGGGAGGTTTCTTCACCTCACAGACTGAAACATCTGGATCAACTAAGAGAACAAATATGTTGGTTCAAATACATATCACCAACGGAACTGAAAAATTTTCCTGTTCTCATTCCCAAGCAAAAATGAGGAAAACTGCTGAAACAAAACGACCATCTTCTTTCATAACTTTTTGTTTTAATTAATGTCTCTCAGAACCAGCCACTATCTTCTGCAGTTAGTGAGCAGTTGGGAAAGATGACTTATTTTGCCATTTCAATTTAACAGCCATGCTAAGATGAAGAAAACAGCTCTGTTTTGAGGAAGGGAGGGCAGAAGAAGAGATGAGGAAGTAAGAGGAAAGAGAGGAAGAACAAAAGGAGAAAGAGAAGGAAAATAAGCTGTCATCAAGAAGAAAATAATGTCATTGCTCTCATTTACGAAATGGTGCTAAGGTTCTCAGCTTAAAGTTCATGAAGGTCAATGATTTTGCAAGAATCTATAAACTCTAACAATGCAGAACAGTGAATGCATTTGGTATTAGCTCTTCATTTCAGTCATAGCATTTTTTCACATCCCCAGTGACAGGTTTTTTTTGGACAGCAGCATCACCACTTTCGTGAAAGGAAAGGGAACAGCTCACAAAAACAATTAATCATTGTATCCAGAGGTTTGTTCAACTCCATTGTTATAACCCAGAAGTTATACTAGAAATAAAACAAGAAAGAAAAGCATCAGTCTTAGTAACTGCATTCCTAATATTCTTTTCATGCTCATATTCCTTCAAAATTACAGACATTTTCTAAATATGATAGCCTGCTTAATAAGACATGGAAAACAAATGCAACGTCAAGAATAATAACTTTGATAAGTAATTATTTAGAGCTAAAAACTGTTAGGAGAGGTGGAAAAGACTGAAAAAGGAGGGCTTGAGAAGAGAGAAGCCCAAAAAGGAAATTGTGTAAGAGAGATGTGGGTTGTGTAGACAAGGTAAGAAAATAATTTAAAAAGAAGAATGAACAATAGGAAAGTGAAAAGCAAAATGAAAGTGGTCAAAAAAAGTAACAGAGACTAGTGCCTAAATCCTGAAAAGCTCTTATGTTCTGAACTTCAAGTATGTTATTAAATATATAAAGAATAGTACCAATAAAGTTAACAATATACTTAGCAAGAGAGATCAATTTAAAAAAATTCAAGGAAAGACAAGTAACAAATCAAAGAGCAATAATATCTCAAGGAAGAAGAAAAAGGGTCAGCAAAAGACAAGAGTGACACTAAATAGAATACGAGCCGTTCTTGCGACAAGGCGCTTTCTTGAAAGGAATATGTGCTATCAATATTAATGAATCTTTGGATAAACTACAGATTATATACAATAATTTCTCAAATGAAAAATTGCTGGATCCAACATAAGGATACCATTTGACAAAAGAAGCAGAGATAATTGCACAGCAGAAAAGTTTACAATCATAAAAATACAACTGATAGCAATTTGACTGCAATGATGTGTAAATATTCAAGTCCAAACTAGTTATATACATATACACACTCTTTCTTCTTAGAAGTAATAGTTTCACAGATATGAAAACAACAAGGACTAAAATCATTTTAGAGCAAGCATTTGCCTAGAAAATATGAATGGCATATGAAAACTTCTAAAGCATACTTCACTATCTGATGGGAAGCTACAATTCAACAAAATACTATGCCTCAATATACACACACTAACTATACATAAGCTAACAGAAGAGCTATTAATTCAAAATATTTGATTGATGAGAGTGACAGCATTACTTTGACTACACATTTCTCAAATATGCAGAATCAAATGCAGTAACTTGGACACCACAGAGATCTGAAAGATACTGTCAGTTCAGATATTTTCAGAAAAGAAGAGCACATGAGCTAGCAACATATCAGCAATTAATAAAGCCACTAGGACATACTGAGAAGGAATATTTTGGAACGTAACATATTAAAAAGTAGATAGCACTGGAAATGCATGATATAGTACAACTTACAAAGGTACATTCAGAATGAATAGCAAGAAACTAAATGTCGCTGTTGAAACAATCTACCCAGCAGAGGAAGATACTCAGCTGTAAACCTTTGGACTGTCAATGAATACTTCATGGTGCAGCTAAACAGGTAATCAGCAAGATAAGGAGATATTAATTTGACAGTGCCAAGTACATCGAATTTTTGCTACCAAGAAGCTAATTTTTAATGACTCAATTTCTCATAAAGCTCTTCAATTAAACATCTAGGTAGGAGCAAGCAAAGCCAACATATCTGTGAAAATACCACTTGATTTAAAAAATAACAACTGCCTAGACATAAAGGAGTAGTTGTAAAGGAACTAACAAATGGACAAATAAAAAAGCAAAGTGTTCTTATGTTGTAAACAGAATATACTGAGTGAGGAGAAGGAATCATGGCAAAGCAACACAGTTAATCACCAACACAGGGAATTTAATAGAAGGAGTTCTTCAAAAAAACTGAAGTTGTTGTCTTAATGAAGACAATAGAAGATAAAAGTTCTGGAGACTAAATGCATAAATACAATAAGACAAGCCAAAAAAAGTTTGAGAAACAGCTTGCAAGGCTTTTTATTTTTTTAAAGTACATCAAGATCAGGAAGACTGCCAGAGTGTCTAGAGGTCTGAGACATAAAGGTGTAAAAGGAGCACTGAGAGAAAATCAGGCTATGGCAGAAAAACTAAATGAAGTTTTTGCATTCATGCTCATAGCAAGGACCTGAAGAGAAATTCTCATAACAGAGCTTTTCTTAAGGGTAGCTGTTGTAATATCTGTCTGAACGTTAAAGTGTCAGTAAAAGATGTTATAGAAAAATCAACAAAGAGAAAAATAAGAAGTCATCAGGACCAGCTGGTGAGTTTTAAAAGAATTCAAGTGTGTAATTCTTAGTAATAAAGGACAGGAAAAAGACAAAATAGGTGGCCAAATCTTAAAAGAGTATGGGAAGTGGAGGAAGAGAGAGGTAAATTTAAGTTAGCTAAACGTAGGTGGCAAGACACTTGTACTGGGTGATTTAACGGAAACTGCTGCAAAGAACACAATTAGAGTATCCTTAAATACGAAATTTGAAGAGTCATTGTGGAAAATTCTCTAAAAGTATGCTAACTCTACAGTCAATACAAATGTGAAAAGAAACTAAATTTATTTGGATCCCCTTAAGTATATCAAGAAGCCTTGTCTCTCAGGGCTCTCACAGAAAAGGAAATGCCTCAGAAAGGCCACATGGGGCTAACTAATTGGCTAAAAGGTGGGACAGTAACAGTTAGGTCTTTTCAGTGGAGGGAGGTCATGAGGGAAGTCCTTCTGTTAATGTCTCTATTGTTTAATATTCTCATAAATGACCTGGAAAATAGGGGGGGTGAATAGTGATATAAACAGGTTTGCTGATGATACGAAGGGTAGTAAGGGTGAAGATCATCTGCATTGAGTTGAAAAAGGATTTCACAATGTTAAGTGAGCAATAAAATGGCAGCCAGAGTTCAGTAAAGATCTGAAGGTTGAAGAGTATATTGAACAAATAACGGCTAAATATTTTAGTTACTTGGCTAAAAAAAAAAAGTGGTTCTAGAACACTTCCTATAAAAACAACACTGTACAAAAACACAAGAAAGACAGTTGTCATCGCAAATAATTTCAATATGGAATTACAAAACTCTCAGTTGCTTGAAGAGTGCACCTCTAGATCAGCCTGTCCATGAGAGGAAAAATAGCCTAGCTGGGCTTTGAGATAAACATAGATAAGTACTGTGAACAAATTACACAATCTGGTTGCTATGACAGCTCAGCACTGGGTTAGCTGCCCAATTTAGGCTGGATTCAATAAGTGAAACTAAAGCAAAAACTTACCAGCACAAAGCAGATGCACTGTAACTTTTGTCTATGCAAAAGTAAGTCCTCATGCATCACCTGTTCTGAATCAAGTTTCTCCTTTCCTCTTTAGATTAAGAAAATTGAGTTGCTGTGTGTATGGGGAGCCTGAGTGTAGCTAACAGCAATTCAGTCGTGTTGCCCTATGTTGGAGGTAACTAACAATAACTCAAGCCTTCTATCATCAGAGGCATAATTAGATTTAAGGCATTTTAAAGGGGGAAAGAATGTATCCAAAATGTATGCTTTTCCCTTTGATAATGTTTCAATGACAGCAGAGGTGGATTTCAGTGTAGAAATGGAGGTGCTCATATTTAAGTCCAATGTTTTGCAAGCAGTATTTTGACTTACAAGAGCAGATCTAGATCTAAGACAAATTAGTGACAGTTAGCTAGAACAGAGAAGGTAATTATTTAATTAAAATAAACTGTGTCTATTACTATCTTTCTTCACAGCAGTAGTGAGGTTTTAAAGTAATTTCACCCAGTAGTGCATTGGTTAGCTTTGCAGAGCAGCTGGAATGTGCATAAAACACTTTTTTTTTCCTGTTGTAAATTTTCAGGTAAACTAAACTGCAACCTCTGCTCCAAGGGTGTCCAAAATGCATTCCAGCCCATCAGGGACACAGTAGGCTCTGGACCCAGGAGTGACTCTTTGGACACTTCACCTCTCTACAGTTTGTCACACCATAGGAAAACACGATCTGTGCCTAAACCATAGAGGCAGTCCCATGGAGTTATATGCCATGGAGGACAGCAAGTTCATGCTGTCCATCCACACCACTGCCAGACATTCACAGAAGCAAACACCAATGGCTGGAAACCTGGCAGGAAGTCCATGCCAGGAAATCATGGTCCTACCCCACCCTGATACCTAACTGGGAGGGCAGAAAATAGTTTGTCTGTTACTAGAAGCCCCTGGTTGTTTTATAGTTGGTTGACGGGTTGTGTAACACCAGACAGCTGATATTGGCTCACTTCATAATGTATACATTTCCCAAACATAATAATTTCACCTTCAGCATAATTAGTTGCCCAATGTTTTGTCTAGTTTTCAATCATTTAAGTTACTAAAGATCAAATTTGCTTGATGGTTTGTCTTACTTGCCTTAGTTTAATCCCCTTAGGGAAGAAGCATTAGCAACTTGTGCTTTTTCCTCCTCTTCAAGAAAAAAAAAAGAAAGAAAACATAACTGACTCACCACCTAATTCGTAAAGTTTTTTCAGTCTTATGGGCCTCTTTTGACTCAGCTGTCTTTAGCTTTCTGTGTTTTATTTTTAAAGGTATTTTTACAAGCATGTCCTTCGTGTTGCTAGGTTTCAAGAGAAAAGAAATAAAGGAAGAAAACAAATCAATATTTTTTTTAAAAGACAAACCTTTGTCGAAAATCCAAAATGAAGTATAAAGTAATACTCTTCTATTATGTGCCAACATTCCCAATGCATTTTTTCTCCTAATTCCACTTTTCTATTGCATATAAAACTGTGCCAGTGAGCAACAATGAACAGTTTCAGAGAAAGACAACCCAAGAAAATGAGGTGCTAACGAATTAAGTATGAACTCATATTATATATCATATAATTAGAAAATTTCATTTAAGTAGTGCCATTGATGTTCTCCCCTATCTGTGTATGTATGTATGTGTGCATGCATGCAAGCCTGCATGTACCCAGAGAACCAAGACACTCAGAAACATCACTGAAATGCAAAGGCACAACAGTATATACAATAGATAAAGAAAAGAAGCAAAACCACCTGAAATGAATCCCATTTAAGCTGCAGAAAAAGTGTGGGCTGACAAAACTGAGCAAGACAGACTGTGACAGAAATATTATTGCTCTTTATTCTTGTGAATTGTGCCATCAGCTCTCTAATGAGCATGCAAAATCAGGTCTTCAGGGTCACATTTGTATCCAAAAGCATTCAGGCAAGACATCAATGTCAACAGAGTAAGGAACTTCTTGACTCAGCCAGAGGTACAAGTAGAAATTGAACAATTTCTTTGGATGATGGGGGCACAGCTTGGCACTGGTTTTGGACATATTTGTATACTGGGCAGGAGTACAGTTCAAGATCTGTGGTATTTTGGAAGGAATGAGCATGTTGTTGATTTATAGCAATAGAGCAAAACACGCCCACAAATATCATTTCAGTCCATTATCTCAAACTTGGTGACACTAATAAAATGAGATCCGGCAATGAAATGCTTCTTGCTTTATCACTGCTAAACCAAATCTTAGTGATTTTATTTGTGAAGACACATTCATTTTCTCATACTTTCATCTGAAGAACACAGAAGTCAAAACTATAAGCAGTTTCATGGGAGATATTCACAAGATTTTAGAGAATAAACAAAATCTGAAGATCCTTGTTCTGTTTTGATTTGGATTTTAAATCAGAGGCTTTGAAAAAATTGCCAGAATTCAAATCCAACCAATTTTGGCCTCACAGTGTTTATGTTTAGCTGTCATAGTGGATATAAACAAGAAAGCAAACGCTTAAGACAGACCACAAGCTATCTCAACAGATCTAACCTAATAGTTCATACAGAAAAACCTGCTTTGCTATTGTGAGCAAAAACATCATGAATGAAAGCTATTTAGAACCTAACAGACACAACACTGATAGTTGTATATAGAAATCTAATTGGATTTTTAAAAAATAAAAGATATGAAAAATTATCTGCATAATTCCAGACTTACTTTTTTGTAGATTATTCTTCTCTATTTGTGATTTTAGGTTAATGCAACAGAAGACAATATTTTTATTATATGCAGAAATTAGCGTTAGTACAATTACTAAAATTTCTACTTTAACAGAGAAAAAAAACCCACAAGGTTATTTTCCAAAGCAAATATTATTTTCCCTTTAAAAAATGATCCAATTTTCATCATTTAGACTCTAGAATGTACTTAAAATATATTGATAAAAGTCCATCATTTTAACCATTAATCTGCGTTCTGCAGTAAGTAATAGTAACAATAGAAACTATTGGGAAAGAAAATAGTAACTGAGATAACCCAAATTACAGACCTAGAAAACTACAAATGAAATTACTTAGTTAAGCTTATATTCCTATACGAAAAAGGGCTTTTTTAAAATAAAAAATGTCTTCAGATTCCAAAAGTTATAATACACAAACTCTAGCCACCAAATACAACTATAAATATATATATAGTGGACCTTGGCAAATTGTTCAATACCATTTAATTATTCAATAATCTTCTGAGTCTAGTTATCAGCATAAACTGAATGTTGCCAGAATCAACTATTACAAATACCGACTCCTTGGAATGTGTTCCTGTGTATTTGGGGCCTTTTTTTTCATTGAAATTAACAACATGGTTTATTTTATTCTTGCAGAAGTCAAATGCTCATATCAATCTAAAAAGCATTGTACAAATCTCTATCATATTCACCTGCAATGTTGCCCTCCAAAAAAAAAAAGGAAGAAAAATAAGTTTAATAATTTGATGACAAAAGATGTATTCATACTTTAAACTCTGCCTTCTTCAGGAAAATTACTGCGTATAAATTCCAGTTATACTATTTAGCCAGAAATGGAAAAGCCCTTCTGAGTTACTGAGTGCAATCCTTAATAACAAGCCTTCACCACACATAGCCAGCTCACTGGGATCCTCACAAACAGGGACCTGTCTCAACCTGTTTGTTAACCTTGGAGATGAGCCCTTCTACATTTTCAGCTCCGGCTGAAACACTCCTTTGGTTTTGGGTCAGCAATGGCTTTCAAGGTAAGCATTTATGTCTCATGAAGATAAATAGTTTTTAATCAAAATCATCATCTACCTCTTTATGGCAGAAATATTTAAAATAATCTTTTCTAAACACAGGTCTAGTTACTAACTTCTGACATTTTTATTTAAAATTGATACTTACACATTAGTGTGAGAGATATTAAATGAACTCTTTATACTTTAATGGTTGGCAAGTGCATTTTACATTTACATATATGCATATATATAAAATATATTCTATTTTTCAAACTTTTTCTTTCCACTTTTCACCATTCTCATATTTATTGCCAAATCATCTCATGTTTCCTTGTGTCGCTCGTAAGGCTTGTAAAGTACAACTTCTTATACAGTATACAGGACTGGGGTTTAAATTTCTCTGTAGCCTCTGAGGGCCATGATACTTATTTCCTCATGTCCTTCCACACACCTTTGCAAGCTCCCTCAGCTTCTAGAGATCTTGCAGTAAGATTCAAATAAGGCAGCAAGACATCCATAGTCATCCATATCATAATCCTCATTGGCTCTGTCCCTTCACTTTCTATTTATGCTTTTCCTGCAGTACTGTCATTTATTTTACTCATAATTTTTTCATTCTGTTTATGTCTTTCTCCACCTGTTGATACCTAAGGACACAGGTCAAAAAAGAAACAGGATCAGAAATGACTGGAAGAAGTAAGTTTGAATAGCCATGAGGAAGAGGTAAAAAGAAATCCTGCTCGCTGTTGGTAGCCACTTGCCCATATGTAACATTCCAGATAGCTCGCAATGGAAGGTGCCAAGACACATATAGCTGTGACTTTGAATGAATGACTAGTAACTGAACCATGAAAACAAAATGACAAGGTCCAAAACATGGGAGTGTCACTTTAAAATTTACATGCAAGTTCTGATCTCTCCTAAAATTAACACTGTTGTCTAGCCCTCCAAACTGCAGGGTTTTTTTGTGTTTATTTGTTTGGTTTTTTTTTGTTTGTTCTGTTTTTTTTTGTTTTTTTTTTCCAAGAATCAAGAAATCACTGTGGTTGGGAGGGACGTCTGTAGTCCCCTTAAGCTGGTGCAACTTCCACTTAGAGCAGGGTCCCTTGCAGCACGTTGTTCAAGCCCAAGTCCCGTAGTGTCCTGATACGTGCAAGGGTAGAGGCACCACAACCTCCCTGAGTTACCTGTGCCAGTGTTTGACTACATTCACAGTTTTCTCGCATGCCCTCATATATTTTCTGGTGCTACCTTCAAGAAACAAAGACAGCTGGGCATAACTGAAAGCGGTAAATGTGAAATAAAAGAAAGAAGATGTGATAACAGAGATTCTCTAATTTAATTATTTGTAATTAACAAAAAATAATTTCTTTGGTCACCATAGCAATCATCAGATCTCTTAAACGGAGGACTCACACTCACAAGCCTTAGCGCTAACTCTGGGAATCACTGTGAAATTAAGTGCGTATTGGTGTTGTACAAAGTCTTGAAATAAAGGCAAATACATGAAACTGAATTAGAATTTGCTTTATCATCTAATAAAGAAATAAATATTTTTAAAAGCAGTACAACCACTCTCCTCTCCTGCCTATATAATGCTTTATCAACAACCCAACAATTTTAAACTTTTAAACAAAAATGTCGTAAAGTTGGCCCCTAAATTCCATGCAGCTTACATTATGAAAGCAGCAGTTTCTAATTTTTTCAGTTTCTCAGTCAAGTGTTTACATACGGATGCTGCTGCAATTCTGACACTGCAGGGCAAGGAGTGTTTAAATAGCTGCAATTCAACCAGCACAAAATTTGGAACATGTGATTTTCTTTCAGCCCCTGTGACGAGGGGAGGAGCTACACTGAAAAGCTAACATACCCCACCCCTCCTTCTTGTACCTCAGTGTAAACAGTAAGTAAAATTTCTGTATACCCTATAGATTTATGGGAGGAAATCAAAAAAGAACTGAGAAAGGTTTCAAACAGCTACATATGTTATATGCATACATGCATATATGCAGATGTAGAAAATAAAAAATTTGTGATAATGGCCTTTGAACCTACAAGTGGCACAATATAGGGTTCAAGTCAGAGGCCAGGAAGGGAGATCAGGAGATCTCAGCTTAATCCACAAGGTCTTTTCCACAAACACTTGTTCTCAAGTTTAATAACAAAATAAAAAAGGTAAATTAGACAAAAACTCTGCTCGTCAGTAATTATCGGGCAAGTTTTACCTATAAAGTTCAGACACTATTAAAAAACAGAAAGACAACACTAACTCTATACCAGGAACAGCCTCTGCAATAAAAAGAATATGACAAATCTCAATGAACACAGGATTTAAGTATTATACAGGATAACTACAGCTCGGCGTACACTGAGACCGAAATACAGCATTTCACTTCATTCATAAGCTCCCGGAAAACGATACACTGCCCTGTGTACATGACTGCTCATTAAGTGAATTAAATCCTTTCACCATTAAGTATTATCCGACTGGCTAGAACCTGACCATTTGATTTCAGAGCACTCTTTTACTGTTTTCCTTCAACCAAACCAATCAGTTTTGGCTGGGGGTGTCATATCTTTCTTTCAGAACTGCAGCACAGGATTGTTGACACTATCTATAGCACGTGTTAAATAAAATACTATTACACTTGAAATATTCCCTATTAAACTCAAAATGAACTTCAGGCAATGCTTGGAATGCATTTCTTTTGTTTTCAGTTGCTTTTTTAGGCTTCTCAGCTACATTGCAGGATACAGGAAAAAAGGAACATAGTAAGAAAAAGTAACGTTAGAAAAAGAAAAAAGTCAAAACAAAAAAAAAACAACTTCTAAGCATTTCTATAGTCACCACTATGTGTTCCCAGAAAGCTTTGGGTAAAAGCAGCACTTAAAAGTGGGTGTGAGGGACAGAAACTAGCAAAAGCTAGGAGTTTTTTGTCACTTACATTTATCCCAGAAGGTTGTTGCCATTACTTCGGCAGTGCTCTCACTGGCTGGAAGGATCACGTGACCCGGGGAACTAAAATAGAAAAGTCTCAGTAGCAAGGAAACCGAACCAGAAGCATATTTGCAAGAAAACACGTATCACGGGAGTCATAACATGCCCTTAGCAGTGAAAGGTGATAAATTTAGAAGGAAATCTATCCTGTATTGAAAACAAACACACTGCCTTGTGCCGTGCAGACTGGCACCAGTCCCCTGTTCAACACACGGGAAGTGTTTTCTGCAATAAATCTCAGTCCATGTCTATACGTAACTAAACCCAGTAACTGCTCTAATAAATCTCAACAAGTTGTCAGACATTAAGAGAAAATCTAATCTATTACATTTAAAAATAAACTTCCACTGCTGGAACATTTTCATCATCAGAGATCTTTATGGTTGTTTGTTTCTAGAAGGGAAGCAATTTTTTAAAAAGCATATGCTCTTCAAGTAATTAGAAAGGTTGTAAACACTTACATTGGAAGATTGCTTTTGATTCTTTTACAAGTAATGCGGTTGCAGAGCTATACACTATTAAAGCATGCACCGTAAACCTGCAAATTCTAAATGAAGGCTCAAAGAACCCAAGGCAAAGGCTGCACAGATGAATTTGTGACCAAATATACCATCTATAATGCTATAATACTGCCTGATTTTGAGGTTGCTATTTATTTATCTGTATCAGAAGTTTGCTCTTCCAGTTTTCTGAAGCTCCTAAAAAAAGTTCCAATACAATAATGTTGCTTGGATTACAGGAAATAGACATTACCTTTGGTTTTCACCATTTACTAGCTTATTCTAAATCAGATTGTTCTAGTTCTATGTTTTATATTATGTCAGGCATTTAATTGTTTCTAATTAATGTCAGGATAGTTATTACAGAAGGAAACTTTACTGAAGAATGCAAACAGCAGTATGAATGGGACTGTGATCAAGGAAAAAAAATAAATACACTGTTCAGATTAACAGAACAAGAATAGGAATTTTTTTTTAATAAAAACAGTAGAGAATGCAATGCAAAGCCGTTCGCAGTAGACTCCCACTGTGCAATAAAAGTTGAAATAAGATGAAGAGAAGCCAGTTAACCAAATTATTCTCATTTTATTGAAATAATACCAGGGTAATTCTTCTTAATACTAAAATCTTAAGTTTCCCCTCAAAATTGTACTTTTATATCGACATATACATACATTTACTTTCTGGTGGACAAAAGCTGGACATGAGCCAGCAGTGTGTACTTGCAGCCCAGACGGCCAACTATATCCTGGGCTGTATCAAAAGAGGAGTGGCCAGCAGGGAGAGGGTGGTGATTGTCCCCTTCTACTCAGCTCTTGTGAGGCCCCATCTGGAGTACTGCATCCAGGCCTGGGGCCCCCAGCACAATACACTGAGCTCTTGGAACAGGTCCAGAGGAGGGCCACCAAGATTATCAGAGGGCTGGAGCACCTCTCCTATGAAGAAAGGTTGAGTGAACTGGGCTTGTTTAGCTTGGAGAAGAGAAGGCTCCAGGGAGACCTCATTGTGGCCTTCCAATACTTGAAGGGAGCATATAAACAGGAGGGGGAACAAGTGTTTATGAGGGTGGATAGAGACAGGACAAGCGGGGATGGTTTTAAACTAAGTCAGGGGAGATTTAGGTTAGATATTAGGAGGAAGTTTTTCACCCAGAGGGTGGTGATGCACTGGAACAGGTTGCCCAGAAATGTTGCAGATGCCCCATCCCTGGAGGCATTCAGGGCCAGGCTGGATGTGGCTCTGGGCAGCCAGGTCTAGTGGTTGGCAACCCTGCCCACAGCAGAGGGGTTGAAACTCGATGATCTTTGAGGTCCTTTTCAACCCAGGCCATTCTATGATTCATTCTATGATTCTATACATACACATTTATATTTATATATGTATAATATCAGAGAATCTTTTAAAATCAAGACTGATAGTTGGATACAACATAACCAAGATCAATTTTACTCTACAGGATGTTCCAAAACTTACAATGAATATTTTACAAGGTGTGGTACTAGTTTGTGTATAACGTGGTAACATCAAAAATCTGTTCTTATCTTTCCTGCTTCCACTGAGGGTTGTGAAAAGAAAAAAACATTGAGTTGAAGTCAATAGGCAAACTGGAATAGACCGTGTTACCACTGGTTATTTGCATATGAGGGAAATTTTAAAAAATTATTAAATCTGAACAACTTGGAGGTTATTTTTCTCTTGGAAAAAAAAAAAAACATTTTGAAATCTGGAGTGCGCATACATAGAGGTATTCTACCAAGTAGGCATTACTTTTACCGCTGTGGTCTTGGGAAAAACTTTGCATAACTTTGACTGTGCTGTTTAGCAGACATTGGGGCAGAACTGAATCCAATGGAAAATTTCCACTGATCGCAATAAGAGGAGTACTGGAGCAGTGGAAACAATGCAGAAAACAGCAGCTTATGGAATCATAGAATCATTATGGTTGGAAGAGTCCACTAAGATCGTCTAGTCCAATAATTGACCCACCATCACCATGCCCACTAAAGCATTCTCTAAGAAAACTGGTTATAGTTACATTCTCTTAATTGATCTAAGATGCCTGAATGAAAAGTCATCTCATGTCATTTTTAAATGTAATGTTTTACTGCTGGTAGGCTTTACCATCTGTCAGAGAGCATTTAGATACGTGCTAATACCCTTCTAAGAGTACTGTCAACCTTTGTGGTCAAATTCATAACTTGTTTTACATATTTTATGCCATATTTTCCCATATTACCTTTTCAGTTTGAAATTATGAAAGCTGAAAAACATACGGAGAAGCAATGCTACTGCATTCCACCATAAATATCTTAATGGGAAAGAAATATATGCAAAACTAACCTACAGGCAAAGACAGTGAATCAGGTGACTAAAGGAACACCAAAGGGGGGAATAAAACAGACTCCTTTGAGGGGAAAAGCATGCAAGGAAGAAGCACATCATCTACAAGAGTAGAGAGCCTTGGGTGAAAAAATGAAAGAATGCCAGTAAATCCTGGAGCCAAACACAATGTGAGAGATACCAGGAACAAAACAGAATATCTGTTTTGACAGCTGGAACCATGGCACTAGGTCTGTTATCCTACAAACCTCCTCCTCCCATCTATTAACATAGGTGGATAGAAATATTAGTGCATTGCCCAAGTGCGTTCATCAAATGAGAAATTTGCATTTCAATACTCAATTGAATATTTACTCAAATACCACCCAATATAGACCTATTATTTTATACAATTTCTATTGAAAGCGTGATAGAGGCAAACACATTTGGCAATCACATACTATACCTAACGTGGTACATTCTGATTTTCCAAATATCAGTTCATGGCTAAAGAATACTACTACAACAGTGTGCAGAACAGTTTTACCAATTTAAATTCTTAGAACTGTAAGTCTGTATTCTACCTTCTTGTTCCCTAACTAAGCTCTTGAGCCAGGAGAAAAGAAGTAATCTTTTTCAAGTTGTGTGTTCACTTACTGTCTAGAGGTGTGACTAGCTTGAAGTCATGTCATGAGGGAGTCTCTTTATAAATTAATAGAATAATTGACAAGCAAAACAGAAAGGCCAGCAGGCTATTCCATATCTATTTTTAAACACATTATTTTGACCACTTTCTGTTCATAATACTAACATATCCTCAAACAAATCTTCTTCACCATAACCAAATTCACATCTTTCTGCCACCACCAAGTTTCAATACATCTTAAAGGAACCATTTTCAGCAAAATTTATGGAAAATTTCAGTAGAAATGTACAGAAGTTGATTAATAATAAGTTCATCCTTCCTTATCCTCTTAGATTATTTTCAAAATAAGAGCAGAGAATTACTGCACATTTTAGTTCTAACTAGCCTACAAAACAGGACTAAATTATATCACTATTTAAATCTATCTCTCTTGTGTATAACTGTAAACCAAAGCCATTTGAACAAACTCTAGTAATCCCAATGCAAAAATTTGGTTTTTAAGAGCCTGAAGATAAGCCTTTGAAACAGATGGCTCCCTAATTTATTTAAACTCACCCACACATTTCTGCAAGTTTTATAGTATCTAGTGATAAATCTGGTCAAAGCTCTAACATACGTTACACACAAGCTGTTCTCCTGGTAAACATTATCCTCATGTAAAATATTTAAGCATATTTAGTGAACATCTATAATTGAAGATATCAAGTTGTGGTACAAAGGATCATATCCCCTCCCTCCTGGAAAAAAAAAAAATCCAATCAGTTTTATTTGAGTAATAATAATTAAAAAGTCCTCCTACTCTAGAGATGACTGCTTCTACAAAAGAGTTCTTTTCTCCTTGTTTAAAATTCATTCTCAGTTCTCATCCCTACCAGATAAAACAATCCCTAAAAGAAACACAAACACAAATTTTGTGCTGCAAGTGACAAGAGCATGGAAATATGAGGCATTTCCTGATCTGTTTAAATATACAATATTTTGCAAATCTGGGACAACAACTTTACCACCTGCTTTCAGATAATATTCTCAATAGACAAGCCAGTTTTATGCAGTCCTTATATCCTCTAAGAGAAATAGGGAAAAGATGAAAAATCTTGGGTTATACAGCTTTATATGACACCTGCTGTCCCAGCTATTAATATATCACAACTACAATCTACTCCACCAAATTATTGCAAAGTTTTAAGACCTAAAAGACCACATTATTTTTGAAGACTGATACTAAACTATTTTCAATTTAAACAAATTAAGTAAAATAAAAAGACATACATGCCATATTTTGTTTAAATGAGACTTAACTTTGGGTTATTTTGGTACAATTCCATGAGATATTTTGCTAGAGCAATAAAGCAAATTCAGTCTCTTTAGAAAAGAAAGTCCTCATCAATTTCTTCACTGTCACCTAATATTACTAATCAAATTAAATTCTCTGCAACTGGAAGTTAGTCTTTAATACAGAACAAAAATATTTGTTCAGAAAAATATAACCATAAGGGTATGAACCAAGCAACTGCACAAATACGAGTCTAGTCTGTGCTTAATAGCATTGAAACTTTCACAGAAAATCTCAGGCTGAAACAGATTTTTTTCCAATAAAACATATTTGTAATCAAATTAGGTTTACCATCAATCAAATATGTAATTTGAGCCTCCTATGTCCCATACACTGTTCAATAAGAAACTCATTGGCATCATTATCATGATCTGCTCAATAAAGGTCAGGTTTTATATGAACAAATTAATTCCTAGAAACATAATATTAGAAGTGGATTAAATTGAAAGGTTAAACAAATTAATTTTCTTGTAACAGCTGTAGAGCATCGAGGTAGACAAAATCCATTTAAGGCAGTGGACAGATTCCTTTTATCTGCAGTGGGCTTTATAACAGACTCAAGAGTATCCAGAAACTCTTTATACATACATTATTTTTTTTGTCCCCTAACACTAAGTTCATGAGTGCCTAATAGCAAATCAAAAATATGTATTGGCTTTAGCAAAGGCAGCTGAGCTAGGTGAGTCTGCATGATTTATACTGTATGGATTTAACATCTGAAGTGTCCAGCTATATAATTTTTATCAGTAGAGCCACACTTTACTGCAAACCAGAATCAATTTCATTGTTTCCCACAGGAACATAATTAGGCATAAACTGTGTAAACTTTTCCTAGCATTAAACTGATGCCGCAGAAAATGCAATCTTATTTGATTTGTGAATCTAGAAATCTTTTACTATTTCCATTTTATAATGGAAAAGTCCTGTCCCAGCACAAGTGATTATTATTTATTGATTGGAGTACTTCTACATTTGAGTATGCAATCAGGCACAGATGGAATAAGTCTGGTTTTCATAAATCTACAAGCGTACAACCTTTTTGAAGTGATACAGGAGAGAAAGTCTACAGAGTTTAGCAAGCAAAATGTTTTGCTGGAAATATACATTACAGAACTGATTTAGAGCTTCACTAACATTCTCAAAACAATTGATATAAAACTGAATGCCTCTATTTCCATGAGTTATTAAAAATAAATTTGAGAAAATGACAAAAAAAAAACCATCTGCATTCCATTGCCTGACTTGAGACTGGTTTAAAAATTGTATACAAAGAAAATTCATCAAATTTAATACTATTGTTGTGTATATGTATCTTTCTAAGACTAAGATCTACCTGGAGTCAAGAAGCTGAAACCTGCATTGTTAACCTCCTAACAAAACCAGAGATGTAATGAGTGACAGGCTAGTATTAATAAAGCAAGGAGACTTTTTCAAATGTTTCAATACCTACATGATAGTATGAGCCATCTCTAATCAAAAGAAATTTTCAGAGGTCAAACACTTGCTAGTAAATATGAGAGGAATTGGCAGACATTGAAGAACACAACAGATATTACAGGTGCATATGTACAGCTGGAGAGCGTGTAGAAACACAAAATCTTGGAAGAAGAAAACATGTAAGGAGGGAAACAAAGGAGATATAAGTCCACAGGGATGTATTAACAATCTGCTGCTTTCTGGCAGTAATACTTGTTATATCTTTACCTGAGCAAGGCTGAGTTTTCCTGATGGTCACTACAGCTGTGTAGACACATTTGAAGTGTTATTCAGGTAAAGTATTGATCAAATTTTAAACACAGTGACAAAAATATCAGCACAAATTACAAAATCTGCTTCATTAGAAGGAGGCTGTATGCTGTCATGACTGCATGTGGTCCAGCAATTTAATGCTGTACCTATCAAGGGAGACTGCAATCCCAGATTCCAGTACAGCGTAGGTGTATCTTAAGTAAGCTACTCACTCACACAAATTATCCATCGTTAGTGAAGAAATTGAAGAGTTTCACAAAACTATCTCATAGAAAATGCAATATATACGACTATAACCTTTAAGATCGATCAGAGATCCTAAACAAAACCAGTTTGTAAAGACTATGCAAAGACTAACACTGGTAGGGATCAGCTTTTAATCTTTTACCTTAGACAATGTCTTCCTCAGACGTATAGCAGTAAAATATGAAGATTTATTTATTATTATTAAATTATTTATTTCTCATCTCTCACAATACATTTTTCATTTAATTTTATAATAAGAAAGGAAGAAATAAAAGAAATAAGTCATCTATTCCTAGGGATCAAGAACACAGCATTTTAGCTCAAAAACTGGGTGGCTTGACAAATGATAAGAAAATGATAAACACATTTTATAAGAGGTTTAATAATATCTTATTTTAAGCAGGCATCAGAATTCCCAGTTAATTCATACAAGCCAGTGAATAAATAATGGAAAACTAAATTTGTTATCACATAATCTTTTTCAGTTGAAACTTAAAGATCAAACTTGATTACCCCTGCCTTCTTACATTAGTAGCAAAATTTAATAACAGAGAATTTAAATGTCGTGAGTAATTCCTGAAAAGAATAAAAGCTTACTGAAGTCAAGGGAAAACAATAACTATTTCTTTTTATGGTATGCTGTGATATGGAAATGAATTTAAAAAAAAGAAAAGAAGGAAGATCAAAAGAGATGGAAAAGGAATTAATTACAAGCTTGGTAGGAGAAGTTATGAGAAACAAAAAATTCCCTTCTCTCCTTTGCTCTCACTTTTCACAGAATCATAGAACCATCAAGTTTGGAAAAGACCTCTAAGCTCATCCAGCCCAACCATTCTCTACCACTAATACTGCCCACTAAACCACATTCCTTAAAACAATATCTAAATGTTTCTTGAACACCTCCCAGGACGGTGACTCCACCACCTCCCTAAGCAGCCCATTCCAGCACCTGAGCATTCCTTCAGAGAAGTTTTTCCTAATATGCAATCTGAACCTCCCCTGGCACAGCTCAAGGCCATTCCCTCTAGTTCTGTTACTAGTTATCCTGTGTATACTGACTGGTACAGTCAGTACTTACTGGTACTGACCCTCAGTACCAGTTTCCCTGCCCTTATAGTCAGGGCACAGCAGCCGGCAACCTGGCAGGATGGACAGCTGTTCTCACCCACCTGGGACATTCGGATATCCCTGCTGAGGTTTAGTTTTCAACAGCAACCCATGCCTCCTCCCATTGGCACTGAGGTGTGTACTATCTCTCCCACTCCATAACCGTATAATTTCAGCCGTATTGCATAGGTTGCTCCGAAAGTAATGTCTCCTATTTATTTCCATGAAAACCACAACAGATACGAAGCACACACCACCACTGTTTGATAGAGCAAATTCTCATCTACAAAACGTTATTTTTCAACAGTCACCACCATTAGGTATGCATTTTTGCCAGTAATGAACATGAGCCTTCATGTGCACTTGTAAAAATCAGCTGAGGTGACCTCTGTTTCACAGCTGTTGTGATGGCATTGTTGTTGCAACACACCACCCATCAGCTCAGTGTGCTCACATCCACTGTTTGGTCTCCAGAAATGTTTAGCAAGCATTGAGGAATGTCAGTGGGTGCTACTTTTTCCACATGGAGTAATTCAATGACACACCTTTTCTTCATACACACTTCCATGTCAGATGCTATTTGTCAGACCGCTCCTTTGCTGCTGTCTGTCATGCAGCAACAAAACGTAACAGAATGTTGTCAGGAAGGTTCAACTTCTACTGCCATACCACCAACATCCGACTTTGTGCACCAACAGAATAAAATAGGAGGCATTACATTCAGAGCAGACCTTGTATTTTTGTGTCATGGAAGTAGGGTGCTAAATAAGAAAGGAGAGTCTGCAGACAAAGAATAGTAAGAGGATCGATGGAGAAAACGTGGTCCCTAGATTTTCAGTGGAAGAACTGAGTAAAGAGTAAAAAAGGAAAGCTCCCCTCCTCTCGTCTCTCATCTCCTCCTAAAACTTAGTTCACATTTGTTGTAATTCAACATTTTAGATTTGTTGAATCTAAATTTGACCAGAAGAACCCTTGTTGTTGCCTCACAGATTACTGATGACCTCCTCAGAAGGATGAGCTCTGAAGCACCTGGTGCAGGTGCTGCAGTACACAGAATCATTCCAGAAACTGTCAGGCCAATCAACCAAAAAAATTCAACCTCATCTCTGAAAGCAGAAATTCCTATGGCTACTGTGAGTAAAATTACAACAGAGAAAATACATACTATGAGCCAGAAACAGCTGAGGCAACAACTTTCTTCCTGAATGGGATGCAGTTAAATGAGCATAAGTAGCCGGGATCCAGTAGACAACTACATTCTTGGATCTTCAAACAGCTCTGCCAGCTTCATCTGCTCCCCATCTGTTCAGTAACACAGGCAATCATGACCATAAACAAAGCTTGAAGTCTCAGCCTTTATCTTCCACAGGCCCTCTGTGTGCTGGATATCAAACAACACCTACACTTGTGGGGCACAAGTGAAAAAGAGGAAAGCTAAATGTACAAGAGATTAAGTTTTTATATAGCTGATCCAAGACTGCAGAATAAATTCCTAATAAAAAGTATGTTCTCATTGCTCAAGTCAGTCTCTGTTTGTCACGTCTGGATCTTACTGGCAGCCAGATGATGCCATGAAAGTTTTCTATCACATCGTTCCTCTTGACTGGCTGATGTAGTTCATTTTCCCTTTGACTGCCAATTGCTGATCTTACCCCACACACATCTTAAGGCCTGGTTCCCAGGAAAGTAGGTCTCCAGTTGTATAACAGTGATGTGCCATGCTATGGTAACCTTCAAATGTGAGTCACCTACAGAAGTAATGCTGGGGAGCAAATTCTGCCCACTGCATTTAGAGAAATAAAGGCCACCAGGCATAGATGGGGGAGGCCATGCTGAATCAACAACTGTCCAGCAGAAAGTTTCCAGCTCCATCTAGATGTCAAGGTAAGAGCAGGAGAAGGTAAGTATCCACACCATTTCTCTCCATACTTGCCCAACATCCAAGTGTTTTCATGTACGGAGACTTTGTGAGCCAGATGAAGCCTGTAAACCACATATAAATGTGTATGCAATCAGAAGGGTTACTCAAGGAAAATAAACAGGAATCCAAAGACTTCCCCCTCTCAGCTCTCTCAATTTAACATGCTGTATTTTCAGTAAACACATTCTTGAGAAAAAGCTACAAAAAGCCAAAAACTAACAGAGAAATATGGAATATAAATAAAACAAAGATTTTCTGTCCTGTTCTTAATCCTAGTTTCAGAACAATTTAGCACAAACTATCTGTGAGTAAATTCTTAAAGGCACACTTTCTAATTTAATATATCTGTAAATCTTTTTGTTAATAAGAGAGAAAAATATGACACTTTGAGATACGTAAGATGGAAAATAATAAAAAGAACTGGTTTTAGTTTTTAATACTACTCCTTGTAAATAAATAAATAAAAACTCTACCCACAGTAAGAAATATGAATTTGAGAAAATGTATTATAAGGCTTCAAAAAATAAATGGGAACATATTGTCAAGTTCATGGGAACACGCAAACCAACTTCTAAACTTGTGCACTATTTAAGCAGTAGGAAGCACTCACTGTGAAGAAGGGATGAATGGACCTTTAATATACAAGCCAAGAACATTATTTGAACCTTGTGTCCAAAGTAGGCATTGCTCCTGGAAAAGGAAGCAACCCTCATTCTTCATTTGTACTTCTGTCTGAAATTAACGTGAATTGAAGAAAAATGGTGTAATAAGCTTATTAAGTACTAAGAGGTTAATAGGAGAAAGAAAGGATTAAGGCAAAGGAGAGGCTGAGGTATCATGCAGGCCAAAGATTTCATTAAAGAACAAGATAAATGCATCTCAGCAAACACAGTTAGATGATGTAACTGTGTCCTTATGCCCCATTTGCTTCCTTTCAAGCATATTTCTTACCTCATACTGCCATTTCAAAGAAACACATTCTTCCTGTTCCCACTCTTTTTTTCCCCAATCTGCCAATCCTAAATACTGGAAAAAGCAAGGTCTTAGTTCAAATGAAGGCATGGCCTGGGCTTGGAGTGATGTTTTTTTGATTTTTTTTTTGCCTTTTGAGCAAAACTGTCCAGCTTTTCTCTGCATTTATGTAGAACAGAAGTTCAGAAGTTCATCTTAAGCAAACAAGGAAGGTGATACAATCATATGGCTCTGTTTGGTGTTTTTTTTAAATTAAAAAATCTCCATATTGTTCAACTTGCAGTAAAATCATGGGGTAGCTCCTCATGCAGCACTCTTCACATCTGCCCCTTGCCAGAAGTACTATCTACCTGCAAGTCACTCTACCTCTCATGTATGATGTGCACCATACAGTCTAGTACTGCACCCTGGATAAAATTAGGGATTAATTTAATTTCTCATTATGAATAATTTTACTTTTAATTAAAGGATTTTATAATAATTTGCAATTCAGAGTTAGACTTCACAACAGCAAGGATGTCCAAACCCACGCTGACACACATGCCTGAGCAACATGAAGTATAAGAATGTTGTTCACAGTGATCAAAAAAGGAAGTAAAGGTGACGCACAGAGAAGTAAGAGGAAAAAGATACATGAAATGAGTTGTGTTTTAGCTCTATTTGGAATCGATGTGCAATCATTAATTATAAACATGCTAAGATTTTGGATTAAGGAGAAAGAACTGAAGTGGAAAAAATTCAGTGTTTTGGGCTCCTCCCCTTCCTTCCACTCCCACTAGGAACATCAGAAAATAGTGACAAAGAGGAAAGAATTAATTGCACATAGAGGAAAGTGCAGGTGAGTGCTAAAAAAAGTTGAACACTTCAGGGGAAAATCTATGGGTTATTGCCAGGATTAAGGCCTTTTTTTTTTTTTTGTCACAATGAACTGGAGAAGATAATATTGATAATTAGGAAGAAAATAATTGCTCAGGAGAAAAAGCAGAACGATGTGTTTTCATAACAGATAAGAAGGAAAGAATTTTCAAATCCATTAGCAATTGAGAATAATGTTAATCCACAACTGTTAGAGATACCTAAGTACCCAAGTCACAGCTTCAGCTAGCAAAATAAATCTTTGGCTTGTTAATCTTGCATCATGGCAGTTCCAAAAGTCTTCTTTGGCACTTCACTGAAAATCCTCACCATCATCTTTGCTCATCACACTGATCTGATCACACCTGTTCATCAGAGATGGGGACATAAACCTGGAGGATTTAAAAGCTGGTTATCATGTACAGATTTTGATCACTTCATAGATGTTAGTACTTTCAGATAACTGAAAGCAAATGCAAAGTGCTAGGTAATCTGTGATGGAACAGAGAACTTGATCCCATAAATCATAGAATCTTAGAATACTCCAGTTGGATAGGACCCACAAAGATCAGTCACTGAGTCCAACTCCTGGCTCTACACAGGACCACCCAAAACTCAAACCCTTTGTCTGAGAGTGCTGGGTCTGATGCACCCCAAAAACTGAAAAGAGTAAAACAATGACTCTGACAAAATTCAAGACACTCTGAATGACTTCTGTCATTAGACATATTTAAATGTCTGGTATTAAATGGTTCAGCATGAAGACACTAGATCTGCTTCTGGCCTTCTAGCTACAGTGAGGTATAATGACTCTCTATCCAACAGCCAGCACAAGAGTTGGTGCTGCAGTAATCAGCTGCATTGATCTTAAAACTAGTGCTGGATCTCAGCTTCCACAAGGTTTCAGAAACTCTTTTTTCCAGGACTGCAGGCTCTTTGGTCCTCCGGCTGGAGGAAAGTGGAAATATTGTAACATCTGTACAAGAGTACAGGCAATGAATCCCACAGTAAATTCTGAGAATTATCTTGTGGAGAAGGGCTGCCAATCTTTCTTAAAAGTTATTAATATCTGGGGAGATACTAGAGGAAAGGATAAAAGGGAGTGAAGTACTCCTGTCCAGAAAAAAAAAAAAGTAAGAGAGTGTCTCTGGTAATCTTCCTGTAAGTTTATCTTTATAGTTCAACAAGGAATGGAACAAATACTAAAAAAAAATATTTACTGGCTAGCAATGGGTTTGTGCGAGTCAAACAGTATGAACTAAGAAAAAGCTCAACAGAAAGCCATTTATTTAAAAAAAAAATAGTGAAAGAAGGGAAGAAGTGTAACACTATGAAAGGCATTTGACATCTTATAAAAATCATAACTTAAAAATTAATTTCAGCTGATCTGGACACCAACATTGCCAAATTAAGTGGTTATCTCTAGTTACATTGTTATGACCACTCAAAACCTGCAAAAGATGCAGAATGCAATCTGTAATAGGATATGGTTTAAGGCACAGTTTTAAACCCTGTGTGGACATAATTGGACCTGATATTTTGAAATATGTTGCAAGAAACTGGAGAAATCTGTTACCTTGCAGACATCTGCAGTAAGATGGTACCCTCTTAAGGACTTTGGGACATCAAAATATCACATTAATTTTGGGGGACCCTTTTTGCCCTGAAGATCTTGACAAAAGTAGAGTCTCCAGTAGAAGAAATAAAGGCAAAAAAAACTCTGGCACGTGTGACCTACAAGGAAAGGTATAACACCTCACAAAATCTAGTTTGGCTAAGTGAGTGTTAGGACTGATTCAGTGGTCAGGAATTTAAAAAGTAACACGGAAGAAGAAAATACATTTAATATGGTGGGAAGAAAAATAAAGGATGGAGTTAAATTAAAAAGAAAAGCTAGCAATAATCCTTGTGAATCAATGAATAATTCCTGACTCCGAAGAAGCCTTCCAAATCAGTCATAAGATAATGACTTTGGATTTCTAAATCTTGAGCATGTCAAACACTTAAAAACAATCAAACCTATGGAAAATATGCCCAAAGATACTAAAAATCTGAAATAGATTTCCATTTCTTAATTTCTTTTTTTTGTTCAAAAAAGTACTACATTACTTTTTAACCAAACCATAGCCCAGGAAACTATTTTTATTATGAATCTAATTTAAAAAAAATAATATAAATAGGTTAATTACAAATAAATAGTGTGGTTTTAATCCTGTTACTGCTAGGATTAGCATATAACTTGCTCTGTAGAGCAGCTTTGCTACTTCTAGGACCTTGAGTTCTAAATCTGAAAGCTCCCACAGCCTCCATATAACCATGAACAATCTTCCTCTTATCTGATTGCTGAGAAATAGGCATCCTGGGCTCTGTCTTCTGTTCTGAATTTAAAAATAGACTCTTTTACACAAATTCTGTCTGAATATTCTACCGTGTGCTGTATGACAGCCCCAGTCTGTTAGTCCTTTATGCCAGAGAGAGAAAAGGCTGCTCCTTTGAGTGATTTACTACTCTCTTTGTATTTTCACTGACACAATAATTACTTTCTCTGCATTTTTTTAAGAGTCTTTGTATGCAACTCCCCCATATCCATCATCAAGCTTAACGAGTGCAGGCAAATGCTTTAAAGTGCTCTTTTCCAAGGACTGAGACACAGATGTCTTTTTGGTAATGTTGCATGCCATTGACCTCAATGCAAATTTGATGTCTTCCATTGGTGCACCATTCAGACATAATTTGCTAAGTAAGGGTTGGGGATTTTCTAGGGTTTTTTTTTTTTTGGGGGGGGGGGGGGGGGGGGGGGGGAGGGGGCGGGGTGATTTCTTAGAATCTAGTTTCAATTCCCAGCCTTCCTTTAGAGAGTTTATGCTGATGTTGTTGCACTTATCATCAATCAATTTATACACAAAGATATAGCCACTTTTCAAATTATAAAAGATACTAACCAGCAAAGAGAGACACATTCATTTAATATCACTTTTCAGTTTTGAATCTTTCTGAGTTTTCTGATTCAAGCGTAATCTACCCTGCCTAGCTAGCTTCTCTTCGCCATACTATCGCTATTTTGCAGACAAAATCTGAGAGAACAGAGTAGAAGCTACATGTGTGATACCTGCACTATGGTTGCACCTAATTCTGTAATGCTGCCCTTTGAATAAAGTTTGCACAGAATGAACTGGCATGTTTGGGATTTTATCTTATTCGGTTTCTTCTAATTTTCCACATATGCTTCTTGCTACTTCTTAAAATCTAATTCCGTTTCTGAAAGAGTTGTTCTTTCTCTTCCCACAGGATAAAAGTGATATTTACTATTTTTTTTATTTCATTTTATGCCCCTCATTAATTGCCCAAAAACTTACATCCCAAAATAACTCCTGAAGGGAGGTTAAAAGAAATCCTGACTTAAAGATGTACCCCTCTGGAAGGGGAAAGAGCGTTTCCTCTCAAGTTAAAAAATAAAGTAAACATTCCTTTCAAACTTCTGGTAAAAATGCAATGTTGGGAAACTGCCTTGGTTTTTGGTAGCAGGACAGCAATATAATTGGTTCCTTAGTTCAGAGAGCTGGTCTATTTCTTCTAGTGCCTGATCTCTGGCACTAGTCAGAAGCGGATGCAGTATTGCCTGAAATGGATCTGGATTATCTATTTACTAACCCTGAGTGGATCTCTTTAACACATATTTATCAACTTGCCCTTGAATATATGTAAACTATCACACCTGAATTATACACAGTATCATCTGACAAGAATTTTCTGTTTTTCATGCAGCAGACATCTCCTTTTGTTTGTTTTCAACTTGGCTTCTATTAGTTTCCTTGCACTGAAAGACAACAGACAATGCCACACACTACTTTGCAGATACCTATCTAATGTCCCCAGATCATCCATCTATTTTCATGGCAAAGAGTCCTAGCCTATATAGCTCAGAGTATGAGCAAAACTGACGATTTTGTGACCCTTAAAGAAATTGCTAAAAAAGTTCTTCCCTCCAAATGCGTAATTCTGTATTTTTAACAAAAATGCTGTTAACAAATGATGAGGTTTTTTCTTAATAGGCCTTCTTATTCCACAGTGTCTTTTGTTTAGAACATAGCCAAAGGGCAGATTTTCATTTCTATATTCTGTATTCATTTTACATTAAGGAAAACCAAGCTATAAAGTTGTGAGTTATAGACATAGTTAAATCAAATGTACAAGCAGAAGACAGAGAATATTTGGCTAGGCAGTCAAAGCATCCCACCTATTCACAAGAGCACTAATTTGCTGTATTTAGCATGGATGGATTCTTGGGTCAATGATTATTTTCAAGAAAAGTGTAAACAAATCAGCATCCAGAGGACTGTAAAGGTATTAGAGTATTTAAAGAGAAGAGGAGGTGAAAAGATGAAGATTGTACTGATTGGTTTTATTTTCTCTGAAGTAGCGGAGGCTGGGGGCAAACATGGTGATGATCTTAACACAGGTAACAGTGCTGCTATAAGGAGGACAGTAATCAACAGCTTGGCATGGCCACCATGAGAAACAAAATGTGCAAGATGAGTTAGACATTGCAGAAAGTTTCCTAATAGTGAGAGGAAGCAAATGCCAAATACTCTATCTAAAGAGATCTGGAATCTTCTCCCCAGAGTGCTTTTAATATCTTCCAGGGTGGCATGCTTGATCCTTCCCCAGTCTATACAGATAAGCGAATTTCTAAAATCCCTCTTCATCCCATCAATGGTTTCCCATTGATGTAACATGTGGCTTTAATGGAACACAGCTGCCTAAAAGCATTTTATGAGTTCTGGTAACTAGCCAAAAGACCAATATATGGACCTGCAAACAGCAGGAATAGGACACAGGAGCTATTGTTCCTAGTCATGTGGTTTTATTTGTATGTTATTTGGTTTGAAAAAATTAAATCTTGCCTATTCAGTTTTTGCTGATTCAGTCTGTTTAAGACATACACAGTGGGAAAACAACATAATTGAAGCTCTTACTCTGAATTCAAAATTTCCAAATTGCTAACCATATGAAGGGACTCTTAGAACAATACAAACAGAATTTGTTCTTAGGAATTGGCCTAACTGCAATTTTGTTCCAATTAAAACATATTTTTGGCTTTTTTTTTCTCTCTCTGCTTACTTTAACAATTACTATGACCTAATGGGAACTCAAGCTTTAGCATATTCTCCAATATTATAACCATTATGCTTCTTCGTAAACTATAAAATCACACAACTTCCATTTTCTCATGGCAGAATTTGCTCTGATTTTGCATGCAGAAGTGTATGATCATGGACTGCTGCATCTAAAGAAAGCAAGATTCATTGTTAAATCCTTCTCATGACAACTTGGCGACAATGTGTGAACAAGGCTTTGTCTCATTAGACACTAACAGAGGATTACAGAAAGGTATCACACTGGTGCTCTTTAATTTGATCATGTTACTTTATTCTTGATATTCCTGTCTCATTTCAGCTTCTCATATAATTAGTGAAGAGAGGTAGGTCCCAAAATAAAGACTAAACCCTCTCCATTGAGCAGAAAAGCAGGTGCCTATTAGAAATGGTATCTAAGTAAAAGACTTTAATTTATAAGCATGAAACTTCTCCTTTGGGTACAGTCTGCCAGTGCCAGGTTAAAAATATTACATGAAAATTTTGCTCTACCAGGGCCTCATTTAAAGTAGGGAAAATTTTCTAATAGAAACAAAAGCAAACCTCCCAGTAAGATAACATAAGTCTAGGTAAACATTTACAAAAACTTAGTTACATTGTTTAATTCTTCCGAACAGATTCAAGAAGTTAAATAAAACTATCTATATACCTGTCAATATTGTAAGAAAAAAAACCCACAGTTTAATGTGCTTTAATTAAATATTGATCATGTAGTTAAAAAATACTCATCAGATACTGCGATAATAATTCAAATTCACCCAGTAGTTATAACACAGTTCTTAAACACCTTTAGCTGGCATTTACACTGACAGCATAGTAACAGCCCAATTCATGCTTTATTGCTAGTTTACTATCATCTCCTCTGCATGCGTACCATACCATTATTGGTCTCTCGTGGACAAAACTGACCATTTTCCTCTAAGATTAGAATTAATAAAACATTTTTAAAGTTGCAAACTCAGGCACTCACAGGTAAAGGAATGTCAAAGCTAAAACCAATTGCTTTTATAGCTTCCATTTGTACATCTGCATTGCCACTTCACTGCATAAATCTTAATATCAATTTCTTTATTCTCTTGGTTCCATCTGATTAGCTCTGTTTTTTTTTTTAATTATCAATTTTTATAATTGGTTCTAAAATCTGAAATATGGTTCAGGTCAGAACAAGAGGCTTTTTGTCACTTTCTTCCCTATACCTGTTTTAAATGTAGGTTATATAGGTGTCAAGCACCATAATATATATATATATTAAAACCCTTTGCTGTTGATCTTACAATAACTTTGAAAGAACCAGGACATGAGCTTTCACAGACTATTCAATTCCCGACTTTTGTGTATGTGTTAGGCAATGAGAAATATTATCAGGATGAAGACAAGTCCAAAACTAAGGCTGTGCAAGCTATTTTATCTCTGGAATCTAGTTGCTGAGATATTGATCTGCAAAATAGCTCATGTATTTTTAAAAGATTTTGTGTGCAAGTTTCTTGGTTTGAAACACAAACATTCTTTTGTCAAAAGTAAAATTTTATGTGCTGCCTTCTGACGTTCTCAGTTCCTGTGGAAAACTAAAAACCATGGGTCCATCACAAAAACCTTCTCTGTCCCTTCTCCAGCAGCCTCTCATGCTGGTGCTTCTTCAAACATAATTTTTTCCTGTTTTGACTTTCTTACGTAGTTCTAGTCCTTAATGCTTAGCTTTCTGACCTCCTCATAAACACGAGAAGAAACATCTTTTCCACCTTTCTTGTTTCTCCCACAGAAAACACCTGCTTGGTCTTCACAGTCTGTCTGCCAGTTCCACTTATTCTTTTCAGGCCTTGAAAAAAAATCACTCTCCTCACTTTTCCTCTGGCTATCTACCTTGTAACTCCTTTCCTCATACTAATCTCCTTGTCCATCCCATTCTGACTGCTAAATCCCGCTCTTCTTACATAGTTTTCACTCCCCTGTATGCCTGAAGTATTTCATGGTATTCTAACAAGCAGGTCCCATGTCCCAGTCTATTGCCTGGATCTCTGGCCCAAGTCCAGACTCTCCTCCATTATTCTTTCCAACTTTAAGCAGCTTCTTCCTAAATAATACACAGGTAATGAAGAGAAGGAGCCCCTGTTCTTCATACATATAAGCCACCAAAGCCAGCAGTGCTCCAGGAGCTTCAGTTACAGCAGAAGTCTGCCGGGGCACGCGAAGATAAACGCAAGGGAATAAGGCTGAAAACATCCAGCAAATGCAAGCATTTTTGTGCTGCGTGATCTTTTAACAGATTACCACTTTGCAGGATTTGGCTTGATTGCACAGAGATAAGTTACTCTTTATCCTGTGGCCACTTCTCTTCCAAGTATCAAGTCTCCACTCAAAGCGCAGACATACTCATGCAAGAAAGCTTTTCTTTAGCAAGGGCCAAGCAGAACTTGAAAAGACCTTTGGCAGCCCACACAGTATATACACAAAACTCCATTAGAATCCACCTTTTTTAGACTAATACAAAGCCTATGCTATCTCTCTACTAAAGAGATCATAAAACTCCGACCTGCAGATCAATTGTCCCATAGCTACGCTTGGAGTTCCACAAAGAAGAGATTATCTTCACTCTGCAAAACTATTTGTACAGTCTCATTGGAAAAAAAAAAAAAAAAAAAAGGAGAGGATGGGGACGGAACTACTTCCAATTCATTTTTCAATGAATTATTTTTGTTAGAATTTTGCTAAGAGACTTGCTTCAGTCATGTAGACCAACATAAGGAGGGGTCAGATTTCAACACAGACAGTTATATTTTGACTACATTATAAGCATCTGCAAACCGAGTCCACAGCGGGAAGTGTCAGGCAACTTTAATCATAGGTGGGGCTGATATAACCACTTTATCATAGGGAAACACACTACATATGCAGGGAGATCAGCCATAAAATAACCTCCTTCCCGTTATTACCCTGCAGATCCAGTAGCTCCATTACTTCAAGCCACTTGAATTTTGGCAGCCCGGTGACTAACAGCCAGAAGCACAATTTCAAGCTGATGATAAAACACGAACCTCACAAAACAACTCATAACGGCTTTTCCAGCTTGTGATTTTCAATGGGCGAAATTAACAGCAGCTATCCGTTCACCGCTACGTTAAATGGCTTAAGTCATCAGCAATTTCTGGAAATTTCTTCAAACCTAAAACCTGTAGCTAATAGAAATTTTCATGAACTGGCACTGATATACTCAATAAACAGACTTCCAATCTACCAAACAGTTACTCTGCACTACACCAAGGGGAATGTTGTCTCTAATGTACTTCCCCAACCCAGTGCACAGCCTGTAGGACTGCTATGATGCCAATGGGTATTTCTGCACTGTGGAACTTCACAGAGAGATGATTACAATACATTTTGTTTGGAGTACAGTAGAGAAGCTGTCACTGCTGCTTTGGGAGAAGGGCACTCTACATCTCACTGATTATTGCTCCAGAAGCCAATTTTGTCAAAAGCAGTCTCAGACAGAGTCCTGCTCTCATAATCTAGAACACAAAAGCACAATAGGCGCAGCACAGGGAAACGTACACCAACTCACTGTACATATAAACATAGGCATGCAATTAAGTCACAGAAACAACAGCAAAAAAAAAAATTAGGTTACCTACTTTGATAGATTCATACTTGCAGTCTTCTCATTTTAAAGCAAAAAAAACAGAAGAGAGAATATTAAAATTTCTTGCCCATTTGGGTGGCTTCTTTGCACATGTTCCTGAATTTTCAGCTATGATGAGATCCGCTCATTGGCAGTCACCAAGAAGCTGATATGACCATGAAATGAGGAAACACAGGGATGAAAAATAAGGTGCTAGCACCACCATTTGCTGAGGGCTGGAAAAACTAGCAGAAACTTTCAGGGACTATGAAGACCTGTTTATACTGCAAGCTGCTTTTAACTCACTTACCATTGCTGCTATAAGAGCTGCTTGGTCAAAACACGCTCTCAGCATTAATTATTTGCCAGGAAAATCTTAACAAAGTCCAGATGATAATTTTTGTTCCCAGTGCCATAAATTTTTATGCATAAAAACAGTTCCATACAATGCTTGGGTTTTTTTAGTTATTTGAGTTAAACACATTTTTTAACTGAGAGCTAACCATATACTGGCAATGAACATACAGCAGCTGGCAGAGGTGGACTGAAACAGCTTAATAGAATTAACAGTGCCCCTGGAAATCTCATGTTTTCCTGCTGCTCCCCTCCGTCCTGGTGCTAAGGAGTTGAGGTCCTGTCAAGGGCCCCTGGCTGGCCTTTCCGCTGCCACTCGATGCTCCCATGTCTGCCTCCTGCATCCTGGAGCAGCCTAGGGCTGCTGCTTCTCAGTGAGGAGAGGCCTTTGAGGCAGAAAACAAGCACAAATCTTAGTTAAGCAACTGGGGGGGGCGTGGGCACAGTCTGATTTAGAAAGATACTTGTAAAGAAACAGATTGCGACACCTGCATTGCAAAGTGCACACTTGATTAACAGACTTGATGTAGACTCTTAAAATCTAATTTGCTTCCATGTTCTCTGCTGTCTGCTAGTTTAATTTTGCTCCTATTGAGCAACAGACTTGCTTATAACAGGCATCAATTCATGGCAAGGGATGCATTAAATCTTTTAATTTTTTTTCAAGGAAGAACTATCCTGTGGGGGGAAATGCTTTAATGTGGGACAAAAGTAGCTTTGCATTTACTAGTTGGTAGAAAATTGGTGGAAGCATTTCTATTGCAGTAATATGCTGATCACTTTTTCTCTTACAAAGACATTACTGCTGGCCCAAACGACTGAGTAAATATTCCTTTAACAACGTTGTTTTTTTAAAGTCCTGTACTAGTTCTTTACTTGGGTTCCTCCTTTATTTATTAAAAAATTCAATTCAATTAAAATAAAATAAAATATAAAATAGAATAAAAATAGAATAAAATATAAAATAGAATAAAAATAGAATAAAATATAAAATAGAATAAAAATAGAATAAAATATA